>NC_088396.1:40525410-40830410 GCF_034236695.1 Oncorhynchus nerka
TAACCGTTCAAAACCATGTTTCTATCAAATGTTCAGCAACACGAGTAGTGAAGAGAAATCCCAGAAGAAAGCAACCAATGTTGTTTGGCTCAGTTCTCTGACTAGTAGGTGACTCAGTGATTTCTGAAAACATCTCACCCATATAAGTCACCCAGTGCAGGGCGTGGCCATCTTTCTTAATGATTACATCTCACCCATATAAGTCACCCAGTGCAGGACGCGGCCATCTTTCTTAATGTCTACATCTCACCCATATAAGTCACCCAGTGCAGGGCGCGGCCATCTTTCTTAATGTTTACATCTCACCCATATAAGCCGCCCAGTGCAGGGCGCGGCCATCTTTCTTAATGTCTACATCTCACCCATATAAGTCACCCAGTGCAGGGCGCGGCCATCTTTCTTAATGTCTACATCTCATCCATATAAGCCGCCCAGTGCAGGGCACGGCCATCTTTCTTAATGTCTACATCTCACCCATATAAGCCGCCCAGTGCAGGGCACGGCCATCTTTCTTATCGAAGGCATTGATGTTGGCTCCCTTAGCCAGCAGCAGGTTAACCATCTGAAATGGAGGGAAGAAAGAGAGGGAGTATGTGAGCGGTGTGTGTTAGTCTCAGCAGGCAGCCAGTGGTGACTCAGGTGTGTGTGTGTGTGTGCATGCGTCCCTCGTAGGGGCCAAGCGTGGGCGAGGGTCTTTATGTAAGCATTCTAAATACTGACTAGTGTTTAAGCAAAAACAACCATTATTCCAGTATATGCCTGTATGACTTTACCTCTACCACCTATCATGACGCTTGTGTGGGAGTGTTATTTCTGGACACAACAATATTTTAATACAGTTGTTGTCACTCACTAGTGAGCCTAGGTGTTACGGATACAGTTATCCTGTGTATGTGTGTATCCTGTGTGTGTGTTTCTTTTCTCTCCTTCTCCCCTCACAGGTGAAAATCATCACTCCCCAATCAATCATCAATCAGAAGACACACCTCCTCCTATTTCCTACCCTATCACAGTTCCTTCCCCATGGTTTAAAAACCCCATCATTTGTTTGCTCTGGAGCAATCTCTAGCTCAATCTCTCTGTAAATGCTATGTCTGTAGGTCTCTGTGTTTCACTCTCGCTTTGTGTATTAACCTCTCTTTTGTTTAAGCACCTCCATAGCACTTTGTCATCACCTGTGAGTATTGTTTTTGGGTTATGGTGTTTGTTTGTTTGCTGGTGGGAAAAGGGGAAACCAAGACAAGTCGCCCATGGGCATACACTACCCGTAGGTAAACTTTGTTAAATACACTAGTTAGAACTGGGCGGACCACCCACTGTATTTTTGGTTAGTTAGTTAGCTGTTGTTAAAGTAGGCTAGCCTAGCTTAGGGGTGTTTTGGATGCTTATTGTTTCTTTCCTTGGGTCCAGCTCAGCCCCTTTTCCTGCTCCCCCCATTACCGTGCGTTTATAAATAAACCTAGAGTTTGACGGTAGATTTCTGTTGTCGTGGTTATTTCGTGCACACTTTTACTTTGTCACAATAATAATTTGCATGAGTTATGTTACGGGTCTCATTACCATCCCCCCCTAGACTGTCGGGCCAAAAGGGATTCGTAACACTAGGTGATAGTATCACTAGGGGTATATTTGGGACTGAGCATGTGTTGGTTGGGGTAAATTGCATTTCCAATTTGGAATTAGAATTTCAGTTCACTTCCTGAATTGGGCCTGGGGCTAACTGACTATACGTACGGACGTAAATAAGAGATGTGAAAAGAGACCCCGCCGCCTACAGTACCTCGGTGTGCCCATTGAGGGCAGCGTGATGCAGGGCGGTGCGCCCCCCGCGGTCCGACACGTTGACGCTGCTCAGCAGCGGGATGATGACCTCAGCGCAGCGCAGGGCCTTGTTGGCAGCGGCAACGTGAAGCGGCGTCTGCCAGTTCTTATCCCGCGCGTTCACATCAGCAGAGTGACGGATCAGCACACGAACCGCCTCCTGAAGAGCAGAGTGTGTTAGAACCGCAGGAGAGTAGAGACTGTGTGTGTGTGTTTGTAGGAGACGTGTGTAAGCAGCATAGACAGAAGAACATATATACAGGAAATGCCTCTGAACACTCATGAATGTACAAGTAACTGCCAAAATAAAGGAAACACCAACATAAAGTGTCTTAGTAGGGCGCTGGGCCACGAGCCGCCAGATCAGATTCAATGCACCTTTGGTCTAGATTATACTAGTCTCTGGAACTCTATTGGAGGGATGCGACACCATTCTTCCCCCAGAATTACATCATTTGGTTTTGTTGATGGTGGTGGAAAACTCTGTCTCAGGCACCGCTCCAGAATCTCCCATAAGTGTTCAATTGGGTTGAGATCTGGTGACTGAGACATCCATGGCATATGGTTTACATCATTTCATGCTCATCAAACCATTCAGTGACCTTGTTCCCTGTGGATCGGGGATTGTCATCCACTCCCATCAGGATAAAAAATTATTCACCATAGGTTGAAAGTCCCTCAGAATGTATTCATTGGCCTTTACCTTGTCCTCTAAGGGGTTAAGTAGATTACATTAGATTTTAGATTAGATTGAGTTTATTGGTCACATGCACAGGGATGCAGATATAACTGCAGGGTACAGTGAAAATCTTATGGTCCGGACTCCAACAGTGCTGGTCAAAATACGGATAGTAACAACAACAATAATACATAAATAATAATAATAACAATAATAACAATAACAATAATAACAATAACAATAATAATAATAACAATAATAATAATAACAATAATAATAATAACAATAATAACAATAACAATAATAATAATAATATAATAATAATAACAATAATACATTAATAATAATAACAATAATAACAATAACAATAATAATAATAACAATAATAATAATAACAATAATACATACATAATAATAATTACAATAATAATAATAATAATAATGCATAAATAATAATAATAACAATATTAATAATAACAATAATTATAATAATAACAATAATAATAATAACAATAATACATACATAATAATAATAACAATAATAATAACAATAATAATAATAACAATAATGATAATAACAATAATGCATAAATAATAATAATAACAATATTAATAATAACAATAATAATAATAATTATAATAATAACAATAATACATAAATAATAATAATAATAAATCATAATAACAGTAATAATAATAACAATAATACATAAATAATAATAATAACAATATTAATAATAACAATAATACATAAATAATAATAATAATAAATCATAATAACAGTAATAATAATAACAATAATACATATATATAATACACTGCTCAAAAAAACAAAGGGAACACTTAAACAACACAATGTAACTCCAAGTCAATCACACTTCTGTGAAATCAAACTGTCCACTTAGGAAGCAACACTGATTGACAATAAATTTCACATGCTGTTGCGCAAATGGAATAGACAACAGGTGGAAATTATAGGCAATTAGCAAGACACCCCCAATAAAGGAATGGTTCTGCAGGTGGTGACCAGAGACCACTTCTCAGTTCCTATGCTTCATGGCTGATGTTTTGGTCACTTTTGAATGCTGGCAGTGCTTTCACTCTAGTGGTAGCATGAGACGGAGTCTAAAACCCACACAAGTGGCTCAGGTAGTGCAGCTCATCCAGGATGGCACATCAATGCGAGCTGTGGCAAGAAGGTTTGCTGTGTCTGTCAGCGTAGTGTCCAGAGCATGGAGGCGCTACCAGGAGACAGGGCAGTACACCAGGAGACGTGGAGGAGGCCGTAGGAGGGCAACAACCCAGCAGCAGGACCGCTACCTCCGCCTTTGTGCAAGGAGGAGCAAGAGGAGCACTGCCAGAGCCCTGCAAAATTACCTCCAGCAGGCCACAAATGTGCATGTGTCTGCTCAAACGGTCAGAAACAGACTCCATGAGGGTGGTATGAGGGCCCAACGTCCACAGGTGGGGGTTGTGCTTACAAGCCCAACACAATACAGGATGTTTGGCATTTGCCAGAGAACACCAAGATTGGCAAATTCGCCACTGGCGCCCTGTGCTCTTCACAGATGAAAGCAGGTTCACACTGAGCACATGTGACAGACGTGACAGAGTCTGGAGAATGTTCTGCTGCCTGCAACATCCTCCAGCATGGTGGGTCAGTCATGGTGTGGCATTTCTTTGCGGGGCCGCACAGCCTCCATGTGCTTGCCAGAGGTAGCCTGACTGCCATTAGGTACCGAGATGAGATCCTCAGACCCCTTGTGAGACCATATGCTGGTACGGTTGGCCCTGGGTTCCTCCTAATGCAAGACAATTCTACACCTCATGTGGCTGGAGTGTGTCAGCAGTTCCTGCAAGAGGAAGGCATTGATGCTATGGACTGGCCCGCCCGTTCCCCAGACCTGAATCCAATTGAGCACATCTGGGACATCATGTCTCGCTCCATCCACCAACGCCACGTTGCACCACAGACTGTCCAGGAGTTGGACCTCATCAGGAGCATGCCCAGGCGTTGTAGGGAGGTCATACAGGCACGTGGAGGCCACACACACTACTGAGACTCATTTTGACTTGTTTTAAGGACATTACATCAAAGTTGGATCAGCCTGTAGTGGGGTTTTCCACTTTAATTTTGAGTGTGACTCCAAATCCAGACCTCCATGGGTTGATAAATTTGATTTCCATTGATAATTTTTGTGTGATTTTGTTGTAGCACATTCAACTATGTAAAGAAAAAATTATTTAATAAGAATATTTAATTCATTCAGATCTAGGATGTGTTATTTTAGTGTTCCCTTTATTTTTTTGAGCAGTGTAATAATAACAATACTAATAACAATACTACTATTAATAATAATACAAGTCATAACAATAATAATAATAAATAATCATAATGATAATAACAATAACAATAATACGAATAACAATACTGATAATAATACCGATAATAACAATAACAATAATTATAATAACAACACTAATAACAATACTAATAACAATACTGATAATACTAACAATAACAATACATAATAATAATGGCAATAATAATAACAATAAATAATCATGGTAATAATAATAATAACAACACCAATAACAATAATAATACTAATAACATTAACAATAATAATAGTAGAATTACAGAATTAATAATACGAACAATGATAATAACTACAATAATTATAATTATAATCATATATAAACATGTACAACTGTAGCAATGATAATTGACAACTAGCAGCCTGATGGTCTGAGGGTAGAAGCTATTGGCCAGTCTTCCAGTTATCGCCCTGATGCTCCTGTATTGCCCGCATCTGAGTGAAGGAAGCGGGGAGAACAGGTCAACCTCTGGTTTCCTGAGGTTCCTGATGATGGTCTTCTTGCAACACCTGGTGTTGTAGGTGTTCTGGAGGGCAGGCAGTGTGCACCCAATTGATGAGTTCGGCTGAGCGCACCATCCTCTCTAGCACCTTGTGGTCCGCGGCGGTGGAGTTGCCTTATCAGGCTGTGATGCAGTCTGACAGTATGCTCTCGATGGTACCCCTATAGAACACTGTGAAGTCCCTCTGGGACAGGCCAAATGTATTCAGCATCCTTAGGTTGAAGAGTCGCTGACGTGCCTTCTTCACCATGGTGTCTGTGTGGTTTGACCATTTCAGCTTCTCGGAGATGTGCATGCTGATAATCTTGACGTTTTTGACTGTCTCCACAGCGGCCCTGTTGATGAGGATGCCGGAGCGCCCAGCCTACCTCCTCCCTGTAGGCCGTCTTGTCGTTGTTGGTAATCAGACCAACAACGATAATATGGCAGAATATAAACAGCGTAGTTATTCACTCCGCAAGGCAAACACACAAGCTAAACATCAGTATGGAGACAAAGTGGAGTCGTAATTCAACGGCTCAGACACGAGAAGAATATGGCAGGGAGTACAGAAAATCACGGACTACAAAAGGAAAACCAGCCACGTCGCCGAGACGGACGTCTTGCTTCCAGACAGGCTAAACACATTCTTTGCACGCTTTGAGGATAACACAGTGCCACTGACGCGGCCCGCTACCAAGGACTGTGGGCTCTCCTTCTCTGTGGCCGATGTGAGTAAAACATTTAAACATGTTTACCCTCGCAAGGCCCTCGCAAGACTGCCGTCCTAGACTTCATCCCCAGCCGCGTCCTCAGAGCATGCACAGACCAGCTAGCAGGTGTGTTTAAGGGCATATTAAATCGCTCCCTATCCCAGTTTGCTGTCCCCACATGTATCAAGATGGCAACAATAGTTCCTGTACCCAAGATGGCAAAGGCAACTGAACTAAATGACTATCTCCCCATAGCACTCACTTCTGTCATCATGAAGTGCTTTGAGAGAGGCTTGTTAAGGATCATATCACCTCGACCTTACCTGCCACCCTAGACCCACTTCAATTTGCTTACCGCCCCAATAGATCCACAGCCGATGCCATCGCCATCACTCTGCACACTGTCCTAACCCATCTGGACAAGAGGAATACCTGTGTAAGAATGTTGTTTATTGACTATAGCTCAGCATTGTAACTAACTGAGTCAGGTTTGTAGGCCTCCTTGCTCGCACACGCTTTTTCAGTTCTACCTACAAATGTTCTATAGGACATAGGTCAGGGTTTTGTGATGGCCACTCCAATACCTTGACTTTGTTGTCCTTAAGCCATTTTGCCACAACTTTGGAAGTATGCTTGGGGTCATTGTCCATTTGGAAGACCCATTTGCGACCAAGCTTGAACTTCCTGACTGATGTCTTGAGATGTTGCTTCAATATATCCACATAATTTTTCCTCCTCATGATGCCATCTATTTTATGAAGTGCACCAGTCCCTCCTGCAGCAAAGCACCCCCACAATATGATGCTGCCACCCCCGTGCTTCACGGTTGGGATGTTGTTCTTCGGCTTGCAAGCCTCCCCCTTTTTTCCTCCAAACATAATGATGGTCATTATGGCCAAACAGTTCTATTTTTGTTTCACCAGACCAGAGGACAATTCTCCAAAAAGTACGATCTCTGTCCCCATGCGCAGTTGCAAACCGGAGTCTGGCTTTTTTATGGCGGTTTTGGAGTAGTGGCTTCTTCCTTGCTGAGCGGCCATTCAGGTTATGTCGATATAGGACTCGTTTTACTGTGGATATAGATACTGTACCTGTTTCCTCCAGCATCTTCACAAGGTCCTTTGCTGTTGTTCTGGGACTGATTTGCACTTTTTGCACCAAAGTACATTCACCTCTAGGAGACAGAGCGGGTCTCCTTCCTGAGCAGTATGACGGCTGTGTGGTCCTATGGTGTTTATACTTGCGTACTATTGTTTGTACAGATGAACGTGATACCTTCAGGCATTTGAAATTGCTCCCAAGGATGAACCAGACTTGTGGAGGTCTACAATTTTCGGTACATCTCCAATTGACTCAAATTATGTCAACTAGCCTATCAGAAGCTTCTAAAGCCATTACATAATTTTCTGGAATTTTCCAAGCTGTTTAAAGGCACAGTCACTTAGTGTATGTAAACTTCTGACCCACTGGAATTGTCATACAGTGAATTATAAGTGAAATAATCTGTCTGTAAAAAATGTTTGTAAAAAATGTTTAGATGTCCTAACCGACTTGCCAAAACTCTAGTTTGTTAACAAGAAATTTGTGGAGTGGTTTTAATGACTACAAGCTAAGTGTATGTAAACTTCCCACTTCAACTGTACATCGATGGGACCGCAGTGGAGAAGGTGGAAAGCTTCAAGTTCCTTAGCATACACATCACTGACAAACTGAAATTGACCACCCACACAGACAGTGTGGTGAAGAAGGTGCAACAGAGCCTCTTCAACCTCAGGAGCCTAAAGAAATGTAGCTTTCCACCTAAAACCCTCACAAACTTTTACAGATGCACAATTGAAAACATCCTGTCGGGCTGTATCACAGCCTGGTACGGCAACTGCACCGCCCGCAACCACAAATCTCTCCGGATGGTGGTACGGTCTACCCAACGAATTACGGGGGGCAAACTACCCGCCCTACAGGACACCAACAACACCCAATGTCACAGGAAGGCCAAAAAGATCATCAAGGACATCTACCACCGAGCCACTGCCTGTTCACCCTGCTATCATCCAGAAGGCGAGGTCAGTACAGGTGCATCAAAGCTGGGACCGAGAGACTGAAAAACAGCTTCTATCTCAAGGCCATCAGACTGTTAAACAGCCATCACTTGCACATTAGAGGCTGCTGCCTATAGGCATAGACTAGAAATCCCTGGCCACTTTAAGGAATTTGTGTAAGGTTTGTGTGTATTGGGTATATGTTGTGTAATTTGTTAGATATTACTTGTTAGATATTACTGCACTGTCGGAGCTAGAAGCACAAGCATTTTGCTACACCCGCAATAACATCTGCTAAACACGGGTATGTGACCAATACAATTTGATTTGATTTGACCTACTACTGTGGTGTCGTCAGCAAACTTGATGATGGAGTTGGAACTGTGTGAAGCCACGCAGTCATGGGAGTACAGGAGGGGACTGAGGACGCACCCTTCTGGGTCCCCCTTGTTGAGAATCAGTGTCGAGGAGGTAACGTTGCCTAACTTCACCACCTGGGGGTGGTCCATCAGGAAGTCCACGACCCAGCGGCAAAGGGAGGAGTTCAGTCCCAGGGCCGTGAGCTTTGTGGTGAGCTTAGAGGGCACTATGGTATCGAAGGTTGAGCTGTAGTCGATGAACAGCATCGTCACAAATGCATTCCTCTTGTCCAGGTGGGTGAGGGCAGTTTGCAGTGCAATGGCAATTGCGTCACCTGTGGATCTGTCAGGGCGGTAGGCAAATTGGAGAGAGTTGAGTGTGTCAGGGAGGGAGGAGGTGAATTGGAGAGGGTTGAGTGTGTCAGTGAGGGAGGAGGTGAATTGGAGAGGGTTGAGTGTGTCAGGGAGCGAGGAGGTGAATTGGAGAGGGTTGAGTGTGTCAGGGAGGGAGGTGGTGAATTGGAGAGGGTTGAGTGTGTCAGGGAGCGAGGAGGTGAATTGGAGAGGTTTGAGTGTGTCGGGGAGGGAGGAGGTGAATTGGAGAGGGTTGAGTGTGTCAGGAAGCGAGGAGGTGAATTGGAGAGGGTTGAGTGTGTCAGGGAGGGAGGAGGTGAATTGGAGTGTGTGTGTCAGGGAGGAAGGAAGGAGGTGAATTGGAGAGGGTTGAGTGTGTCAGGGAGGGAGGAGGTGATGTGGTCTTTCACTAGACTCTCGAAGCACTTCATCATGACGGAGGTGAGTGCAACGGGACGGTAGTTACTTCAGTTACTTTCCCTTTCTTGGGCACGGGGATGATAGTGGACATCTTGAAGCAGGTGGAGGTAGCGGTCTGAGCTAGAGGGAGATTGAAAATGAATGTCTTCCATTCAGTACGTCCTCCATGGAGACCTTGAGCACCTAGCCCACGTTGTCCTCTGAGGCTCTCCTCGCCAGCTCCTCGGCTCTCCTTGGCAGCTCCTCGGGAGCTAAACCATTCCAGGAAAATGAATCCCATACAATAACAGAGCTGCCAGAACCCTCATTTACTCTGGTGTTTCCATTATTTTTGCCAGTTACCTTTACATACCTTTGTCAACAGAGAAGGACATATTCAACAACTAGAGACATTCAATAAACATATGCATTCATTTATAGACATATACCGAGATGCACATATTCAAAGTTCATACACAGGCACACACATTAGTGAGTGAGTCGATCCTAAGCTACCCTAGATTGAATCCAGGGGACTGACACAAGGTATTGTGTTGGCTGTGTTGACAGATTGCTATGTCTCTGTTATGGGTCTGGTCTTTCTATGCTGTGTGCTACTGCTAATGCATTCCTTACTGACTGGCACACAGAGCAGAGAGTGGTGGACGATGGTCAGACTGGTGATTATAGCTAAGTGTGCAGTCCTCTCCGCTCAGCTCCTCTCCGCTCAGCTCCTCTCCACTCAGCTACTCTCCTCTCGCTCCTCTCCACTCAGCTCCTCTCGCTCCTCTCCACTCAGTTCCTCTCCTCTCCGCTCCTCTCCTCTCCAATCAGCTCCTCTCCTCTCGCTCCTCTCCACTCAGCTCAGTTCCTCTCCACTCAGCTCCTCTCCACTCAGCTCCTCTCCACTCAGCTCCTCTCCTCTCGCTCCTCTCCACTCAGTTCCTCTCCTCTCCACTCAGCTCCTCTCCTCTCCACTCAGCTCCACTCCTCTCCGCTCCTCTCAGCTCCTCTCCTCTCCACTCAGCTCCTCTCCTCTCCACTCAGCTCCTCTCCTCTCGCTCCTCTCCACTCAGTTCCTCTCCTCTCCGCTCCTCTCCACTCAGCTCAGTTCCTCTCCACTCAGCTCCTCTCCACTCAGCTCCTCTCCACTCAGCTCCTCTCCTCTCAGCTCCACTCCTCTCCGCTCAGCTCCTCTCAGCTCAGCTCCTCTCCGCTCCTCTCAGCTCCTCTCAGCTCAGCTCCTCTCGCTCCTCTCCACTCAGTTCCTCTCCTCTCCGCTCCTCTCCACTCAGCTCAGTTCCTCTCCACTCAGCTCCTCTCCACTCAGCTCCTCTCCACTCAGCTCCTCTCCTCTCAGCTCCACTCCTCTCCGCTCAGCTCTCAGCTCCTCTGCTCTCCTCTCCACCACAGATCCTGCTGTTCTTTTTAGGCTGTTTAGCTTCTCACCACCTGTGTCTCAGCATGGGTCCCTAAGAATGTGTTGCCATGCTGTTTGCTGCCTGTCACTGTGCATGTGTGTGTGTGTGCGTGTGCGTGTGCGTGTGTGTCCACTGACCCACCTCACTACAGGATGCCACCGCACGGTGGAGAGGGGTGAGCCACATACTGTCTTTGGCGTTGACCCGCGCCCCTAGAGAGAGATAGAGAGAGATAGATAGATAGATAGATAGATAGATAGATAGATAGATAGATAGATAGATAGATAGATGGATGGATGGATGGATGGATGGATGGATGGATGGATAGATAGATAGATAGGTAGATAGATGGGTAGATAGATGGGTAGATAGATGGGTAGATAGATGGGTGGATAGATGGATGGATGGATGGATGGATGGATGGATAGATAGATAGATAGATAGATAGATAGATGGATGGATGGATGGATGGATAGATAGATAGATAGATAGATGGATGGATGGATGGATGGATGGATAGATAGGTAGATAGGTAGATAGGTAGATGGGTAGTGAGAGTAAAAAGACACATTGTCCAAGCAATCTATGATAAAAGCTACTTTCTACTATCTATTTAAACTGCATTGTGTTATTATAGCTAAGGCTGTAAAGCAGGGGGATAGAGTGTGAGGAGAAAGATGGGGGGGTTGGTTTACCGGAGAGGATAAGAAGCTCAGTGATCTCAGCATCACCCAGGAAGGCTGCAGCATGGAGCGGGGTGCGCTTCTCTGCATCCTGACAGAGAGAGAGAGAGTTACAGGCAGCCTTTGTAGGGTTACACTATATATTTGATATGTGTGTGTGTGTGCATCATCCAGGAGCACGGGTACTTTTCAATTTAACAACTGAAGTCAGATTATTTTAGGCAAGAGGCAACCGAGTTAGACAGAGTTATAATAAGAGCCCAACGCAACCCCACTGAACAAAAATATAAACGCAACATGTAAAGTGATGGTCCCATGTTTCATGAGCTGAAATAAAAGATCCCAGAAATGTTTCATACACACAAAAAGCTTATTTCTCTGTTTGCATCCCTGTTAGTGTGCATTTCTCATTTGCCAAGATAATCCATCGCCCTGACATATCAAGAAGCTGATTAATATCAGGAAGCTGATTAAACAGCATGATCATCCCGAGTGGCACAGTGTTCTAAGGCACTGCATCTCAGAGCTAGAGGCGTCACTACAGACACCCTGGTTCGATTCCAGGCTGTATCACAACCGGCCTTGATTGGGAGTCCCATAGGGTGGTGCACAATTGGCCCAGCGTTGTCTGGGTTTGGCCGGTGTAGGCCGTCATTGTAAATAAGAATTTGTTCGTAACTGACTTGCCTAGTTAAATAAAGGTTAAATATTTATTTTTATTTTTATAATAATTACACAGGTGCACCTTGTGCTGGGGGCAATAAAAGGCAACTCTAAAATGTGCAGTTTTGTCACACAACACAATGCCACAGATGTCTCAAGGGAGGGTGCAATTGACATGTTGACTGCAGGAATGTCCACCAGAGCTGTTGCCAGATCATTGAATGTTCATTTCTCTACCACAAGCCAACTCCAACATCGTTTTAGAGAATTTGACAGTAGATCCAACTGGCCTCACAACCGCAGAACACGTTTATGGCGTTGTGTGGGCGAGCGGTTTGCTGATGTCAACATTGTGAACAGAGTGCCCCATGGTGGCTGTGTGGCTATGGTATGGGCAGGCATAAGCTACGGACAGCGACCACAATTGCATTATATCGATAGCAATTTAAATGCACAGAAATACCGTGATGAGATCCTGAGGCCTATTATGAGGCCCATTTTTAAGGTATCTGTGACCAACATATCTGTATTCCCTGTCTTGTGAAATCCATAGATTAGGGCCTAATGAATTTATTTAAATTGACTGATTTCCTCATATGAACTGTAACTCAATAAAATCTTTGTTCAGTATACAATGGCGGAGGCCATGAATAGGACAGTTAGCTTGTAGTGGACACAGAGCTGGCCAGGCAGGGAAGAGGATCTAACAGTCAGCATCCTATGGGATGAGCTAAGCATATGGCTACTGGCTATGTTACAGCGCTGTGCCAAAACATCCATTGTCCCTGTGGCCACTTGCCAGTTAGCACACAAAACAACCCCTCAAATCCATCTGGCCCAGCCCTCCACTGACTCTCAAACAAAAAACACATCTAAACTGGACAAAGACAAAGTTTTCATAGTAGTGCTTCTTATAGCAGCCAACAGCCCATAGAAGAGACTAAACACCCAGGAAAGAGAATGAGGGTTGGGATCAGCCTATGTCCTGTTCTGCTGGAGCAGCTAACAATATCCCTGTGCTGTTGTAAATAAATACTGGTTTGAGCTTTTTCCCATACTGACCCCTGGCCCACACAGGAAGTGCACAGAGAGAGGAAATAGTAGGACTGTTTTATTCAGCATTTCCTCTGCTCTGGAGCATGGAAGTATGTGAATGGAACATGTCTGGTGGTCTTACCAGAGCGTTGATGTCTTCCGATTTGTAGATGAGCATGCGTATCTCCTCAGGGTCTCCATTGAAGACGGCCTGGACCAGAGGAGGCTGAGGAGGAGACAGAGAGAAGAGAAAGGGTCAGAGCCTTGGGGTCGTTCACTAATCCTCTTCTATAGATCCAAGGTCGTTCCCTAATCCTCCTCTATAGATCCAAGGTCGTTCCCTAATCCTCCTCTATAGATCCAAGGTGGTTCCCTCATCCTCCTCTATAGATCCAAGGTGGTTCCCTAATCCTCCTCTATAGATCCAAGGTGGTTCCCTAATCCTCCTCTATAGATCCAAGGTGGTTCCCTAATCCTACATAATAGAACAACAAAGGAAACCTTCATTGCTCTCAGATGACAATGAAATGTCAGCACAAGTGGATACATGTCTCAAACACGAGCAGGGCTAATGCAAGTCTCCCTAAACACTAGAGGTCAACCGATTAATCGGAATGGCCGATTAATTAAGGCCGATTTCAAGTCTTCATAACAATCGGAAATCGGTCATTTTTTACACCTTTATTTAACCTTTATTTAACGAGGCTAGTCTGTTAAGAACACATTCTTACTTACAATGACGGCCTAGGAACAGTGGGTTAACTGCCTTGTTCAGGGGCAGAACGACAGATTTTTACCTGGTCAGCTCAGGGATTCAATCTTGCAACCTTCCGGTTACTAGTCCAACGCTCTAACCACCTGCCTCATGAGGATCCTGCCTGTTACGCGAATGCAGTAAGAAGCCAAGGTTAGTTACTAGCTAGCATTAAACTTATCTTAGAAAAAACAATCATAATCACTAGTTATAACTACACATGGTTGATGATATTACTAGTGTATCTAGCGTGTCCCGCGTTGCATATAATCGATGCAGTGTGCATTCGCGAAAAAGGACTGTCGTTGCTCCAACGTGTACCTAACCATAAACACCAATGCCTTTCTTAAAATCAATACACAGAAGTATGTATTTTTAAACCTGCATATTTAGCTCAAATAAATCCAGGTTAGCAGGCAATATTAACCAGGTGAAATTGTGTCACTTCCCTTGCGTTCATTGCACGCAGAGTCAGGGTATATGCAACAGTTTGGGCTTCCTGACTCATTGTGAACTAATTTGCCAGAATTTTATGTAATTATGACATAACATTGAAGGTTGTGCAATGTAACAGGAATATTTAGACTGATGGATGCCACCTGTTAGATAAAATACGGAACGGTTCCGTATTTCACTGAAAGAATAAATGTTTTGTTTTCGAGATGATAGTTTCCGGATTCGACCATATTAATGACCAAAGGTTCATATTTCTGTGTGTTATTATGTTATAATTAAGTCTATGATTTGATAGAGCAGTCTGACTGAGCGATGGTGGGCACCAGCAGGCTCGTAAGCATTCATTCAAACAGCACTTTCGTGCGTTTTGCCAGCAGCTCTGCTGTTTATGAATTGAAGCCTATCAACTCCCGAGATTAGGCTGGTGTAACCGATGTGAAATGGCTAGCTAGTTAGCGGGGTGCGCCCTAATAGCGTTTCAAACGTCACTCGCTCTAAGACTTGGAGTAGTTATTCCCCTTGCTCTGCATGGGTAACGCTGCTTCTAGGGTGGCTGTTGTCGATGTGTTCCTGGTTCGAGCCCAGGTAGGAGCGAGGAGAGGGACGGAAGCTATACTATTGCACTGGCAATACTAAAGTGCCTATAAGAACATCCAATAGTCAAAGGTATATGAAATACAAATGGTATAGAGAGAAATAGTCCTATAATTCCTATAATAACTACAACCTAAAACTTCTTACCTTGGAATATTGAAGACTCATGTTAAAAGGAACCACCAGCTTTCATATGTTCTCATGTTCTGAGCAAGGAACTTAAACGTTAGCTTTCTTACATGGCACATATTACACTTTTACTTTCTTCTCCAACACTTTGTTTTTGCATTATTTAAACCAAATTGAACATGTTTCATTATTTATTTGAGGAAAAATGTATTTTATTGATGTAATTATATTAATTTAAAATAAGTATTCATACAGTATTGTTGTAATTGTCATTATTACAAATAACATTTTAAAAAATCGGCCTATTAATCAGTAGCGGCTTTTTTGTCCTCCAATAATCGGTATCGGCGTTGAAAAAAAAATCATAATCGGTCGACCTCTACTAAATACTGATCAAGCCTATCTTCAATAGGTGTCTAAACAGTCACCCTGAAATAAATCTCAAGGTATCAGATTTATCAGCTGTGTGTGTGAACAAGGATAAAGGAGGAAATAGGGGAGAGGTCCTTCACATGGAATTAGAGCATTGCCAGCATGAGCAGCTGTTTGACCCTTCACTCTGGTTAAAAAAGCTGGAGAAGTGAGTGACTGTGAGTGAGACTCACTGTAAGCCTACATGTGGTAAAGGCCTAGTGCTGTAGTTAAGACTGTTGTGGATGTAATAAGACAACTGTATGAGGTTATTTACACAGAAGGAAATAAAGTCCTCCAACTCTACAAGGGAACAGAACAGCAGCATGTAAACATTCATCTTAGTCTAGTGTAGTGAGTGAAGTTACAGTGCTCTCTCCAGTCTCTCTCTCAGACCTAAATAAAGGTCCAGGACATCGCTGGCACGCAGGCACAAATGATCTTTGTCAATCAGTACTAGGCCTTAGATCAGCAGGGTCAGTCAGCTTTCTGAGAAACACACTGCACTGACTGGTTATGACATGAGGGTAGACAGGCCGACTATAATGAGTCTGGTCATGTCCCTGTTCCAATACTTCTAAAATGGATCCTTCCACCCTTCCAGTTTTTGATTGGTGATAGCAATCACCTCACAGAAGGGAGGAAAGAAGGGTGCCTTGTAAAAGTATTTTAAAAGGACCTACCTAGCAGGTGAGACATGGTTCTGAGAGCGAAACAGACTGGGGTCATGGCTAGAAGAGATACAGCTTTTGTCAAATTATTGTCAAAAGTATAATTTTTTTTAAATTGGCATTTCTACGCTAATTCTCCTTATCTGCTGCGTAAATTCTCCTAACCTGCTACGAAAAGTCAAATCTGACAAAAGCTGTATCCCAACAATGTCAAAACCACAGACTGGTCCCATATGGATGCTGTTTCTGGGTGCTGCCAAGCAGTGGCCCTTTACTATCACCATGTGATGATGACTGACAGGACAATTGTTTCGACAACCTGTCAGTTACATACAACATCAAATTCAATGACAGAGAAGAAGGCAATTGAGTCAAAACCCTGACTGACTCAGCCCTATGCACCACAGAGTCAGGCCAGAACATGTTGCTGCATCTGAACTTCCTGTCCCCTCTCCACCTTACCGCCTCACTTCCTGTTACATTCTGTCACCTTCTCAGAGTTTACACGCAGAGAGGAAACCTAGGTCAGACAACATTTTCAGTTCTGCTTGTGGGCCACACACAGACTCTGACTAATCCTATAACCTGCAAAAACCTGCACACAAAATGTGTAGGCCTTTATGAAACAGCGGGTGGAGAATCAGAGGTGTGCAGGCCCTACAGCCTAACTACAGCCTAACTACAGCTTAACTACAGTCTAACTACAGTCTAACTACAGCTTAACTACAGCCTAACTACAGTCTAACTACAGCTTAACTACAGTCTAACTACAGTCTAACTACAGCTTAACTACAGCCTAACTACAGCTTAACTACAGCTTAACTACAGCTTAACTACAGCCTAACTACAGCTTAACTACAGCCTAACTACAGTCTAACTACAGCTTAACTACAGCCTAACTACAGTCTAACTACAGCTTAACTACAGCCTAACTACAGTCTAACTACAGCTTAACTACAGTCTAACTACAGCTTAACTACAGCCTAACTACAGTCTAACTACAGCTTAACTACAGTTTAACTACAGCCTAACTACAGCTTAACTACATCTTAACTACAGTCTAACTACAGTCTAACAACAGATTAACTACAGTTTAACTAGTCTAACTACATCTTAACTACAGCTAACTACAGCCTAGCTACAATTTAACTAGTCTAACTACATCTTAACTACAGCCTAACTACAGCCTAACTACAGTCTAACTATAGCCTAACTACAGCTTAACTACAGTTTAACTACAGTCTAGCTACAGCTTAACTACAGCCTAACTACAGTCTAACTATAGCCTAACTACAGCTTAACTACAGTCTAACTACAGCTTAACTACAGCTTAACTACAGCCTAACTACAGTCCAACTACAGCTTAACTACAGCCTAACTAGTCTAACTACAGCTTAACTACAGCCTAACTACAGCTTAACTACAGCCTAACTACAGCTTAACTACAGTCTAACTACAGTCTAACTACAGCTTAACTACATCTTAACTAGTCTAACTACAGCTTAACTACAGCCTAACTACAGCTTAACTATAGCTTAACTACAGCTTAACCACAGTGGTGACTCTGCTGAAGGAGTAGTGATTTATGGGAACAGGGCTCTCCTCCACATAGATTGATCCAGAATGTTTTCCCGCCGTTTGCCACGAGCTATCCTCTCCCTTACCGTCGGCAGACAGTATCGGAGCATGAGGTCTGATACTAACAGGATCAGAGACCGTTTCTATCTCAGAGCCACTTGAACTGGACTGACCACCTGCTCGGATTTTCAGTCCCTTCCTGTATTATACTGATGCTAAAAGTTATTCTATTCTACTGAGCCATTTACTTTATGTTAATATTCTTATCTTTTATTATTTCTTATTGTTGTTGCATTGTCCAGAAGGAACATGTAAGTAAGCATTTCATTGGATGGTGTATACCATGTGTATCCTGTACATATGACTAATAAAACCGTTTTAGCATGGGCTGTGGCATTGAGGACTTTCACCATTTTGAAGTAGTCAACTCTGTGGGACGTATTATGGGTTAAGGAAGGATCAAATAATTCCATCCAGGTCATCAGTAGGGATCAGCAAATGAATTATGCCTGTGGGCAAACATTCCATCCCTGCATGTGGCAGTAAATCACCACCTCTCACCAAACCATACCACACCACACCACCCCACCCCACCCCTCACCAAACCATACCACACCACCCCTCACCAAACCATACCACACCACCCCTCACCAAACCATACCACACCACACCACCCCTCACCAAACCATACCACACCACCCCTCACCACACCACACCACCCCTCACCTCACCACACCAACCCTCACCAAACCACACCACCCCTCACCAAACCATACCACACCACCCCTCACCACACTACACCACAACACCCTCACCACACCACCCGTCACCACCCCACCCCTCACCACACCACAACACCCTCACCACCCCACACCACCCTTCACCACACCACACCAACCCTCACCTCACCACCCCTCACCACATCATACCATTCCTCCAGGCAAAACAAAAATGTCTAACACTGAGCCCATTGTTGCCACAGCACAGGCACAGCACATTGCCCTCATGCTCCTCCCTCGCTCTGACTCCAAGGGCCAATGAATGTTGTCAAAACGACCCCCTGTCCAATAGGAGAGTGGCAGCTTCCTTCTCTACATTTAAAACACCATTAGGGTCAGCATCTTAAATAAACTAGTCCTGTCTAAAAGGGTTCCAATAGAACCAAGAGGGGTCGCCGGCATTTGACAAAACAAAACGGATGTCTCTCTGTTTTGCCCTCATCCTACACAAACTTCCTGTATCTGATAAAAACTCTGTTTTCATTCTTTGAACTGCAAACAACACACATGCAATCATGTCACACACACACACACACATTATTTTGGCTGTGATTTTACTTCCATAAAGATGCTGAATATAATAGCTGCATTGCTATTGGTGCCAGAGGGTACAGAGCAGATCTGAGTCTCCGCCCCCACAGCATAGCTCCAAAATGAGAAGCTGCTGATTGATGTCGATGACGTCCCACTATGAATTCAATGCAGAAATAAAACCATGAGTGTGTTTTTCTCCTTCCCTTACTGTTGGTGGTGAGAGAAAATAAGTACAGTTTACATATAAGTCAGAAGTTTACATACACCTTGTGCAAATATATTTCAACTCAGTTTTTCACAATTCCTGACATTTAATTCTAGTAAAAATTCCCCTGTCTTAGGTCAGTTAGGATCACCACTTTATTTTAAGAATGTGAAATGTCAGAATAATAGTAGAGAGAATGATTTATTTCAGCTTTTATTTCTTTCATTACATTCCCAGTGGGTCAGAAGTTTACATACACTCAATTAGATTTGGTAGCATTGCCTTTAAATTGTTTAACTTGGGTCAAACGTTTCGGGTAGCCTTCCGCAAGCTTCCCACAATAATTTGGGTGAATTTTGGCCCATTCCTCCTGACAGAGCTGGTGTAACTGAGTCAGGTTTGTCAGCCTCCTTGCTCACACACAATTTTTCAGTTCTGCCTGCAAATGTTCTATGGGTTTGAGGTCAGGGTTTTGTGATGGCCACTCCAATACCTTGACTTTGTTGTCCTTAAGCCATTTTGCCACAACTTTGGAAGTATGCTTAGGGTCATTGTCCATTTGGAAGACCCATTTGCGACCAAGCTTGAACTTCCTGACTGATGTCTTGAGATGTTGCTTCAATATATCTGCATAATATTCCCTCCTCACGATGCCATCTATTTTGCACCAGCAAAGCAGCAAAGCACCCCCACAACATGATGCTGCCACCCCCGTGCTTCACGGTTGGGATGGTGTTCTTCGGCTTGCTAGCCTCCCCCTTTTACCTCCAAACATAATGATGGTCATTATGGCCAAACAGTTCTATTTTTGCTTCACCAGACCAGAGGACATTTCTCCAAAAAGTATGATCTTTGTCCCCATGTGCAGTTGCAAACCATAGTCTGGCTTTTTTATGGCGGTTCTGGAGCAGTGGCTTCTTCCTTGCTGAGCGGCCTTTCAGGTTATGTCGGTATAGGACTCGTTTTACTGTGGATATAGATACTTTTGTACCTGTTCCCTCCAGCATCTTCACAAGGTCCTTTGCTGTTGTTCTGGGATTGATTTGCACTTTTCGCACCAAAGTACGTTCACCTCTAGGAGACAGAATGCGTCTCCTTCCTGAGCGGTATGACGGGTGCGTGGTCCCATGGTGTTTATACTTGCGTATTATTGTTTGTACAGATGAACGTGGTAACTTCAGGCATTTGGAAATTGCTCCCAAGGATGAACCAGAATTGTGGAGGTCTTGGCTAATTTATTTTGATTATCCCATGAGAGGCACTGAGTTTGAAGGTAGACCTTGAAATACATCCACAGGTACACCTCCAATTGACTCAAATTATGTCAATTAGCCTATCAGAAGCATCTAAAGACATGACATCATTTTCCAAGCTGTTTAAAGGCAGTCAACTTAGTGTATATAAACTTCTGACCCACTGGAATTGTGATTCAGTGAATTATAAGTGAAATAATCTGTCTGTAAACAATTGTTGGAAAAATTACTTGTGTCATGCACAAAGCAGATGTCCTAACCGACTTGCCAAAACTATAGTTTGTTAACAAGAAATTTGTGGAGTGGTTGAAAAACAAGTTTTAATGACTCCAACCTAAGTGTATGTAAACTTCCGACTTCAACTGTATCAATCAATTTGTCAGACTACTCACATGTGTATGGTCGAGTCCCCTACACAACCTAAGTGTATGTAAACTTCCGACTTCAACTGTATCAATCAATTTGTCAGACTACTCACATGTGTATGGTCGAGTCCCCTACACAACCTAAGTGTATGTAAGGTCAGCAGCCTTCAAAATAAAAAGAAATAAAAAGACAACAACGTCACGAGCACCCTTCAACCCCCCTTCTGAACAAACCCACACACCAACGCGCACACACACATACGCACACGCACACACACCAACACACACACACACCAACACACACCAATACACACACACACACACATACTTCCAGACGAACAATCCCATGGGGATCCAGTAAGAAGAAAAATGAAGAAAAGGGGAGGGGGATGTCAAGACCTAATAACTTCCTGTCTCTCCCTTTCTCTGGAACACAGGGGAGGGATTAGGGCAGCAGGTAGCCTAGGGGTTAGGCCAGTAAGCAAAAGGATGCTGGTTCGAATCCCTGAGCCGACTAGGTGAACAAGCTATCGATGTGCCCTTGAGCAAGGCACTAAACCCTAAATGCTCTTGTATAGTGCCTTAGGAAAGTATTCAGACCACTTGACTTTTCCCAATTTTTTTGAAGTTACAGCCTTATTCTACTTTTTTTGTATCCCCAGCAATCTACACACAATACCCCATAACGACAAAGCGAAAACAGGTTTTTCTACGTTTTTACAAATGTATTAAAAATAAAAATTTGAAATACCTTATTTACATAACTATTCAGACCCTTTGCTATGAGACACGGTATTGAACTCAGGTGCATCATGTTTCCATTGATCATCTTTGAGATGTTTCTACAACTTGATTGGAGTCCACCTGTGGTAAATCCAATTGATTGGACATGATTTGAAAAGGCACAAACCTGTCTACATAAGGTCCCACAGTTCACAGTGCATGTCAGAGCAAAAACCAAGCCATGAGGTTGAAGGAATTGTCTGTAGAACTCTAAGACATGATTGTGTCTAGGCACAGATCTGGGGAAGGGTACCAAAAAATGTATGCTGCATTGAAGGTCCCCAAGAACACAGAGGCCTCCATCATTCTTAAATAGAAGAAGTTTGGAACCACCAAGACTCTTCTTAGAGCTGTCCGCCCGGGCCAAACTGAGTAATCGGGGGAGAAGGGCCTTGGTCAGGGAGGTGACTAAGAACTCGACAGTCACTCTGACAGAGCTCCAGAGTTCCTCTGTGGAGATACGAGAACCTACCAGAAGGACAACCATCTCTGTAGCACTCCACCAATAAGGCCATTATGGTAGAGTGGCCAGACTGAAGCTATTCCTCAGTAAAAGGCACATGACAGCCTGTTTGGAGTTTACCAAAAGGCACCTAAAGACTCTCAGACCATGAGAAACAAGATTCTCTGGTCTGATGAAATCAAGAATGAACTCTTTGGCCTGAATGCCAAGTGTCACGTCTGGAGGAAACCTGGCACCATCCTTACGGTGAAGCATGGTGGTGGCAGCATCATGCTGTGGGGATATTTGTCGGCGTCAGTGACTGGGAGACTAGTCAGGATCGAGGCAAAGATGAACGGAGCAAAGTACAGAGAGATCCTTGATGAAAACCAGCTCCAGAACACTCAGGACCTCAGACTGGGGCGAAGGTTCGCCTTCCAACAGGACAACGACCCTAAGCACACAGCCAAGACAATGCAGGAGTGGCTTCGGGACAAGTCTCTGAATGTCCTTGAGTGGCCCAGCCAGAGTCACTCACTGGCCAGTAGACACACAGAGCCATACACTTGTATAATCTCTCTGCAAACATACACATCCGTTACAACCTGTACTAACTCAAACAACCCACTGACCATAACTGATGCTGGTTTGAGAGCACATACAGTGGTGCGTGCCTGACATAGGCTGAAATCAGATGTACAGGCGAGATAGGCTCTTGGATCACTTCCTGCAGCTGCTGCTCTACACAGTTCAGACTGGGCTGATCTATAGATAAAGGCCTTGGATAAGGGACAGAGGAAGGTCAAACAGCAGCACCATTAGTATTCGGTCTCACAGATAATGCAGAGCCTCTTTATCCCTATGTGACCCAGAGTTTTTCCTCACCTGGGCCCCTTGTTATAGCCCATGTTTCTTGTCAGGTCATAGTCTCGAAAGCCCGACCTTATAGGCAACTGTGCCAACTGTCTGGTGGATTATTTTGGCATCCGCTTTAAAAAAAAATACAAAATAGTAGCTAGCTAGAAGGATATCATGGAGGTTATTTTTAATGAATGCATTTCACAAGTGGCTAGCTTGCATCAACTACCTTCACTAAAACCACTGCAAAGATTTTGCCTGCAAACGTTGCTTTTTGAATCGCGACGTTCTGGCATGTCTGTCGCGTGATTCGTTGGGAGAGTTGTCTTTCTAAAGAGGACCCACCCCTGAACAATTTATTTTCAAAGTTGCCAAAATAGTCCATCATTGAAACCAGACAATAGTCACTCTTGCCAGGGTCGGGTTTTAGGGACTGGTCAGGTCATGCGTTCAGGAAAAACTCCAAGCCCAACAAGACTGGTGACTGAGTGATGACTCAGATGACCCCTGTACTGTAGCTGTTGTTATTATTGTCCGCTTGACCCTGTTACTCAGCACCTCTACAACAAAAACAGCCCCCTATACAGTGAAGAAAAACAACTCAGATATGTCTGCGGTAACAGCAACAAAAAGATAGTAACATCCTATCATGCTCTGATGGTGAAGTTTGAAGTTTGTGACACAAGTCACTGTGCTCAACATCCTATACTCTTCTCGCTGACAACAATCTAGGAAGAGAGAAATGGGGAACTTGACTAGGCAAGCCCAAAATGCAGAACACATTCTTTTGACAAAACCGAGGGATGCACCAGTAACAACTTGACAGATCATAACAGGTGCCGACAGCAACACTATAATTCATGGGGACGATAAAGGAATTCACAGCTGAATTCCAGTGGCGCGTGGCGGTGACTCAACTGGGGTACTTTTTACAGAAGAGCAATCAGAAAGTCACCCCGAATTCGTTGTCCTACTTTTAAAACGGTAAGGAGAACAAAGAACTATGTAAATACTGCAAATGCATCTACAACATGAGATAACACACACCGCCCAATTTCATTCACAGCACGAGATGCACGACACACCTCCTCGCTCGCGTAGCGGACCGCAGCTGTTCCTCTGGGCACCAGAAAAACGATTTCCTCTCACTTGCCAGCGACTCATGAAAAATAATTTCTCAATTATGTAACGTTTACAAAAACATTCCACTTTCCCGGGTTTAACTTGGGCATATCTTTTTATCAACAAAGTAGTCACTATCGCAATGCATAATGAGAAAAGCTTATAGACTATCTACAGCTACATATAACGTTAATGAAACATTAATTATTTGTCAAATTGGCATAGCTACCTGTTCGACGAGTTTTAGAACAGCCATAATAATCTCGATCAATTTGGTCAGCACATCAACACACTCCCTCGAATATCAGATCATGCAATTATCTTGAAATAATATTGCAGTTCAAAATCTTCTATCTTTCCCCTTGTAGTCACTCTTGGTTGATGCAGTAGTCAGAGAAGTGAATCGTCCATCAATAATTGTTCCTTTTCTGATGCAACGCAGAACCTCAGTCAGGGCCCGGGCTGTATCAGGGCCCCATGGCCAGCTCCACTGACACTATCTGCGGTGAGGGGGAGTCGCGCCACCGCCACAGTGTGCGAAGGGAGGAGGGTAAGAAGGAATGGCTTCTCCGACTCGACCGACTGATGTAAACAATCCGCATTTACAGTTTATGTACGGGGGAATTTCTCTTTAAATGACCAAACACTCCCCTCTCACTTTGCAGCTCCGAAAATCTTCCTGTATATGTAAAACGGGTGAACTGAGATTGCACAGGAAGTTCAAGCCTCTCGCTCTCCTACACTCAGATGCAGAATTTGAGGAGAGTCATCGCCGATTGTCAGCGCCAACGCTCGTTAGAGTGCTCCCTCTTGCTGCCCTCCTGTGGCTAGAATAGGGGGGAAAACAATTTGAAGTAAAGTCAGAGACGGGTTTGTAAATTGCTTTGGTAAATGTTCAGTGGCCTACAGATACACTACAGGTGAATTACCTAGAATTGTAGATATATTAATTTGTAACAAACAGGTTAGTTTCTTGTCATCAATCTGAAATGCCCCTATGTTCTTATGCATTCATCTCTGTTTGCAGTATGAACAGATATGTTTACTGTTGCCTTTCTCAACACACCACCTTTCATACAGTCAACAGGTTCAGGGAGATGCATTCCTGAGTTTATTGTGTTTTGGAGAGCAAACAGGAAATGTGTATCAGAATCAGTCATTGCCTTACTAGGTCTGGGTGGTTAGAGCTAATCCTTCATATGGTTACTGGAGAGTGGAACTTTGGCACAGAACTATATGGAGCATGTCTCATTGTTGTTGCATCTCTGATTTCCTGTTGACAGAATTATACAACCCCTCTTAACCACTATATAGCCACCCACACCAAACAACCACTACCCTTCAGGGGACAACTGACCCGGCAAAGCCCCCACAAGCGCCAAGTTGTGACTAAATGCTAGTCATCCCTGACTAGTGCCCACAGGGCACTAGTTGGCTTTTGGCTTTTGCTTTTTTGAGGAAAATATTAAAGTTCTTCCTTCTTACATATTCCTCATTTCATAGAGTTTACCTAAATGTTGTGACTCTAGTTGTAACTAAATGTTGATGCTCACCCATGCCCAGTGCCCACATGGGTGAGCAGTTTCCCACCCCACCCTACTCTCTGCAATGGGAGCCAGAATGGCTGGCTTTTTCATTGAGGAAAAGACTCAAAATCGTCCTTCTATCATCCTCATTTATGGTGCCACGTCAAATCTCATTCTAGAAAAGAGAGCCAGATTCACATTCACATTACTGATACTTCAGAAAACATTTGCGGTAACATTTATAGATAAAGGTAACATTTATAAAGGTAACATTTATAGATAAAGGTAACATTTATAAAGGTAACATTTATAGATAAAGGTAACATTTATAAAGGTAACATTTATAGATAAAGGTAACATTTATAGATAAAGGTAACATTTATAAAGGTAACATTTATAGATAAAGGTAACATTTATAAAGGTAACATTTATAAAGGTAACATTTATAGATAAAGGTAACATTTATAGATAAAGGTAACATTTATAAAGGTAACATTTATAGATAAAGGTAACATTTATAAAGGTAACATTTATAGATAAAGGTAACACATAAATAATGTGCATATGATATAAACTAAGTTAAGAACAAAACATTAACAACATCTGTTCTTTCCATGGCAGACTGACCAGGTGAATCCAGGTGAAAGCTATGATCCCTTATTGATGTCACCTGTTAAATCAACTTCAATCAGTTTAGATGAAGGGGAGGAGACTGGATAAATAAGGATGTTTAAGCCTTGAGACAATTGACACATGGATTGTGTATGTGTGCCATTGAGAGGGTGAATGGGCAAAACAAAATATATAAGTGTCTTTGAACAGGGTAGTAGGTGCCAGGTGCACCGGTTTGTGTCAAGAACTGCAACGCTGCTGGGTTTTTCACACTCAACAGTTTCCCGCATGTATCAAGAATGGTCCACTACCCAAAGGACATCCAGCCAACTTGACACAACTGTGGGAAGCATCGGAGTCAACATGGGCCAGCATCCCTATGGAATGCTTTAGACACCTTGTAGAGTTCATGCCCCAACGAATTGAGGCTGTTCTGAGGGTAAATGTGGGGGGGTGCAACTCAATATTAGGAAGCTGTCCGTAATGTTTTGTACTCTGTGTATTTTTCTCCCTAAATTCCCGTTTCTGTCTGCATTCTACTGCCTGTATGAGTTAGTGTCTGCCTGCCTCCCTGTCTCTGTTGATAAGGGCAAGCAGAGGTCACAGCCATATGGTTGACTGCAAGGCCAGTTACGCTGCAGCTCAGTGGCTCAGCCCAGTCTTCCCACTTTGAAAGAGACCAGATTCCAGCTGCCAACAACACAGTATGACTACACTCGCTCCAGGGCTTCTTTCTCATCCCCCCTACTACCTCCCTACAATGGAAACCCTCCCCCACCACTCACACATATACACTATATGCCGCAGGAGCAGTAGAGGCCCATGCATGTGCTGCCTTTGACCCAGTTTGCAGGCAGACAGACTCCACCATGCTCGCTCAACTCTCTGATATATTCTGACTTTCTTGAGGACAGTGTGTGTGTTGTGTGTGTGAGAGAGAGAGAGAGAGAGAGCGAGAGAGAGAGAGCGAGAGAGAGCTGAGAGAGAAAGAGCTGAGCTCTGAGTTCCTCTTGTCAGGGCTGGATGGAAAACTACCCGGGTGTCTGTCTGGGCGCTGGTCTCCCAGTTCAAGGACCGCACTCTACGAAATGGTCTTCATGAAGTGTTGGAGCTCATCCTCGGTGATTACAATTGGTTGACTATAGCCATGGTTGCCAGGCTTTTAGTGGTATGAGGGCACGGCACGGGGACAAGACTAGGACTACCTCGCCCCGCTGGCATTAACCCTAACTATGAGTAGCAGTGGAGGCTGCTGAAGGGAGGATGGCTCAAAGTAATGTCTGGAATGGAGCAAATGGAATAGCATCAAACACATGGAAACCACGTTTGCCATTTTTGATACAATTCCACACCAGCCATGACCACAAGCCCATCCTCCACAATGACGGTGCCACCAACCTGTGATGAGTAGCCTTTTTTTCAAGCCTTATTTTACCAGGTAAGTTGACCGAGAACACATTCTCATTTACAGCAAAAACCTAGTTACAGGGGAGAGGAGGGATGAATGAGCCAATTGGAAGCTGGGGATGATTAGGTGGCCATGACGGTATGAGGGCCCAATTGGGAATTTAGCCAGGACACCAGGGTTAACGCCCCTACTCATACGATAAGTGCCATGGGATCTTTAGTGACCAGAGTCAGGACACCTGTTGAATGTCCCATATGAAAGACGGCACCTTAAACACAGCAATGTTTCTAGTGTGGTATACTGCTGACTATGTAACACTGACCTGTATATGAAGGAAAGATAGCACCTTAAACAGAGCAATATTTCTAGTGTGGTATGCTGCTGACTATGTAACACTGACCTGTATATGAAGGAAAGATGGCACCTTATTGAATGACATCAGACCTTTAGATCTGTGGGACTTCTGTTCACGTGATCTCCCTAAAAACACACCACTTAGATGCAGATATGAGACTTTTCATAGCACGTTATGAGAGCATTTTCACAAGCCTAACTCTTTTCCTAACCATAACCTAATTCTCCTAACCGGCTACGAAAAAGTCAATTCCGGTCGTAGCTGTATCGAAGTGGCGTATTTGAGGAAATCTCTTCTGTTTAGATACGAGTAAGCGTTGTTCCTCTGACGTGAACCCTGAGGGTAGCCCAGACATATAGGGCCTGTTTCGTGGACACAGAAAAAGCATAGTTCTGAACTAAAAAGCATGTTCTATAGAAATTCTCAATTTAAAGTAATTTTTAGTACTAATAAATAACATGGTGTCAGCTAAATAAACAACATACAGCCATCTTTATGGAAGAAAGCAAGCATTGGTTTCCATGTCATCATCACAGGGCTAACTACCCAGAGCACTCCTTCTCCTTGGTTGACAGGGCTGATAATGGAACAAAAGGGGTTTAAGGTTTCCTTTTATTAACATTTCTGAACAAGCGGTAGCCTTTGAAATGTAATGTAGTGGCATTTCTGGATGAAATGTACATTTCAGTCATTTAACAGATACTTATCCAGAGCAACTTACAGGATAAATTAGGGTTCAGTGCCTTGCTCAAGGCCAGTTAGATTTTTCACCTAGTCAGCTCGGTGATTTAAACCAGCAACCTTTTGGTTACTGTCACAACACTCTTAACCGCTAGGCTACCTGCCCAAATATAGTTCATTTGGGATGGTTGATATTCTACTCCTGCTTGTGTACATTTAACTGCAGTAAAAATCTTTCATTTAAACCTGGAACATGAGGTTGTGACATTAAACAAGGTGGCGAAGGTGATCCGTGTGGAAGTGGAATCTGGAGAATGCTGGTTCCCACATATTCCACAATGACTTATTCTACCCATAGGGTTCTAGCTATAGGGAAAAAAGTTGGTACTTTGCATAGACTGCTTTCCATATAGCATATTATCACTCTTATGAGAAGACATCTTGCGCTTTATTGTGACCAACTCAACATAAAGCACAGGTGGACATTTATTTTATACACAAACGTTTATTTAGTCAAATAAAGCAACATTCTGATAAGAACTAAAGGTGTGATCACTGATAGGTGAGCAGAGGATTGAGAAGGAATGGCCATTACAGAGGACAGTACACAGAAACCATGACAATATTTTAAAGAACTTCAAAACTCACTGACTTGCTTTTCCATTCGTTAACATGGCTAACTTACATCCTGCACGTCACTGTACTGCATGTGTCTATCATTCCTTCTGGAAATTATAAAAGAAATAAAACAATACATAAGCTCTAAGAAATGTTTCAGTTTTATATTTCTTTCTCCCTAATCATATACTGTTTTTATTTGATTAAAAATGAATTTTGGGCCACAGACACTGTGGCCATGTTGGACACACCCACTACAAAGACAGAGGGGCTAAATAATACAAAACAATGGACCAAGTCCTATCTACACACCAAGAGAGATAGGACAACAAGGGAAAAGAAAGAGAGGAGGGAAAGGGGAAGAGATCGGCAGAGAGCGAGTGGAGAGAGAGAGAGCGTGAACAGAGAGAAAGAGATCGTGAACAGAGAAAGAGCGTGAACAGAGAAACAGAGAGCGTGAACAGAGAGAAAAAGAGAGAGTGAACAGAGAAACAGAGAGCGTGAACAGAGAGAAAAAGAGAGAGTGAACAGAGAAAGAGAGAGAGCGTGAACAGAGAGAAAAAGAGAGAGAGAGCGTGAACAGAATCACAGGAAGTACTCCAGCTCATAGCGGAGGTAAGGGTTCTTCTCATCGTTGTAGACGTGGGGGTAGTGAGCGATCAGCGCATCCTGGGAACCGATGTAGATCGAGTTATAGATCTTCCAGTAGACGTCTCGGACCTTCCTGGCTGGGTGGAAGAGACCCTGGAGAGAGGAGACGAGGTTAGAGAGCATTACCAACTCAACGGCTGCACTTACAGTGCTAGTATCATTATGGCTTGTTTGTTTAGGCATTTTTTGTTGAGGGGGTTACAGGTACATCATCTCTGCACATTTTTAAGTTGATAAAACATGTACCTGTAGGTAAGAAATATATAGTGTTTAATAATAATATATTCAGTATAAAACAGGAAAAAACTAAAAAAGTAGTCCTCCACCCATCATGTTCCCATTCAAGCCCCCCCACCAAACACCCCCAGAAACCATGTTTTCCACCCCTTCCCACAAGGTTTGTTGCTTTTTATGAAATACACTACATGACCAAAAGTATGTGGACACCTGCTCATAAAACATCTCATTTCAAAATCATGGGTATTAATATGGAGTTGGTCCCCTTTTTGCTGCTATAACAGCCTCCACTCTTCTGGGAAGGCTTTCCACTAGATGTTGGAACATTGCTGCGGGGACTTGCTTCCATTCAGCCACAAGAGCATTAGTGAGGTCAGGAACTGATGTTGGGTGATTAGTCCTGGCTCGCAGTCGGCGTTCCAATTCATCCCAAAGGTGTTCGATGGAGTTGAGGTCAGGGTTCTGCGCAGGCCAGTCAAGACCTTCCACACCGATCTTGACAAACTACTGCTGTATGGACCTCGTTTTGGGCACGGGGGCGTTGTCATGCTGAAACAGGAAAGGGCCTTCCTCAAACTGTTGCCACAAAGTTGGAAGCACAGAATCATCTAGAATGTCATTGTATGCTGTAGCGTTAAGATTTCCCATCACTGGAACTAAGGGGCCTAGCCGAACCAGGAAAAACAGCCCCAGACCATTATTCCTCCTCCACCAAACTTTACAGTTGGCACTATGCAATGGGACAGGTAGCATATTCCTGGCATCCGCCAAACCCAGATTAGTCCCAGATGGTGAAGCTTGATTCATCACTGCAGAGAACACGTTTCCACTGCTCAAGAGTCCAATGGCGGCGAGCTTTACACATCTCCAGCAGACGCTTGGCATTAGACATGGTGACCGTAGGCTTGTGTTGTGGCTGCTCGGCCGTGGAAACCCATTTTATGAATCTCCGACAAACAGTTCTTGTGCTGACGTTGCTTCCAGAGGCCGTTTGGAACTTGGTAGTGAGTGTTGCAACTGAGAGCAGATGATTTTTACACCCCAAGCGCTTCAGCACTTGGCGGTCACGTTCTGTGAGCTTGTGTGGCCTACCACTTTGCGGCTGAGCCGTTGTTGCTCCTCGCCGTTTCCACTTCACAATAACAGCACATCCAGTTGGACCGGGGAAGCTCTAGCAGGGCAGAAATTTGACTAACTGACTTGTTGGAAATGTGGCACGTTGAATGTCACTGAGCTCTTCAGTAAGGTCATTCTTCTGCCAAAGTTTGTCTATGGAGATTGCATGGCTGTGTGCCCAATTTTATACACATGTCAGCAATGGGTGCGTCTGAAATAGCTGAATCCACTCAATTGAATGGGTGTCCACATACTTTTGTATATATAGTGTATCCACCGCAGTTCGTTCACAGACTTTATAACGGTATGTTGCTGTTGATAGTGACATCACTTTTTACATCATTTACATCTTTATGGATATTTTATGTTAATTCTCAACATCTAGTAGCAGATAGTAGTCAATCTGCTACCTGTCTGTCAGAGCAAGGAGATCAGTCAGGTTTACCTGCAGGCAATACTGCAGCATGCGGCAGGGGCCGATAGCCACCCTGAGGCCCTCCAGGGCCCCCATGACAGCCTGGATTACATGGGGCGACGTCTCAAACACGTTGGGCCACACGTAGTTCAACAAGTGGTTAAGGGAGTCCTCACAGCCGAAGCCGTAGACGCCCAGGGACATGTGCTGTACCACGGCACTGGCAGTCTGTCTGTGGACCAGGTCTCTGCAAGGAGGAGAGAGAGGAGAAAAACAGGGTTACCATGGAGCCAGCCGAAAGGTGCAAAGGAGCAGGTGGGGCCTACTATACATTCTAATTCTGTGGTGGAAATCCACAATGACAATGAATGACACTTGACTTCTCATTTGTAACCAACAGGTGCAGGGTGAGAACAGAAGTGAACTGGATGTCAGATCTGCCAGTTCTGTGTCCATCTAGTGGAGTACTAGTCCTGATCTGACCACGGACCAATCCAACAGGCGTGTTACAGGCATGTTACAGCACATTCAACCGAGTGATCCCTGTTACAGACAGAACTGATCTTGGACAGGATCGTGTGGCTATGTAGCTTGATGCATTTACAATACCTGGAAAACGTTATGTTTGTGGTTTATTGACTACAGGGTCACTGTGACTTTAGTCAGCCCACCAGACTGATTGTTAGTTACAATGTTTGGTCCTGTCACCTGTCCATCAGTGCGTCCTCCAGCAGGGGCGTGACAGCATAGATGTAGTCCTTGCCCATCTCCCCGATGTACTCAAACAGGAAGGACAGGGACTTGAGCACGCCGTTCTGCACGTTGAGCTCAGGCACACGGTACTCGTTCATGAGGGCGGGGAGCACGGTGAAAGGAGAACAGGTCTCAGCCACGATGGCGATGGCTACGGTGGTACACACTCGGTTCTGACGCTCCTGAACCTTCAGGTTGTTGAGTAGTGTGGCCAGCACATCATGGGGTCTGGAGGGGTGGAGAGGTCAATGATAGGCTAAATATATACTGGTTACCATGACAGTAACAGGTGAAGTATCACCAAGCATCATTATAATACAACTTTGAGACAACATTTTTCATGGACGCTCAGAAACCCTAATAAAATGTGCAGTAATGGAGTTCAACAACTCTTGAGAGGAGTATTGGGCAGTAGCCAGAGACAGGAGAACTCACCCGATAGCCTTGGCGATGTATCCGAAGGTGTTGACGGTGGCTCTGCGGATGGCCTTCTTGTGGGCCTTGAGGAGCTCCAGCAGCTCAAAGCAGATGCGCATCCACTCCCTGGCCGACACGTACTCAGCACCCCTACACAGACAGACCAGGGTAGGAGTTACAACATAGGGGATGAAACATCTACTATTATACCATATTTACACATATGGTTAAGAGTCAGATATTGGAATTTACTAGTGAATGTGTGTATGTGTGTGTGATTCCTTTGCTACAGACATACCTGTCAGCAATCCTGCCCACCAGGTCAATACAGTTCTCCTGCACCTTCTCATGTCTGTTCTTCAGGATTGGCGTCAGCCGCGGTAGCAGGTCTTTGATTGGTGGAGTCATCTTGTGCATACCTGAGTGACAGCACAGACAACCAATCAGCTCTCTGGATGCATATCACCAAGTGTTAACACCTCTACTATCCTAACTTAATCATAACCACTCTTATAGCATTACTGCTGTTAAACCAGCCCAATACTTGTTCTTCACTGAACTCAACAAGTCATTCACAGGCATCTCTCCACCCACTCGAGCTCTTTCTCAAATGATTTCAGCTCCTCTTAGGAAGTGAGAAGGCTAAATTAGTGGGCTGAGAGTGTATGGAGCTACAAGACAGAGCATTTTGGAAAATAAAACAAATGTTTTTTTATTTTACCTTTAACTAGGCAAGTCAGTTAAGAACAAACTCTTATTTACAATGACGGCCTACTGGGGAACAGTGGGTTAACTGCCTTGTTCAGGAGCAGAACAACAGATATTTACCTCGTCAGCTCGGGGATTTGATCTTGCAACCTTTCGATTACTAGTCCAACGCTCTGACCACTAGGCTACCTGCCACCCAAAATGACTTTTAATTTGTAACCAACAGGTGCAGGGTGAGAACAGAAGTGAACTGGATGTCAGATCTGCCAGGTCTCATGTTGGTGTCCATCTAGTGAAGTACTAGTCCTGATCTGACCAACAGGCGAGAATGATTCGCAGGCATGTGACTGAAGACCAAAGGGTCATCAACCTTAGTGTCAACGTGCTATTGGTCAGAAGACAGGGAGTTGTAGAAGTGAGGGAGTAACATTTACATACCGATGACATTGACGATGGCCTTGAGAGCACCAAGGATACTTCCCAGTACTTCAGGATACTCTTCTCCTAGATACTCATATAACACCACTCCCAGGTGACCCATCAGCTTCTCCTGTGAGGAGAGAGAGGGAGAGAGAGGGAGGTTTACAAAGGGAATCAGCTTCTCCTGTGAGGAGAGAGAGGGAGAGAGAGGGAGGTTTACAAAGGGAATCAGCTTCTCCTGTGGAGGAGGAGAGAGAGAGAGGGAGGTTTAGAAAGGGAATCAGCTTCTTCTGTGAGGAGAGAGAGAGAGAGAGAGGGAGGTTTACAAAGGGAATCACCTTCTCCTGTGAGGAGAGAGAGGGAGAGAGAGGGAGGTTTACAAAGGGAATCAGCTTCTCCTGTGGAGGAGGAGAGAGAGAGGGAGGTTTAGAAAGGGAATCAGCTTCTCCTGTGGAGGAGGAGAGAGAGAGAGGGAGGTTTAGAAAGGGAATCAGCTTCTTCTGTGAGGAGAGAGAGGGAGAGAGAGGGAGGTTTAGAAAGGGAATCAGCTTCTCCTGTGGAGAGAGAGAGGGAGGTTTAGAAAGGGAATCAGCTTCTCCTGTGGAGAGAGAGAGAGAGAGGGAGGTTTAGAAAGGGAATCAGCTTCTCCTGTGGAAGAGAGAGAGAGAGAGGGAGGTTTAGAAAGGGAATCAGCTTCTCCTGTGGAGGAGAGAGAGAGAGAGGGAGGTTTAGAAAGGGAATCAGCTTCTCCTGTGGAGGAGGAGAGAGAAAGGTTTAGAAAGGGAATCAGCTTCTCCTGTGGAGGAGAGAGAGAGAGAGGGAGGTTTAGAAAGGGAATCAGCTTCTTCTGTGAGGAGAGAGAGGGAGGGAGGTTTAGAAAGGGAATCAGCTTCTCCTGTGGAGGAGGAGAGAGAGAGAGGGAGGTTTAGAAAGGGAATCAGCTTCTTCTGTGAGGAGGAGAGAGAAAGGTTTAGAAAGGGAATCAGCTTCTCCTGTGGAGGAGAGAGAGAGGGAGAGAGGGAGGTTTAGAAAGGGAATCAGCTTCTCCTGTGGAGGAGAGAGAGAGAGAGAGGGAGGTTTAGAAAGGGAATCAGCTTCTCCTGTGGAGGAAAGAGAGAGAGGGAGGTTTAGAAAGGGAATCAGCTTCTCCTGTGGAGGAGAGAGAGAGAGGGAGGTTTAGAAAGGGAATCAGCTTCTCCTGTGGAGGAGAGAGAGAGAGGGAGGTTTAGAAAGGGAATCAGCTTCTCCTGTGGAGGAGAGAGAGAGGGAGGTTTAGAAAGGGAATCAGCTTCTCCTGTGGAGAGAGAGAGAGAGTGGGAGGTTTAGAAAGGGAATCAGCTTCTCCTGTGGAGGAGAGAGAGAGAGAGGGAGGTTTAGAAAGGGAATCAGCTTCTCCTGTGGAGGAGGAGAGAGAGAGAAAGGTTTAGAAAGGGAATCAGCTTCTCCTGTGGAGGAGAGAGAGAGAGAGGGAGGTTTAGAAAGGGAATCAGCTTCTTCTGTGAGGAGAGAGAGGGAGGGAGGTTTAGAAAGGGAATCAGCTTCTCCTGTGGAGGAGGAGAGAGAGAGGGAGGTTTAGAAAGGGAATCAGCTTCTCCTGTGGAGGAGGAGAGAGAGAGAGGGAGGTTTAGAAAGGGAATCAGCTTCTTCTGTGAGGAGGAGAGAGAAAGGTTTAGAAAGGGAATCAGCTTCTTCTGTGAGGAGGAGAGAGAAAGGTTTAGAAAGGGAATCAGCTTCTCCTGTGGAGGAGAGAGAGAGAGAGAGGGAGGTTTAGAAAGGGAATCAGCTTCTCCTGTGGAGGAGAGAGAGAGAGAGAGAGGTTTAGAAAGGGAATCAGCTTCTTCTGTGAGGAGGAGAGAGAAAGGTTTAGAAAGGGAATCAGCTTCTCCTGTGGAGGAGAGAGAGAGAGAGAGGGAGGTTTAGAAAGGGAATCAGCTTCTCCTGTGGAGGAGAGAGAGAGAGAGAGAGAGGTTTAGAAAGGGAATCAGCTTCTCCTGTGGAGGAGAGAGAGAGAGGGAGGTTTAGAAAGGGAATCAGCTTCTCCTGTGGAGAGAGAGAGAGGGAGGTTTAGAAAGGGAATCAGCTTCTCCTGTGGAGGAGAGAGAGAGAGAGAGAGGGAGGTTTAGAAAGGGAATCAGCTTCTCCTGTGGAGAGAGAGAGAGGGAGGTTTAGAAAGGGAATCAGCTTCTCCTGTGGAGAGAGAGAGAGGGAGGTTTAGAAAGGGAATCAGCTTCTCCTGTGGAGAGAGAGAGAGAGAGGGAGGTTTAGAAAGGGAATCAGCTTCTCCTGTGGAGGAGAGAGAGAGAGAGGGAGGTTTAGAAAGGGAATCAGCTTCTCCTGTGGAGGAGGAGAGAGAGAGGGAGGTTTAGAAAGGGAATCAGCTTCTTCTGTGAGGAGAGAGAGGGAGGGAGGTTTAGAAAGGGAATCAGCTTCTCCTGTGGAGGAGGAGAGAGAGAGAGGGAGGTTTAGAAAGGGAATCAGCTTCTCATGTGGAGGAGGAGAGAGAGAGAGGGATGTTTAGAAAGGGAATCAGCTTCTCCTGTGGAGGAGAGAGAGAGAGAGAGGGAGGGAAGATTAGAAATGAAAGAAGAACTCCGTCAGTGAAGGTGAAATCATTGCAGTGTGTGTGTATATAAATACACTGCTCAAAAAAATAAAGGGAACACTAAAATAACACATCCTAGATCTGAATGAATGAAATATTCTTATTAAATACTTTTTTCTTTACATAGTTGAATGTGCTGACAACAAAATCACACAAAAATGATCAATGGAAATCAAATTTATCAACCCATGGAGGTCTGGATTTGGAGTCACATTCAAAATTAAACAGGCTGATCCAACTTTGATGTAATGTCCTTAAAACAAGTCAAAATGAGGCTCAGTAGTGTGTGTGGCCTCCACGTGCCTGTATGACCTCCCTACAACGCCTGGGCATGCTCCTGATGAGGTGGCGGATGGTCTCCTGAGGGATCTCCTCCCAGACCTGGACTAAAGCATCCGCCAACTCCTGGACAGTCTGTGGTGCAACATGGCGTTGGTGGATGGAGCGAGACATGATGTCTCAGATGTGCTCAATTGGATTCAGGTCTGGGGAACGGGCGGGCCAGTCCATAGCATCAATGCCTTCCTCTTGCAGGAACTGCTGACACACTCCAGCCACATGAGGTGTAGCATTGTTTTGCATTAGGAGGAACCCAGGGCCAACCGCACCAGCATATGGTCTCACAAGGGGTCTGAGGATCTCATCTCGGGAACCTAATGGCAGTCAGGCTACCTCTGGCGAACACATGGAGGGCTGTGCGCCCCCCCAAAGAAATGCCATCCCACACCATGACTGACCCACCGCCAAACCGGTCATGCTAGAGGATGTTGCAGGCAGCAGAACGTTCTCCACGGCGTCTCCAGACTCTGTCACGTCTGTCCCATGTGCTCAGTGTGAACCTGCTTTCATCTGTGAAGAGCACAGGGCGCCAGTGGCGAATTTGCCAATCTTGGTGTTCTCTGGCAAATGCCAAACGTCCTGCACGGTGTTGGGCTGTAAGCACAACCCCCACCTGTGGACGTCGGGCCCTCATACCACCCTCATGGAGTCTGTTTCTGACCGTTTGAGCAGACACATGCACATTTGTGGCCTGCTGGAGGTCATTTTGCAGGGCTCTGGCAGTGCTCCTCCTGCTCCTCCTTCCACAAAGGCAGAGGTAGCGGTCCTGCTGCTGGGTTGTTGCCCTCCTACGGCCTCTTCCACGTCTCCTGATGTACTGGCCTGTCTCCTGGTAGCGCCTCCATGCTCTGGACACTACGCTGACAGACACAGCAAACCTTCTTGCCACAGCTCGCATTGATGGTCCATCCTGGATGAGCTGCACTACCTGAGCCACTTGTGTGGGTTTTAGACTCAGACTCATGCTACCACTAGAGTGAAAGCACTGCCAGCATTCAAAAGTGACCAAAACATCAGCCAGGAAGCATAGGAACTGAGAAGTGGTCTGTGGTCACCACCTGCAGAACCACTCCTTTATTGGGGGTGTCTTGCTAATTGCCTATAATTTCCACCTGTTGTCTATTCCATTTGCACAACAGCATGTGAAATGTATTGTCAATCAGTGTTGCTTCCTAAGTGGACAGTTTGATTTCACAGAAGTGTGATTGACTTGGAGTTACATTGTGTTGTTTAAGTGTTCCCTTTATTTTTTTGAGCAGTGTATATATATATATATATATATATATATATATATATATATATATATATATATATATATATATATATATATATATATGTGTGAGAGAGACTGTATATATGTGCGTGTGTGCAATACGTGTGTGTGTGTTCGAGTGTGCATGTGCGTGACCATCTGTGAGTGGTTGGGAAGACTAACCTCCTGGCAGGTCTTCATGACCACGGCGGTGCGGGAGATGAGGTCAGCAGCCTGCTGGCGGACCTTGGCAGACTTGTTGTTGAGACGCCACAGCACTGTACCACAGATCTGAGGCAGGTAGGGCTTCACCCTCTTCCCCAGGGCGTTCACCACCGTGCCAAACCCGTTCAGCATCACAGAGTCCTACAGGGGTCAGAGGTCAAGTCCTACAGTCAGTCATGTTCTACACAGGTAGGCTAATGACAGACAGAGTGTCTGTGTCCAAAATGGCATCATATAGAGTGCACTACTTTTGACCAAGGCCCAAAGGGCTCGGGTTTAAAGGGAACAGGGTGCCATTTCGGACAACAGCAGTTACCCATCAAATCAAAATGAATCTCCCGTCAAGCCTCAGATTCCCATAAATCCACACTGCTGTTCAGAGAGTGATAACTTGTTTCAGCACAGGCTTTTCCCGATGTTATACCACGAGCCAGGTTCAGCAGGCAAACGTTCTGGGCCTGGTTTCCCAAAAGCATCTTAAGGCTCGGTTCTTCATTAGAAACATCGTAGGAGCATCGTTAAATCTCCGAGCTGTTTCCCAAAACCATCGTTATTAACGTTGCACTTGAAAACGCTGGTAATCTAACGCCTGCCTCAGACCACTCGTAGAACAGCTAAGTGCCTCGTTAGATACTGAAGACCTCCTCTAAACATAGAATCACATGGTTTAACTGTCTCTGACCACGGGTAACTTTAGAACAAAGTTGACTACAAAAACAAAATTGGCAATGTCTTGACAATTGATACAAACAAGTGACGTGGTCTTTAAAAAAAATGCTTTAAGAATATAAACAGTAGGCTATAGCTCTACGTCAATCATATTGAAATACAGTTCATTTTCAATCATTTGAGTTCTATTTTGTTACTTGTAGACCATTGTATGTAATTTGTCTCATATTTCATGTGTAGCCTAACGTGGCAATTTTTATTGGGTAAGCATTATAATAAGCCGCCTCAATATTTGCAGCCGTAGGTGGTAATATCTCTTTAGGAGCTGATCCAATGGCAGTATTGTGACATAACATTTATAATTAAGGTAAGATTTTAACTGAAAAAGCTGATCCGAGAACAGCAATGCTTTTCTTCCAATCTTATCAATATTGACACATACGACTGTTCTCTGTAAGGTGTTTTGGGAAATGAATGTTACATCTCAGACCATTGTCAGAAAGACACATCGGTAAAACACTGGGAAGCCTAAGTTCCACTGCTTTTGGGAAACCCTGAAACATATCAGATAGAAAGGTCAGGAGGCGACCTGATTCCTTATTCTACATTTCAGAGAGGCATGATTGTTCTACATAATCCATTTCTATCTGAACGTTCCACAACACTGTTCCTTGCTGAATGTGCCCCCCCCCCCCCCCCGGGTCTCACCTCAGTGGTCTGTTCCTGGAAGGCGTACAGGATGCCGTCGATCAGCTGCTCCTCCAGCTTGTGGTCGATGTCAGCAGCTCCCAGGTTCCCCATGATCTTCTCTATGGTCTCCATCACCATCTTCCGGTACTGCTCTGCCTCGTCCTTCAGGTCATCTACTATACGAGAGATGATCTCTGCTGCTCCCACCTTATTGGCCAGCTCCACTGTGGTGTCCACCAGCTAGAAGATGGGCAGACATACAGGGAAGAGGTTAGCTCACAGACCCCAAAAACACCAGACATGAATCAACTACGACCGGATTCTAAATGTTAGTGAGTTATTGTATTTCTTTCTATTTTACCAGTTTATCCCATTGAGGCTAAAAATATATGTAGATTTTATTGTTCTAAAATTGCCTACAACTGATTTATGATTGGTTAAACATTTAGTTTAGATCTGTAATCAAGCCAGTCAGCATAAGGGATATGCATGGAGTCGTTCCTGTTTCAGCTGCGTCTGTACCTACCTGTCTGTAGTTGCGTCTGTCCAGGGCCATCCTGTGCTGCCAGAAGTGCTTGAAGAAGGGAGGCAGGATCTCTGTCTTGATGTAGTTGGCCTCCACACCGTCAGTACCACAACACTGTTTCACCACCTGAAAGAGAGGGGGGACAATGGGGGTTAGAAACAGGCCACACACCAATTCACTTTGAAGTGTAATACGTAGCATGTGTAACTTATTTTCGTTCTGGAAATGTAACCAACAGGTGCAGGGTGAGAACAGAACTGGATGTCAGATCTGACAGTTCTCATGTTGGTGTCCATCTAGTGGAGTACTAGCTCTGATCTGATAGGTCGAACAAGCGAGAATGAGTCGAACACACACGCGCGCGCGCGCGCGCAGGGTCCCTCACCTTGAGCACGATCTTCTTCATCTCCTCGTCAGGGGACTGGAACTCTCTGATGAGGATCAGCATGACCTCTCTGGTGTAGTAGTTAGCGTACTCAGCATCCATTAGAGGGATCAGGTAGCCAATGGCCTTCAGGAACGCAGCCAGACCCTGGGACCCAGAGGGGAGAGGTGAGAGTTGACTGTTACTGTATCCAGACAATTTTGCCGTTTTAAAGATAGTTTGCTGCAATTCTACACCTTTTTCCATGGCTTATGCCGTGTTCATATGCCATCTGAGTGACTCAAACATAACGTTTAAGTTCACACTAAAAACTCTTAAACGTTCCAAACGTTTTTGCTTCTATATTTTTTGTTATGTACATCATATTTTATTTGTATTATAATGTACATCATATTTTTGGGGGTGGCAGCCACTATTGAATGAATATAGGGGAAACACTGGTACCTGTACAGGCGAGATCCTGAAATGAAGTTGTATTGTGATGTCAAGTAAACTAGTTTGTATTAACCTGTTTTAGGAATGTAACCAACAGGTACAGGGTGAGAACAGAGGTGACCTGGATGTCAGATCTGACAGGTCTCATGTTGGTGTCCATCTAGTGGAGTACTAGCTCTGATCTGACCACGGACCAGTCCAACAGGCGAGAATTATTCGCAGGCATGTGACAAAGCAATGTGTCCTCACCTTTCCTCTGTGCTGTCGGATACCCTTCCACAGGGGTTTGAGTACGGAGTCAAAGGACTCGATACCGTAGGGCGTGGCAGCCTCCGCCAGGGCGGCGATGGCCAGGGCACTGATGGTCCGCACCTTCTGCTGCTCATCCACCAGACCTGAGGGGGGCAGACACGGCGGAGGTCAGATCATCATATATGTTATCCTTCTTTGTAAAGTGTATTGTGACCATGTTATCCTTCTTTGTAAAGTGTATTGTGACCATGTTATCCTTCTTTGTAAAGTGTATTGTGACCATGTTATCCTTCTTTGTAAAGTGTATTGTGACCATGTTATCCTTCTTTGTAAAGTGTATTGTGACCATGTTATCCTTCTTTGTAAAGTGTATTGTGACCATGTTATCCTTCTTTGTAAAGTGTATTGTGACCATGTTATCCTTCTTTGTAAAGTGTATTGTGACCATGTTATTCTTCTATGTAAAGTGTATTGTGACCATGTTATCCTTCTTTGTAAAGTGTATTGTGACCATGTTATCCTTCTTTGTAAAGTGTATTGTGACCATGTTATCCTTCTTTGTAAAGTGTATTGTGACCATGTTATCCTTCTTTGTAAAGTGTATTGTGACCATGTTATCCTTCTTTGTAAAGTGTATTGTGACCATGTTATCCTTCTTTGTAAAGTGTATTGTGACCATGTTATCCTTCTTTGTAAAGTGTATTGTGACCATGTTATCCTTCTTTGTAAAGTTTGTGACCAACAATGCACTTTAAAATAAACTTGAAATGTCAACTCTCGCACCCTAGATCCTAGAAAAGTAATCTACTTGAGTCAAATATACTAGTCACTACTAAATATAACTAATGTACTATAACTAGAAAACTAATCTACCCCCCCAGGTCCAATAGCATCCTCAGGCAGTGGCCCCTCACCATGCTCGATGATCTCCACCAGACTCCTCAGATGGGGCAGGATGGCACAGCCCATGAGGATGGCGATCTGCTGGACAATCTTGATGCCCGTGTGGCGGGCCTGCCAAGACTTCTTGCTCTTACACACAGCTTTGAGGAAGGGCAAGAGGGAGGGGATACCCAGAGCGGACGCTACGACAGCAAAAGCTCTTGCTGTTGTATTTCTGACGTATTCATCCATGTTGTCAATATCAGGTCTCATAGTGGAGATCATAGTGGCCAGGCCGGCAGCCTAGAGGGGGAGTGAGGAAGGGAGGGTAAGAGATCAACTAAGATGAATAGGTGTTTATGATAGTGCTTGCATAGACATCCTAAGTATACTTTTCTAATGTGATTTCAGGTCAAAATGTATTAGCTACTTGCTTTAGGGATGTGACCAACAAGGTGAGAACAGAAATGAACTGGATGTCAGACCGGCTAGTTCTCCTGCTGGTTTTTCATCTAACGAAGTACCAGCCCTGATCTGACCAAGGACCGGTCCAACAGGCATACGACCCAACTGTGGTGGGTGTGTGAGTACATTATAGGGCTGGAAGTGGGGCTCACCTTGGCCAAATTAGAGATGATCTCTCTGCCCTCCACTCTGGCGTAGTAATCTTCATCAATCAGCAGCGGCTCAATCACCACCAGGATCTGGGGAACAGAGAGTCAATTAGTGAGGGCCAATCTCAGCACAGGAGACATATTGTAAACAGAGTCAGTGAGTCCCTCGCTCTCACACGCGACGACCCACCTTGTGTACATATGGGCGGACCAGGTCATCCAGCTTATAGAGGATGCGGTCTATGACCTTGACCAGCAGGTGGCGCTCCTGGTCCTCCAGAGTAGGAGACATGAGCAGGGGCAGGATCTGGTTGAACAGGGGCCCTGCTCCAAACTCCCTCGCCTTGTCTGTGATCTGACGCAGGGCAGCCTGAGAAGGGACGCAAGGGGGTTAGACTGGACGGTTGACTTTTCAGTGGTGAGAGTTATACACAAAAAGGAAGATGGAGCTAAGTCTATAGAGATAACACTATATAGGCCTATGTCAAACCTTCCTAAATCAGACTGTGCTGATAATGGCAGCCATCTTCAGGGTCAGGGAAATGTTCCATTAAATTCTGTGGTCAAGACTAGAGGTCGACCGATGATGATTTTTCAACGCCGATACCGATTATTGGAGGACCAAAAAAGCCGATACCGATTAATTGGCCGATTTTTGTTTTATTTTATTTGTAATAATGACAATTACAAAAATACTGAATGAACACTTATTTTAACTTAATATAATACATAAAATCATATTAATCATAAATCATCAAATCAATTTAGCCTCAAGTAAATATTGAAACATGTTCAATTTGGTTTAAATAATGCAAAAACAAAGTGTTGGAGAAGAAAGTAAAAGTGCAATATGTGCCATGTAAAAAAGCTAACGTTTAAGTTCCTTGCTCAGAACATGAGAACATATGAAAGCTGGTGGTTCCTTTTAACATGATACTTCAATATTCCCAGGTAAGAAGTTAAGGTGTAGTTATTATAGGAATTCTAGGACTATTTCCCTCTATACCATTTGTATTTCATTAACCTTTGACTATTAGGTGTTCTTATAGTATTGCCAGTGTAACGGTATAGCTTCCGTCCCTCTCATCGCTCCTCCCTGGGCTTGAACCAGCAACACAACGACAACAGCCACCATCGAAGCAGCGTAACCCATGCAGAGCAAGGGGAACAACTACTAGAAGTCTCAGAGCGAGTGAAGTTTGAAACGCTATTAGCGCGCGCTAACTAGCTAGCCATTTCACTTCGGTTACACCAGCCTCATCTCAAGAGTTGATAGGTTTGAAGTCAAACAGAGCAATGCTTGTCGCAAAACGAAGAGCTGCTGGCAAAACGCACGAAAGTGTTGTTTGAATGAATGTTTACGCGCCTGCTTCTGCCTACCACCGCTCAGTCAGATACTTGTATGCTCAGTCAGATTATATGCAACGCAGGACACGCTAGATAATATATAGTAATATCATCAACCATGTGTAGTTAACTAGTGATTATGATTGATTGTTTTTTATAAGATAAGTTTAATGCTAGTGTGACAAAAACCAAAAGGGATCTGCACACTCCCTCTACATGGGAAGACAACTCTGCTACAGGACATCCATGGGACCTCATGGAACCATGGACTACACCTACTGATAATGGACACCAGGGGGAGACAGAGGAGATACCAATCATAGACTTCTCTCAGCTGAGACTTGAAACACCACACCCAACAGTGGAAACAACCAGCTGGTATCATCAAGTGTAATCTACTCATCAGAACACGGAAGCAGAGCTATGCGTGTCAGTACTCTGTGACTTAGACTTAGAAGGGTGAATCAGAATGATGTAAGAGAGCTATCACTGTGCATTTTACAGAAACCATAACATTGTGCAGTGTGGTCCAGCACTTTGCAAACTTCCCCTGTAAAAAAAAGTATATAAAGAGAACAGAGATCATGAGAGAACCATGATTCTCACTGACATATGAGACAGACTTCATATGGAGAATCATCATTAGGTAAATTTACAATTGCACTATACTCTCTTTGACAGACTTAAACAATATTCAAGAACTGGTTAAATTTTGCTTAAGTATTAATTGGATCATTAACTGAATCGAACTGGTTAAGCTCTGTGAACCTGAAACTGAGTCTCTGAAACACAGGGGTCTTGACACCTCTTGATCAAAGACAGAGTGGAATTCGCACAGTGACACATCAGGTCCAGAAGTGATTAACAATTTAAAGAAACGGCCAAATACCAGTCATTGTAATATTGAGTCTATACACAGAGTTGGAAGTGAATAGTAGTAAAGTATTAGAATTCGGAATCAAGCATTATTACTGAGAGAATACCAATTACGGCAAAGTGACCACGGGACTGAGCATTTAAGGTAATTGAACTCTTTTGGCTATTTAGTCAATATTGTTAGAAGTGTTAACGCATTTAAAGTTTTGCAATATTATCTGGCATTAGTATAAAGTGTATTAAGGATTGATTGAGCACTATTGATGTATTAGGACTGTATAACCATTGAATTGTAATGATGTGTATAAGACCAAAAACAGAGTGACTTAATAAAAGCTTGAAACTTTGACAACTAGAACAGATTAACGATCTGGAGAGCAAACGCCTTTGACACTCTCACTGAACAGAAAGTGACCCTGGTTATAGGTTAAAGTGATTGCACTAAAGTATATTTCATTGTGTGGACAATAATATATTTTTAGGAGTCAAAACATATACCAATACTAGTTTCCAACTGACTACTAGCTGATGAGCATAATAACTAACAGAATATCAGATATTAGGTATTGATATATAAGAGAAGAAGACAAGGGAGTATAGGAAGAATCTATAAACATAAAGTACTCATCTATCCAAGGCCCCATACTTGACCGGGAAATAAGGGAGTGACAACGTGAACGAAGGAACAAACCCAACTCACGCGAAGGGCCATTACGAATAAATAGAAGGGTTGGTAGGGCCGCACGGCTAGGCCCTTGTTACACCGAAGTAACTAAAATGCTAAAGTACTCTGCCCAGCCAGAGGACGGGGTAGAGGCTTTTGCTGCAGGTATTGGGCTAAAGTCAGCACCGTGACACTAGCTAGCAATTTACCTTGGCTTACTGCATTCGCGTAACAGGCAGTCTCCTTGTGGAGTGCAACGAGAGAGGCAGGTCGTTATTGCGTTGGACTAGTTAAATGTAAGGTTGCAAGATTGGATCCCCGGGCTGACAAGGTGAAGATCTCTCGTTCTGCCCTTGAACAAGCCAGTTAACCCACCATTCCTAGGCCATCATTGAAAATAAGAATGTGTTCTTAACTGACTTGCCTAGTTAAATAAAAGGTACATATAAAAATAAAAAAATAATTAAAAGTCGGCGCCCAAAAGTACCGATTTCCGATTGTTATGAAAACTTGAAATCGGCCCTAATTAATCGGCCATTCCAATTAATCGGTCGACCTCTAGTAAAGACTATGAGGACAGTTGGTATCTGTTCTCACCTTTCTCATGGGAGGTGTTCCGTTCTTGATCTTTAGCAGTAGTTTCATGATCTTACGTTCCTTCTGTTCCTCTGGGCTCAGAGTGGACTCATCCACCTCAACAAGCAGTTTGTCAAAGTACTGAATGTCATCTGGTTTGAGGAAGGGCAGGTTCCCACTGGGCTGGTCGTTGATCTGCTTCATGGAGCGGTCCTCCTGCTGCATATGGAAGCCCGTCATGCCCCCCATGGGGGTGGGGGTGGCAGACAGCTTCCGGGCCGGGGTACGGATGGGCACATAGCCTGCTGGTGGGGGAAGGACCTGTGGAGGGAGGTGGGGATGAAACGTTAGTACTATTCATTTATCATACTTTAGTGAGTCACTTTATTTACTTCAGTTCCATTCACTCTTTCCCTGTACTGGAATCGAGCCCTTCTCAGACAAATGCCTCAATGTCTTCAACTGAAGAGACACGCTGCTTGTGGGGATCCCAACCCAGGGACACAGAACGTGACCCTGGCCCAGTGACCCCAGAGACAGAATGTGTCCCGTTCCAACGCGTCATTGTATCATCACCAAAGACCATTCAATCACTTAATATAGATACTGCATTTGATGTGACAAGTGACAGTTGAGCTCTATTTTGCCAATGTGCTGGGGAGTGGGTGTGTACCTTGTATCCTTCTGGGAACATGGCATCCAGCTCATCGTCTGTGAGAGGTCGGTTCCTCTCGTCTATCTCCCTCTCCCAACGCCAGGCCTGCAGCTGCTCTGGGGTCATGCTCATCAGGTGACCTGACAGGATAGGAAATGCATGCATAATGTAAACATGCCTCAATTACCCAGTAGCATGACTTAGTGGAACATTCTACTACTTCTATTCCTACTACTAGTAAATGAACAAGTACATAATATCAATTCACCAACAGTTATCAGTGTTAAATGATAGTCTACCTCTAAGGAATTTAAAATGGGTTTCAAAGGCCTGACAGGAAGGCTAGGTGATTAACAGTACCTGGAGAAGGAGTGGCCATATTCATGGCAGGGGTTCCGATAGGAGTTTTCCCAGGGGTCATCAGTGGGGTGGAAGAGCCCATCTGGCTGGCGGGGGTCTCGTCCCAACGGGATTTCCTTTTACTGGCCCCGGGGGTGGGGGTCTCTCCCACTGACTCGTCTCCTCTGTCTGTACGGGGGGTCTCGGCCCAACCACTTCCATGACCAGGGGTCTCCCTCTCAGTCTTGGGGGTTTCGTCCCATCGGTTTTTGCGCACGCTGCCTGTGGCTCCCCCGTGTCCAGGGGTGGTGTGTCCCGGTGTGTCCCCTCTGCCTGGCGTGGCTGCTCCAGCCGGGGTGTGGCTAGGGGTGGGGTCCCACATTCGGGAGCTGGGGGTGGCCCCTGGGGTCTCACTGCCCTTGTTCCTTCCGGGGGTCTCGTCCCAGCGGCTGTTGGAGGGGGTGTGACCAGGGGTGTGTCCTGGGGTCTGCTGTATGTGTGGTAGGGTGTGTCCAGGAATAAAGGGCTCAGTGAGTTCTCACAGTACAGAAATGTAAACTGGAGAAGCACGGTTGAGTTACTTTGTTCCACTAGGATCTTAAAAACGCACATTTTAAGTCAAGGCAAATAAACTGCCCCAAAAACACTTCTATATCATTTGCTGATCGAACACCAGACCAAAAAAAATAATTGTAAGGATACAAACTGGATCTGATGAACTAAGATAATAAGTTTTACCTCAGCAGCCTGATCGGCCTGGTCCCAGCTGGACATCTTCTTCGGTGTGCCGGCGTTGCTGGGGGTTCCTGATTGGTCCTGTTTCTCGGCCGTCTGGTCCCAGCGGCGTTTACGCTTTGCGGCGGCAGCAGCAGCAGCAGCCTGGGAGGCAGCAGAGCCGTTGACAGCCTTCAGGTCTCCTGTTTTGGCCTTCTCTGCCATCTGCTGACGGATCTCTTTCTGCATGGAGGGAAAGCAGGGAGACCGTGAGAACACCAACCAAAGGATACACACAACAGGGGAAAGTTTCCTGTGGGATTTGTAGGACTTAAGTCTATTGTAGGCAACGATACACCACACTGAACGATACAATTTCATTGTGTGGGTGTATTTATTATAAACTGGGTGGTTGGAGCCCTGAAGACTGATTGTTTGAAAGCCATGGTATATCAGACTGTATACCACAGGTACGTTTACTTTTCTAATTACATTAGTAACCAATTTATAAAAGCAATAAGGCACCTCAGGGGTTTGTGGGATATGGCCAATATACCACGGCTAAGGGCTGTATCCAGGAACTCAGTGTTGCGAAGTGCATAAGAACGGCTATTAGCCATGGTAAATTGGCCATATACCACACCCACTCGGGCCTTATTGCTTAATTATATCCTTTATGGGCACACAGCACTCAGAAACATAACTTCAAGACAAAGCCATGCCCTTGGTCTAAAGCAGTGTTTACCAACCCTGGTCCTCCAGTACCCCCACCAGAACACCCTTTCATTGTAGCCCCAGACAAACACACCTCCTTCAGCTCATTGGGGCGGCAGGGTAGCCTAGTGGTTAGAGCATTGGACTAGTAACCGAAAGGTTGCAAGTTCGAATCCCCGAGCTGACAAGGTACAGGCAGTTAACCCACTGTTCCTAGGCCGTCATTGAAAATAAGAATTTGTTCTTAACTGACTTGCCTAGTAAAATAAAGGTAAAAAAAAAAAATTGAGGGCTTGATGATTAGTTGACAAGTTGAATCAGGTGTGCTTATCCAGGATTACAATAAAAATGTGTATTGTCGGGGGTACTGGAGGACCACAAAGGGGGTTTATGTGGTCTGTCTTACCTCCTCTTTGGTCAGGTGCTGCTCCTTCATGACGTCCATGTACGACCTGGACTGCAGCTTAGGGTCCGGCGTTTTACCCCCTGCGCGAAAGAGCACCAACAAGACACAGGGCAGCCGATTAGAAAACGCCCCCAGGACCCGGCTTCATAACACACACAGCAAGCACAACAACACAGCCAGCTCAGCTAGGCCCTCACTTTTTCTTTAGGAAACATTTACTGGTTTAGTTCCTTAAGCTGAATCACAACAAGACAACCCTAGATACACAACATACAGACAGTCCTCTCTTGCTTGCCTTACATACAAACATAGCTGTCTAAAAAAAAAACAGGCAGATACATTGAGAAACAGTGGAGGTTGTTTTGTCTTTCTTTCAAGGAGATAACAGGAGAGGATAAAGCCATCACTGATGCAGGGGTCCTGGGCTGTGCTCTCCAGAATACGTACACTTTCAGTGCCAAGGGTCCTTCTGCAGTCAGACTTCAACCGGCAGAAAAGAAGCCTAGAAAATGTCTCTTTACCATTAGTAACACTTTGGAAAAGGGTTGGAACTCACACACATAAGCATACCACCTGTGATTTCTTTTATTTACGTCACAAAAGAAAAATCCTCCTGGGGCTCAAACTTCAAAGTAAAAATAAATAAATAAAATATCCCCCAGAGTGCGAATTACTGATAGCATTTTAAGAAAATGAAGTCAAGATTTTTTTTAACCAAATCTAGGAATGTTCTGTGAGATAAATGTGTAGCTACTTTATGTAACCCAGGGCAGGGAGAGTATATCTATATATATGTAGTAACACGTGTACCTGAGGGGCAGTGGAGGCAACTTTTAGATCCATACGATCAATACCTTAGTTTCAGGGGAACTGGCCACATGCTACTGAACAGTCGCTAGTTTGACCTTGGAGTCCACTGCTATTCCAACTTCGTAAATGTAGATCTTGACTTCCTTTTTAGAAAAATGTTTTTAAAATATATATATATATATATATATATATATATTATGAATTACAAGATAAATCTAAAGCAAAAGACTACCATAAAATGGCAGAGGTTTCAATTTAATTCTATAAAAATAAGTCTTTGGTAGAAGACAAAATAAAAGGTTGTTGGGGTAGAGGTTTGTTGGGGTATAGCTGCTTTTCCCCCACCCAGACAGACAACCAGCCAGTGGACCCTGACAAAACTGACAAGCGCACACTTCTGTCTGTTCACCATAACCTACACAGGATGAGTTGCTGCACCCTTAAGAGACTGCAGTACAGGACTGGCAAAGCAGTACTGCTGTAGGAGAGAAATTAAGGACAGTTAGTATGGGCCTGTGGAATTGCGGCACACAGATTTCTTGATATGTTTCTATTTTACAAAGATGTGAAATAGAAATATAATTCCACAACATATTTGTATATGACAGAGCTGTCTACATGCAGGTTTGATACAGCCCTACCCCCAGACTACATTGAGGCACTAAGGCCAATTAAATCTCAGACCCTACAGGCAAATTGTTGCATTACAAATAAATTGTTGCAACGTGTAAATAAACATACTGTAAACTTAATCTACAAGGTATGTGTTTAGTTAATCAAAAGCTTAATGGCTAGTCAAGCTGTAGTCTGAGAAATAGGCCATCCTTGGTTAAACTGACAGGCTATGCAGTTCATTCTAACGAACAAACATACATTTAAGCTGGCAAGACAAACAAGTTGTAGCCAGGTTTAGGCTTTGAGAAATGTGAATATATGTAAGTGACGGCTCCGTGCCCTGTGAGAGGTAAGGGACAGGACAATACTGGAGACAAAGCCCTTTGGCCGTCACTGTAATCCACTCTACTACTTAGACCCCTGGAGCCCAAGTTAAGATCCCTGACCAGACTTGGACTAAATGCCATTTAAAATGGGCTTGAAATCTGAAACCATAACTCACTAGTATTGTTGATGACAACTGCACTATAGTTTGTGTGTGAGTCTCATAATCGACTATGTCCTCATCTCTTCTAGTGGAACTTCCCTAGCCCCTAGAAGTCTGACAAGCCTGCAGTGGTGGTAACTGACCATAAACCTGCACAATGATACTATAGTGGAGTGAAGAAGGAAGGGCCACTTGGAAGAAAAGGGTGGTAAAATAGCATTGCTTATTACGAGTGTTCTTGTTTTACACAGGAATACTTCGAAGCCTCAGATCTGTACCCAGGTGGGTCGGCAATCTGGGGGCATTCCTTGACTGGGAGCCAAGCTTCAGATAGCCAGCACATTTCTGGCTTCTGACTGCCTCGTGATGGGGTGGTTTGTGTGTGCGGTAATGGGGTCATTGCGTTACCGCTTACTGGGTACAGCAGGGTGCAGCACATTGTATGAGCAGTTGAATTACCCCAAGGATAAGCATTAAATCACAAACAATTAAAAACATGTTGCTACTCACATTACCCAATACCTTTCTTTAAATTAAACAGTCCATTATATAGATAGCCACATGTGTCTGTTAACCCTTCGAGACACTCACAGCCGACCTGCCACCCATGTAGTATTAGGTATAATAGTCTGTAACCAAGACAACAACCACCTAACCACCTCTCCCTAAAACATATGGACACACTTACTGGCAAAAGTTGAATTTCGCACAACTTCGCACAACTTAATTAGTTTACAATTATTCTAATTTTCGAGAGAAAAAAAACCTTCTATCTGCCAGGTTTGCCCCAAAAGCAAAGAGATTTTATTGAGACAAAATGATGAGTGATAAAAAACACCCTCGGGCCAGAAAAGATTACCAAGGGAAGGTCTTAGTCTGGGGAGCAAGCAGGTGCACAGTGCTCGAAGGGCTAAGCAGCAAAAGGTGGGTTGGAACCCTTGAAAGGCATCCATGGGATCATGGCAGTTACAGTACTACACATAACATATATCAGGGGAGGACACTATGGAGGGAACATGGAGGGGTGAAATTTACCATCTGCAAAGGGGTCAAGACGCTCCGGAGAGATGATCATCTGTCGACGTCTGGCCTTGTACTCGTCTTCACGCTCTGCAATCTTAGCGGGCCGGTGTTCGGCGAATGGGTCGTACTGAGAGGAGAGACAACAGCATGTTACAATACATGTCATCATGGTAAACATTACAGAGTTTGATAAGTAGCCATTCTAAAAATGGTGTCTATGACAAGATATCAGCAGGAAAATTATGCAAATCCAAAACATTAGCACTAAGATTTGATAAAAGGTACTCTTGTCAGTTCTGAACTCCAATGTAGAATTCTACAGGAAGAGAGGAAGATGGTGATGCGAACCTGTTCATCTGACTGTGGTATTGCATTGAGTATAGCCACCGGAGCGTGATATCCCGGTTTCTTCTGTCCAAGTAGACTCGTTGACGAGTCCTCCTCATCATCCTGAAAATAAGAGAGAGACAAGAGTCTGGTCAAGCCTAGCCATTTAAGGCAGACTCTCCCAGCTCGAGGACAACAAGACATATTGGTGTAGCCAACTCCATAAAAAAAACAGACAGTGGAATAGCTGATGTCTGACCCCTAGGAAGAGAAAGAGGATTTCAGTGTTGCATATAGCAGATGACGTGTAACACTTTTGCCAAGTTACAAAGAAAACATGCATCATTACATCACAGGATTTGACATCAGGACTTACATCCTCCTGTTCATTGGCCGCGATGGAGGTGACATATCCAGCGAAGCGGCTATCGCTGCCACCGTAGATCTCCTGGTCGTAGTATCCAGTAGAGTCCAGGCCCACACCCTGATCTCCTCCCTCCTCCACCAGGGCAGCTTTCATGCCCTGGATCTCCAGGATCTGGGCCTCGATGTCTGGGGGGAAGAACAACAGTCATTGACCATCTGGGCATGTTGACAACATCACCAATGATGTCAAGCATATTACCAAATCAAATGCGATTTTACATTAATGTAAATAAATAAGCAGCAGTGACAGGTTATACATTAACTAAAATAGATGCCATTGCAACTAATTATTAAGCTTGACTACCATGCTCAAATAGTGCGCTGTGTTGACAAAGTAGGGCCTGCTAAATTAGTTTCAATTTTAGCTTGCCAACGACTAGATAAACCACATAGCTAGCAACTTACAGAATATCCGGCAGGGTTGGTTAGTTAGTTACGTTATGTAGTTCCTTAGCATTACCTTCAACGCCATCTTAACTAGGTAGCTTTTACAACACCAGTGTGACGCTGTAGCCATATCAATATCATAGCAAGTTACGCATGTCTACATCTACACAAACCTCCCATAAATAGTATCAAGAGCACACTAATATATATATATATTTTTAAGGCAATCATGCTTATTGAAATTCTGTATAATCTAGGTTAGCTAGCTTAGTAGTTAGCGGGACGCCATTATCTATTATACGCCCGGCCTCGTTGCGTCTAGATTGTCAACATCATGTCACGAATGAAAATAGAGCTAAGACATATAACGTTAGCTGACATAAACAACAGATGCATTTTGTCGTATATTTACTATGAAACTGACGTAAGTAAAATGAGGTTATAATAGTCTTTTAAAAACACTTTGTAAATAAATAATCTTACCTTCGTGTGTTTTGGCGATCTTCGCCATTTTGGTGGTTCAGTAAGACTGAAACCGGAAATCAAAATTAATTAATATCCGTTCTGCAAAAATAGATGCGCAGGCGTGTGTAAAACAGAGAAAATGTGCATTTGTGTCTAAATATCACAGTTCCCAGTTGCTTGAGAGGGACATATCTGAGGTTTTTAAATTTCAATTAAAATACTTAACGCCCTAAAATTAGTTTGGCTATGAGAAAACAGGAGGTTTTAATATTGTGAATAAACTAACCAATTCATTGGGTTTGAAATCAAAGTAGCACTTTGAGGGAACTGTTGATAAATGTATGCTGAAAATCCAAACGTAAACCACCATAGAATAGAGTATATATTTTATTTATATATTATAAATAAACACAGGCCAGGCTGGGAGTAGCACACGGTAAACTGAAGGGAAGCGCCCCTGGAGAAGATGAAGTGCCCTGCTCAATGGCACATTAGTGGTACTTGAGATATTGATATCAATCACCCTTACATACATTGGATAGCTGAAGTTTCTCTAGAAACTAGCTTAAATTCTAAATGACCATTTTATAATTATATTATTAATACAGTCAATGTTATTACAATATGCTTGGCCAGATATGCAGTTCACTTGTAAAAGCATAACCTGTGTCTCCATATCACATTACTCAGTCAGTAGCATTACAAGAACCATGCTATGGGGAAGAACTAGCGGCAGGGGATGAAAATATACAGTGACGGTTTTGACACACTATTTGGTCCTAAACAGAGAGTACACCCTGGCAGAATGCCTGACCACTGTAACTGAACCAAAATTATGGAAAGCTTTGACTACATACAGACTCAGTGAGTGTAACAGTATAGCTTCCATCCCTCTCTTCGCCCCTACCTGGGCTCGAACCAGGAACCCTCTGCACATATCAACAGGCACCCTCGAAGCATCGTTACCCATCGCTTCACAAACCACTACTTCAAGGTCTCCGAGGGACATCACCGATCGAAACACTCTTAGCGCGCACCACCGCTAACAAGCTAGCCATTTCACATCGGTCACATGAGCATAGCCTATTGAGAGAGGCTCCCATAGGCAGACCTGGCTCTCAAGAGAAGACAGGCTATGTGCACACTGCCTTCAAAATGAGGTGGTAACTAAGCTGCACTTCCTAACCTCCTGCCAAATGTATGAACATATTAGAGACCCATATTTTCCTCAGATTACACAGACCCATAAAGAATTCGAAAACAAACCCAATTTTGGGTGAAATAACACAGTGTGCCATCACAGCAGCCATATTTGTGACCTGTTGCCACAAGAAAAGGGCAACCAGTGAAGAACAAACACCATTGTAAATACAACCCATATTTATGCTTATTTTTTTCCCCTTTTGTAAACTTAACTATTTGCACATCATTACAACATTTTATATAGCCATAATATGACATATTCAATGTTTATATTCCTTTGGAACGCTTGTGAGTGTAACGTTTACTGTTTATTTTGATTGTTTATTTCACTTCTGTTTATTATCTATTTCACTTGCTTAGGCAATGTAAACATATGTTTTCCATGCCAATAAAGCCCTTTAAATTGAATCGCGAGAAAACCCCTGCTTACGTTGTATCCTTTCAACAAATTTAGCACTAACCTTTCAGAGTCAAATATGCACTGTAGGTCGATCAAGTCAAGGCAACTCAATCCCACATCTCGTGACATTTTTGCACACGCACTCACAGCACAATGGAAAAAAAACACAGGTCAACAGTTTTAGGGTGACGGAGGTATACAGTGACCAATGAAAACTCTTAACAGATAACTATTCTCCAATCATTGCGCTAGTTAGAGAAGGCGCGTCCACGAAGGAATGGGCTGCGGGAGAAGTAGCTAGTGGCTGAGAGAAGCGATCATCGCAGTGAAGATGGCGAGAGGAATGCGGGGACTAAGGAGAGCCGTACTAGAATGTATAAAAAAGTTACCCGTCACAGCCAGCCGAGAAACACCTAAAAGGATTGGCGTAAGGTAACTGCCGTTCATGTTTTATGTACAAATGTAAATCCTGAATATGGTCAAGTTACTGCTAGCATTATCCCACCTACAGTTCGCATTTTTTTCTCTCGATGAAGCTAAAGTTCGCTAGCAGGTTGTTAGTTTAGTTTGCCTCAGCTGCTTTGTGTCCAGCCGGTCAATCTGCTTTTCTGTCTCAAATTAACTTTAGCAGACTACTTTAGCTAGCTTACTTAAGTTATCTAACATATTCGTATAACTAGCCAAACATGTCATTTTAGCTAACTGTTCTGACAACTAATTAGGGCTGCTGCCTGATTGCTAAATGTTAGCTATGGTAGGGGTACTCATGGGTACTCGGGACACAGTGGGTGGGTTGTGAGTTATGAGAATACATCTATAATCACACACTTTTTAATCGTTGGAGGACGATTTCTCATTTGGTTCTCGAACTGAACACCGCCAGGCTGCCTAGTGGTTAGAGCATTGGTCTAGTAACTGACGGGTTGCTAGATCAAATCCCTGAGCTGACAAGGTAAAAGTCTGTCGTTCTGCCTCTGAATAAGGCAGTTAACTCACTGTTCCTAGGCTGTCATTGTAAATAAGAGTTTGTTCTTAACTGACTTGCCTAGTTAAATAATAAAATCCAAGGTGTTTCCTTTGAAGCATTGGTATGTAACGTTAGTTGAGGTTTGTACTAAGTGTTATTTTTATCTATGACATGTTTACAATTAGAATGCTAGTTGGCTAGACTGTCTACTACCTCCGATATCAGTCAGTGCAGTGCCTCTGGCTGAAATGGTTAACATGTCAAAGGCATTCATCCACTTAGCTAAGTGGCTGAAGTTATTAGAGAAGTCTGGAAAACTTCCATGTATCCAGCTACCTGTGGTACGCAATCTGTCTTTGGACATTATCTGGGGCTTAACGCATGATAACACGGACAGTGTCCTTTTGCAAAATGGTACACGGCATCATATGGATATGTGTCCAACAAATGTTCAACATTTACTTTCTGTTATCATTTCTGTCAAACCGTCTACCATATAGTTTGACGCATGCGTTTGCTAAATCCAACGTATGCACCACACAGAACGCTCTGTAACAGCAACGCAATGCAAAAAGTCAAATGCAGGGTTCCATCAGAAATTAATGGAGTTCTGGTTACCCCAAAATGCAATGACCCTGTCGGTGTGATCTAGGCATTAGGCACTGCCTAGAGTGATGAAACCAAACTCCTAGTTGCTAAATAGTTTAAAATTGCACTGAATCTTAGGAGTTCCCATTCAGAAACGCACTACTCCTGTGCTGTAGGTGGATTCAGTAGGTGCTCCTAATCTGACTATCAGTGTCTTGAAAACATAAACGGATTGAAGTTCATTGGAACTCACAATTTTGTATTCCTCACACCATGCAGTGCTACACAAAATAACATCACGACGCAAAGTGACAATACCCAAGCTGGTGGTGATAACTACTGTAGTCCAATCAGTCATTCTCCCCAATGCTGACCTCCAGGTACGTTGTGTCCCCGTGTGGCAATCACCAGCCAGGTGCAGCGGTGGCTAAGCTGCTGGCAGATGGCCATCATCTGTTTCTGTCAGGGACACAACTGCCACCACAAGCATGTTCTCCACTAATGCGCCTCTCTCTCTGTCACTCTCTCTGTCACTCACTCATACAGCTATTTCAACGCAGCTATTGCGTTGAAAGGAACTAACAGGCTTTCACCATAATCCTACCGGCTCCTACTATTCAGTTATTTGGGATTTACAGCATTTCATTTGAGTCAGTTGTCTGCTTCTTGTGTGTATTGGTGTGCATATAGTCTTTCATTGGAATTAAACCACTGTTTGAATAGTCCTAGGTGTGTGTTGAGAGGTTGTCCTCTGAGTCAGAGATTCAAAGGTATTTTCTGACTCACTCTTTGCAAGTGTTTTATTTTTTAAAATTTTTACGCTGAAATAGTTGTCACTGGGGCAGCAGCAGGTGTGCTCACTGTGCAGAATTCAGTATGTTCACTTTACTGCTTACTGAACCGAAAATGTGACACCTGGAGGACCCTGTGTCTTCCTCAGCTTCAAGCCTCTGTAGCTGACAAGCCTTTTCATTAGGCTAGTCACATAGAGAAGATCAACACTAGTTAAGCAGGTGTAAATGGAGCATAATTCCCTTTGTTATGCACTGTTCTCTCTGTCTATACTGACCTTGAACGTAAGCATGAGAATATCATACTATACACCTGCTATTTGTTGGGGGTGGAGATCAAAGAGATGAAGGTGTGTCTAGAGATACGCCAAATTCTGACCATGACTTAATTCCACCATCTTTTACGTGTGATGAAACGATGAATGAGGTCGAGCGACCTATCGGTTCCAAGTGGAACAACCTCTACTTCATTCTTTCAGATAGAAATAACCCCGTTCTCCATGTACTGTCATTTACAACTTGGGGTTTGTAAATGACAATTGTTTTAGATCTGTTTTACCTTTTTGTTGCTGAAAACAAATGTGGTACCAGTCATATGGCAGCAAACTGAAGCATATCAACTAGAAGTCGACCGATTAATCGGAATGGCCGATTTTTAATTAGGGCCGATTTCAAGTTTTCATAACAATCGGAAATCTGTATTTTTGGGTGCCGATTTCCGATTTTAATTTGTATTTTTTTTAATACCTTTTACTTAACTAGGCAAGTCTGTTAAGAACACATTCATATTTTCAATGACTGCCTAGGAACTGTGGGTTAACTGCCTTGTTCAGGGGCAAAACGACAAATTTTCACCATGTCAGCTCAGGGGTTCCAATCTTGCAACTGCACAGTTAACTAGTCCAACGCTCAAACCATTGCACTCCACAAGTAGCCTGCCTGTTATGCGAATGCAGTAGAAGCCAAGATAAACTGCTAGCTAGCATTAAATGTATCTTGTAAAAAACAATCAATCATAATCACTAGTTATAACTACTAATCCAGTTTAGCAGGCAATATTAACCAGGTGAAATTGTGTCATTTCTCTTGCGTTCATTGCACGCAGAGTCAGGGTATATGCAACAGTTTGGGCTGCCTGGCTCATTGCAAACTAATTTGCCAGAATTTTACGTAATTATGACATGCATTGAAGGTTGTGCAATGTAACAAGAATATTTAGACTTAGGGATGCCACCCGTTAGATAAAATACGGAACGGTTCCGTATTTCACTGAAATAATAAACGTATTGTTTTCGAAATTATAGTTTCTGGTCTCGATCATATTAATGACCAAAGGCTCGTATTTCTGTGTGTTATTATTTTATAATTAAATCAGATTTGATAGAGCAGTCTGACTGAGCAGCAGCAGGCCCGAATCATTCATTCAAACAGCACTTTCGTGCGTTTTGCCAGCAGCTCTTCGCAAGCACAGCGCTGTTTATGCCTATCAGCCCAATGGCTGGTGTAACCAATGTGAAATGGCTAGCTAGTTAGCTGGGTGTGCGCTAATACTGTTTCAAACGTCACTTGCTTTTAGATTTTAAGTAGTTATTCACCTTGCATCGGCTTTTGTGGAGCGAGGGTAGCTGTTGTCGTTGTGTTCCTGGTTCGAGCCCAGGTAGGGGTGAGGAGGGGGACGGAAGCTATACTATAGTGCCTATAAGAACATCCAATAGTCAAAGGTATATGAAATACAAATGGTATAGAGAAATGGTCCTATAAATACTATATTAACTACAACCTAAAACCTCTTACCTTGGAATATTGAAGTCTCATGTTAAAAGGAACCACCAACTTTCATATGTTCTCATGTTCTGAGCAAGGAATTTAAACGTGAACTTTTTTTTTTTACATGGCACATATTGCACTTTTACTTTCTTCTCCAACACTTTGTTTTTGCATTATTTAAACCAAATTGAACATGTTTCATTATTTATTTGAGGCTAAATTGATTTTATTGATGTATTATATTAAGTTAAAATAAGTGTTCATTCAGTATTGTTGTAAGTGTCGTTATTACAACAACAAAAAATATCGGCTTTTTTGGCCCTCCAATAATCGGTATCGGCGTTGAAAAATCATAATCGGTCGATCTCTAATATCAACATCACTTTTCCCACAGTGAAGTTTATGAAATGCTGGCCTTATAACTTGATGTAATTTGGAGACCCAAGCTATAGGTTTCTTTAGCCATGCACAAATTATAGTATAGCGCCAAACCTACTGAGTTGATTTATGATTTTTAGAGTTTAAAAAAAATTAAATGCCCAGACTTTTCATTGTATTTTTTTTAGTTCTGCAAGTATAGCCAAAGTATGTTGTGGTTGACTTGGCATATTTCTGGTTACTGGTAGCTTGTGGAAAAGGGATTCAAAGCAGTTGATCTTAGAAACCAACACTACCTGTTTTCACCAGAAAATGTCCTGTGTATTGGCCCCTTCACATGGTGGTTTTGTAAATGACTGCAGTGTGAGAACATGAGCTCAGAGACCTGAGGCTCTGATGAACCATTGGCCACTTCCATGGATCTTGACATAGTTAGCTTTGATCTAACTTTATTAAAAGGGCACCCAGCAGCAGCCGAGTGTAACGTTTCTAATCCTGTACGTACACCGACGGTTTGGTTGTTCAGCTATCGGGAAGAGGTGTCCAGAGAATTCGGTCATGCAGCCAGTTCATACATAGGAATTAGATACTCAGAAATGATTGTGAATTTGATGCTGATATGTGTGTGGAAAACTGGCAAATGATTGACCCTTATGTTGTTTTCTGACTCACCTCTCTCCTTGTTTCGGAACAGATATCTCTCCTCATGTGGGATCCTGATGATGAGGGTGCCACCCCTCCTGGGGGCCATGCCCAGGTCCACAGTCATCGTGGCCCCCACCCGCTCCTTCTTCAACCTGGCTGACACCTTCAACAAGAGGAAGGAGTACTCTGAGAGACGCGTTATGGGGTTAGTCACTGTGCCTCCCTGAAATCAGACCTGCCTTTGTCTGGGTTCAAATACTCTTTCAAATCTTTCAAATAATTTGAACGTCTGCTTTAGGCTGCCTGGAGTGCCAGTTGGTCATGGTTTGCCAGGTGGTCATGGTTTAGGAGTTCTCTATTAGTTCTATTGCAACAGTTCAGTGGAGCACAGACAAAGTTGCCCATTTGAAATTATTTCAAATAATATTTAAACCCAAGTCTGCCTCATAGAAATTAATATAGGTTCTCTGGTTTCTCTATGTGTTGTCTGTCCTGCTCCCACCAATGACTCTCATATATCCAGTGAAGGTCATAATCACTCAATGTTACACTATTAAAAGCAACCCATTCTGTGTCCTGGGCTATATTAAAAGCAACTCATTCTGTGTCCTGGGCTATTTGCCAGGCTGTTATGTAATGATTGGCTGGGAAATTGCAATAGTCTGACTGCGTTAGTCCCCGGGCAAGTTGAGACATGGGGGCAGAGAATGTCAATCATCCCTGTTAAGTAACAGTCTTCTTCCGTTGATGACCTTCACCTACATTACAAATATAATTTAAGGTCAGAGTTTGGAGGACTATCCTCCCTCTGTAAGATGTTGACCCAGGCCTCCTCTCTCTCTCTCTCTCTCTCAGGTACTCTATGTTGGAGATGTATGAAGTGGTAGCTGGGGTGGAGAACTACCTTCACTTCGTTCCCTGGTGTAAGAAGTCTGACGTGGTGTTCCGGCGCTCGGGGTTCTGTAAGGCCAAGCTGACAGTTGGCTTCCCCCCGGTAGTGGAAAACTACACCTCGCTGGTCACCACAGTGCGCCCCCACCTGGTCAAGGTAAGGCACTGCAGTAGCGGCTGGTAACTCCCACCACTACTGTATATGCAGTGAGGGTACTTGGCTAGATCTAAGATAAGCAGCTGTGAAGTAGATGGACACCGGGTGTGTTCCTGTTTGTCTTAATTGCTGTTGCGTTGAATAGCTGATCAGATGTCACTGTCTGGAGAAGTGTTTAGCATCTCAGGAACTACATAAATATTATATAGCAATCTAATGAATATCGTAGTGGGCCTTTTTAATAAAGATGACCTGGAATGCAGCCACTGTGGTTATATCAGCAGTCTGACCATGGCTGTGTTGACCCCCAGGCAGCCTGTTCAGACGGTAAGCTCTTCAACCACCTGGAGACGGTGTGGCGCTTCAGCCCAGGCCTCCCTGGCTACCCTCGCACCTGCACGGTTGACTTCTCTGTAAGTACCTCAACACACTGCACTGTGGGTATCTGGGTTAGTGTATTTTACGTGTGTCCATGTATGCGTCTGCATAAGAGTTAGCTATGCATCTCTACTATCTTTGGCACTGTTTTCTTCTCTCGCACACATGCATGTATACAGGATCATATGTCTAGATCACTTTCTCAACCACTCTCCATCTCTCCGCTCTCCAGATCTCCTTTGAATTCCGATCCCTGCTGCATTCCCAGCTGGCCACGGTTTTCTTTGACGAGGTGGTGAAGCAGAACGTGTCGGCGTTTGAGAGGCGGGCCGGGAAACTGTACGGAGCACAGACCATGATCCCCAGAGAGCTCATGTTTCATGAGGTGCACCACACGTAGCGTGCCCCAACGGTTCATCCTCTCTCTGCGCACACACACACACACACACACACACACACACACACACACACACACAGTCAGCCATGGCAGGGAGGGGGGGAGAGAGGTTAAATGCCTGAACACTGCAGTGCCTTATCAGAAAACAACCAATGATTTTATACCCATTAACTGCTTGTGGCTAGATTCTGTCCCCCTCCCTGCCCCCCCAAAATACCATCCCCCCTGTACCACCATAGACCCCTACTGGTGCCACCTCGCCCCAAAGAAACCATCAGCACCTCTGGCCAGTAGGCACATCTGAGCTTAGTGCTTTCCCCATGCGGTGAGCACAGGGCTCATAATAGCCCTCTTGTGGAGATATAAAAACTCTTCTACTAAGGCCTAAATAAAGTCTGTTTATAGTGAAAGGCTGTGTGTAAGATACTATGGTAGCGAGATCAGGGGAAAGGGACTGGTGTTATGTCCTGATCAGGCCAACAGTTTGTGAAGGCCCATCCAAGATATGACGTGCATTACGTTTTATTGTAACTAACATAAACTGGGTGGTTCGAGCCCTGTATGCTGCTTTGGCAGTGGTATTCCACGGGTATGACAAATGTTTTTTACTGCTCTAGTTACCTTGGTAACCAGTTTATAATTGCGATTAGGCACCTCTGGGGTCTGTGGAATATGGCCACTATTTCACAGCTAAGGGCTGTATCCAGGCACTCCGCTTTGCGTGGTCCAATAGAACAGCTCTTAACCGTGGTATATTGGCCATATACCACACCTCCTCTGGCTTTATTGCTTAAGTAGCCTAATGCTATGTTGTCATGTGGATAAGATGGAGGCTGGGGTATCAAAGGATCGGTTTGTACATTTTTGAATGAAGTGTGAGCACTTGAAGATGGACGTTTCCTAAAGGAATGTCGCAACACTGCCGAGCCTACCTACACATACCTGTTCAAGAGGTGCTGCGTTAAAACAATGTTACCGGGGACATTTCTGCTGCATCCCATATAACACATTGTTCTCTAATGACCATGGGAGGCATGTTGTTCAGTTATGGCACTTGTGCAATATGTGTTTAGTTTTCTAAATGCAGCTACTTTTTCCCTAGAGATATCCACTGTTTAAAAGGGCCCAGACTGGCTAGGCAGGGTACAGTGTCATCCAAACTGTGTCAAATGGCACCCTATTTCCTATACAATATACCCGTAGGGCTCTGGTCAAAAGTAGTTTACTATAAAGGGAATAAGTTAACATGTTGGTTGCTTGTCTCTGCCAGTCAGAATACTGTCACATCTTACCATAGAACCTTTTAAAGATGTCACTTATGTACACCCAGTGACCTTTGACCTGATCCTAGTGGAATCATATTTATATTTTATAACCTTAAGCATTCTACTCCTATAGATATTTATTAAGTTAACATGTACATATTGTGTAAGACCACAGATTAGAGTGCTGACTTAACTATAATTGTGTTTTGGGGATTGTTTTATAGTGCAAATGGGGGTGTTTCAATGAGCGAAGATGTAAACTATTTTTATAATAAAAAAGGTTTGTGTGTGTAGTTCTAGTTGCAGTTAATGTAGACTCCAGAACATTTAATGGGAAGTCTTTCGGTGTTATGTGCCTTCCTCGGGTTTAGTTGTCAACATCCGATTGGTTGACCATAGACGAGGGAATCATGTGAGAGGTAAGAATAGAACTGACAGTAAGTTATGACTCCTGCTGGACAAATACAGAATCACATGCTGTAACAAAATACCATACCAACAGGTTACATTGCCAGAGACATGAGCTAAGATACAAATACTACATATTTAACCAGGAGAGCTCATAAAATGTACACTTGGGCTCTCCAACCTTGTTCCTAGAGAGCTAACCTGTAGATATTCACTCCAAACACAATTCTAAATGACCCGATTCAGGTTACCAACTAGCTAATTCTTGAAATCAGGTGTGCTAGATTAGGGTTGGAGTGAACCTACAGGACAGTAATAGTCCAAGAACAGGATGGGTGAGCCCTAACAAATGATCACCAAATTGACAGGAATTTAATTCTAAGTGATAACTATTGCGTTTTCCAGAATTCCAGTTCAGTATGTCTGGCATTATACTATGAAATGATCAGATATGTGAAGTGTTTGCTCATGGAAGCACAATGGTCTTGTTCAGAACATTTGGTTTTATTAAATAAAAACAAATTAATGTCTACATTGTACAAAACATGTCAAATGATCACGATTGGTTATCTGCAAAGAAATAATGTACTGGGGGGGGGGAGAAACACAGCTCAACACTTCTTGAATGCACGGTTCTTTATAGTACTGATTGAACACAGTAAATGTAGGCTAAACATCTATGAGCAGTAAGTACAAATCCGGTCATGAGGACATCAATGGGTTTCACATTAACTTGTGGCTTGGACCTTCACTGGCCCAAACTGCTGTAACTAGTCCGACCAACCTACAGTCCACCTCTGCTGGAAAGACATTCAGCTATCTTAATGCACAATAACCATCATATAGAATTATGATATGAATCTTTTGGTTCCAAAGTTCTAGAATATTTGAGTATTGAAATCAAAGGAATGCTCATGCGCCGCAATTATTTTATTTTCATTAACTCAACTGAAAAGGTTACGGTTCCTCCCAACATTACTTGGGTGAAACAGGACAAAGCTAAAACTAACAAACGGTTACGACAAAAATTGACAGTGGCATGTCTGGCCAAGTTTCCTTTCTCTAGCAAACCCCCTTCTATCTATAGCTATCCTGTGTTTTACCAGTTATTCAAATCAGCCTCGTCTTTAACGTCAGGAAGTTACAGGCTTCATTACTTCCATTTGATAGAAATTACAATTTATCAATACCAGCATTGCATTATTCGCACTGGTTAGCATCTTTCATAAACAGTGAATATTCTGCATGTTGCTGATGGATGATGAGACGGCCATGTTTGTGAGGTAAATGGAGGGGGTCTCACAGCCTCAGTTAATTAGGGGGGTCATCGGGGCAGACTGGGGTCTCAGAGCCTCAGTTAAAGAGGTAGAGGGATGGAGAGAGGCTGAGCAGGCTGGTCGGGTAGAGGGACGGAGAGAGGCTGAGCGAGGACAGGCAAGTCTGTTCTTCCAGAGGGTGGAGGGAGACAATCAGCAGAAGTAGTGTGGTTCATCCATTTGCAGCTCCAACAAAACTCACGGCCATTCAGTTTTAGCAAGTCTGGGGGATGGAGGGACAATTTGCCCCCTAGCCCCACGCTGCCATTAAGTTTTTACAGCGCTTTGAGGTGGGCCTTAGAACATGCCACCGCCCATACCTCCCATACCGCCCATACCTCCCATTCCTCCTGGCATGCCACCCTCCTTCTCCTCCTTGGGCAGCTCTGTGACCACACACTCAGCAGTGGAGAGAAGGGATGCGACACCTGCAGCATCCATTAGTGCAGTCCTCACCACCTGTAGGGGGAGACATACTAAGTCCTTGTTGTAATACAGACATACACCAAGAGAGGGAGCCAGAGCACTTCAGCAGAGAACCTGTAATATCACTAGCAGCCATTTGCTGTCTATGCAACTTCAGTCTAGTGAAAGCATACACCGTAAACCTTATTGCAGCAACTAATCAATATTGTATGAATTAACATTCATATAACTTTGCCAACATTAGTTCTGTACATTTTCCATCACTATAAAATGAACATGTCTTTATTATATTTTTGGTATGCTGGGTGAATGACAGTGTAGTGCCGAGCTAAAGCATCCATACCTTGGTGGGGTCAATGATGCCCTTCTCTACCATGTTGACGTACTCTCCTTCCATGGCATCGTAGCCCATCTCCACCGCGGCCTGAAGGATCTTCTCTACCACTAGAGAGCCCTCCACACCAGCGTTCTTAGCAATTGTCATGGCCGGCACACGCAGGGCTCGTCTGATGATGTCAATTCCTATAGACAGGAAGCGATATACCAAGTTAAGCTACATTACTTCTGTCTAAAAGTTTGAAATGAAAATGGAACATATCTCGCCACTCCCATGTGACCAGAGGAAAGCCTATTGGCAAGTTGGGTAAAGATTAAGAACTCTACTTACCAATCTTCTGGTCAGAGTTGATGGGCACGAGGGCATCCAGGGCAGGGATTGAGCGCAGCAGGGCACAGCCACCCCCGGGCACGATGCCCTCCTCTACAGCGGCCCTGGTGGCATTCAGGGCGTCGGTCACACGGTCCTTCTTCTCATTCACCTCCACATCACTGGTTCCTCCCACCTGAAACAGAACAGTCAGTGGGTGACTATCTCTTTCATGCATGGTGGATACAGGAGCAACTCAAATGTAAATCCTGTCTCACATTAGGAATCTCCTAATGTCAACTCATCCTACCTTGTTTTTTTTGCTCCGTATACAAACGAACAACAACTTACAGAAGCACACACATCTGCCCAGACCGCATGCATTATTGTTCGCCACAAGGCTCCAAATGGTTTTTCCTCCATCACCCATGCTATTTCAATAAATAACTTTCCCATTGTGTTGATGGCGGATTGACTGATTTCGAAGTTTAGTATACGTCGCCAGCCCATTGGGGTATATTCTAGGCTTATTTCAATGGCCAGGACTAAAATGTGACAATATTCAGGGACATTAAAAGGACTAAACAAATGTAATTAAATTATACTGTCATCTATCCCTCTTAATCTCTCTCTCTTCAATCCCCTCCATACAGCCCCCGACCTCTTCTCCTCTGACCTTGAGCACAGCCACTCCGTCAGACAGCTTGGCCAGCCTTTCGTTGAGCTTCTCCTTCTCGTAATCGCTGGTGGTGTTCTCCAGCTGCTCAGCGATCTGAGCCTGCCTCTTCTCGATGGATGCCGTGTCTCCCTTCCCCTTCAGCAGCATGGTGTCGTCCTTGGTCACTGACACCTCGCCCACCTGGCCAAAGTCATGTGCCTGGATGTCCTCCAGAGCAATGCCCACCGCCTCATCACCAAACACCTAAGGAAGAGAGGAGGGATGTCAGTAAAGGAAGGGCAGGATTTGAACAGGTAATCATTGGCCCTGATAAAATATTTTTAAAATGGTGTCCATCTTTTAAGAGGGGGACAGAGGGTGCACTTCACCATTATTAGAATAGGGCCATTGGGTGCCGAGCTAAACCCTTAACCATGGGATAAGCAAGACTATGCAACACTCATTGATTGATGAATCATGCCAGTGCAGACGTGTCTGAGACCAAGTGTCCCTGCCTGCTGTGGGATGCAGCCAGACAGGGATAGGAGAAGACACGTTTCTGTGTGCAGGGGGAATGACAACCGCACTGAACAAGCTCTACTGTAACTTATCCTGTTTTTCCTATTCCTTTTCTCAAGTAGTGATTGACTGATATAAGTTGGGGTGGTTACAGTGTAAAGTGTTCTTACAGTAGAAATGGATTGATGTTCGTATAGGCCCTACGGTGATGATTAGTGTAAAGTGTGCTTACAGTGCCCCCGGTAGCCACGGCCATGTCGTGCAGCTGGGCCTTCCTGTTGTCTCCAAAGCCTGGGGCCTTGACTGCCACCACTTGTAGTCCCACCTTCAGCCTAAAGACAGAGTAGAGGTTAAATGAACACACCCAAACTGACATCATCCAGCATCTACAAGTGAAGAGGGCAGGAATAGCAAAATTGTCTACAGCTTTATTTTGAGGTTGACTCTTCAGTTATCAATACCCAGAGCTGAATGATGTTGGTGATATATCTCAGTGTTCTATATTAGTAGTGCAGCCATGTGAGCTGGTTGTGTCCCATTGGCCCAGGTGCTCAGTCAGTGTTGATGTGAAGGGGAAAGGTCCTTAAAACAGGCCCTTTACCCTCAAGGGTTTACTGGTTAAATTAAGGACACTGACTGACCTGCTGAGGACAAAGGGCCTGTATTCTCAAAGCGTCTGAGCAGGATTGCTCATCGAGGATCAGATCCCCCTGTGCATATAATTATGATCCAAAAGCCCAAACTGATCCCAGATCAGAACTGCTACTCTGGGACACAGGGTGCTAAAGGGACAGGGAACTGACCTGTTGAGAACCAGGGTGCTGAGGGCCTCTCCGTCCACATCCTCAGCCACGATGACCAGAGGTTTGCGGTGCTGGTTGGCCAATTCCAGGGCAGGGACGATGCTCTGGACAGTGGAGATCTTCTTCTCACTCAGCAACACATAGGCATCCTGAAACTCACACTTCTGGCCTGAGGGACAGAGATGAGAGATGTTATGTAAAAGCTCCAAAATGGCCAAATGTGGAGAATCAACATCATAAAAATACATTAAATCTGTAGAGCATCAAGATACCAGTGTGCTGGAGTTTCTTTTAATCTTAAAGCCACAAAATAGCTGGGCATGGTGGTGGGGTCATGGCAGACAGGGGACCTTACCTTTGGCTGTGTTGATGAAGTAAGGTGAGATGTATCCGCGGTCGAACTTCAGCCCCTCAATGATCTCAAGCTCATCATGCAGAGTTTTGCCATCCTTGACAGTGATGACTCCCTTGCGGCCCACTTTTTTCATGGCGTTGGAGATGATGGTGCCGATCTCCACGTCTCCATTAGCAGAGATGGTGGCCACCTAGCAGACAGAACAGAGCATTGAAAACTTTACATTCAACATCAAGAAGGATGTCTTAATATAAAGTAGAATATAAATATTGCATCAGTCTATTAAATCATTATTTGTATCAATTGAATAGATATGAATATTGACTTATTTGATCAATCCATATTCTTAACACAATTGGTTACCTGGGCAATCTCCTCAGGTGTGGTGACTGGCTTAGACATCCTCTTCAGTTCAGCAATGACGGTCTCCACAGCCAGCATGACGCCACGGCGGATCTCCACAGGGTTAGCGCCTTTACTAATGGTGTCAAAGCCCTCCTTGGCGATGGCTCTGGCCAGCACGGTGGCGGTAGTGGTGCCATCTCCTGCTTCCTCGTTTGTGTTGTTGGCCACGTCCTGGACCAGCTTGGCACCGATGTTCTGGTACTTGCACTTCAGGTCGATGGCCTTGGCTACAGTGACGCCGTCCTTGGTCACCTTGGGGCTGCCCCAGCTCTGCTCGATGATTACTGTGCGACCCTGCAGGAATGTGGCAAAGGATACAGCTCAAAACACTTGTGTTCAGTTGTTCCTGCCCGAACAAGACACACCGTGGTGCACACGGTTCTTCGGGTGGAAATAAAACCCAAATAAAAAGTGATACAATAATGAATTGGTTATACATAACAGACATCCCACCCCTGGGTGAAATTTAAATCGTACAGAATTGTATATATTTATTTGGCACCGCAATATAGCAGAAGGTATAGTCATAGCAATTCCCTCCTCCTACCTTGGGACCCATGGTGACGGCGACAGCATCAGCCAGCAGATCCACTCCCTTCAGCATCATGGCCCGAGCATCGGCTCCAAACTTGACGTCCTTGGCGTAGGCTCGGGTGAGGTGTGGGGCCAGGGCCCTGCAGACTGGCCTCATCTGTCTCATCACCGTGGGTAGACGCAGCATCTCTGGAAGGGGGAGAAAGAGAAAAATTATAGGGGGCCACACTACCAATCATTCAGTCACAGAGCAGCCAATAAAAAATTTAATATGTCAGCTGTTAGCTATCTTATTTTAATATGCACTTAAATTGTTGGTAAAATCTCAAAGTAGCAAACAGGAGTCCATGTTTGCCCTGTAACAAATGAATCTTCTGGATTATACCAAAGACTCCTTCTACCCCCTCCTCCGGCCCATATGTCACATAATGACTGTCTGGAGGTGACAAAACAAGCTATACAGTACAACCTATTGGCCTTTCATGATACAGCAAGAGTTGTCAGGGAATAATTAACAAATTAATGACAGCATTCCATGATGAAATACCCCTGAAAATCTCAAGGACAAAAAGGACATAACCCAGAGCAAGACCACAAGCAAATGTGTGTTTGAAGTCTTGCAGAAAGACAAAGATATATCCATCTTACTTAGCAGAACATGGTCTAAAAGGGAAAACGTCAAAAGGAGGGAATCTGAATAAACTGTCACAGTAGGCTATCTTAAATTAGCTTACATGTTGGAAGAATTTATTGGTCTATATAACCCAAATCAAGGGCTTAAGTCAACATAATGCACATTTCTCAAGGTCCTGAGAACAAGTAGCATTTAGCAGTCCATGTCCGGCAAGCTATTGCAGTGTTGTGCATCCGTTTACAAATTAATCTGAGACGTTCATTCGGAATCGTAAATTATTTATTTCTGTAATGGGGCGTTTGCTGATATTTGCGACATCGTTTCTGAAATGTCTCGAACCGGTCTTTTCCTGATTCTCCCCACGTGTGCGCAGGTCATGCGTCACAAGGTCAAAATCGCACAGCGTATGGAGAGTGCGCAGTAAATGCCTTATCTCAATGAATGAACTACTTAATGAATAAAAAAAAATGTACTTGTCGTAAAAATGTCCAGCACAAGCATTATTTGTCAAATAATGCTACATACAACAACATTTATATCGCAGCCGATACCAGCCCGAGGTAGCCATTTATTAGATATCCCAAAATTGATTTTGAATCGGCATTTAAAACAAACAAAATATTGGCAAGACTGGGACTACGTTTATTTGTCACGCCGGAATGTAGATGTATATAACTAGGAGTGAGAAAAATGATACCTTTAGCAATCTTTTGGAATTAGGCCTAGTTGTGATGGTGACCAAATATGTTGTAGGGACATGCATGAGTCAATGTTGGCCCAATTGGTGACGTTATCTGACTATCTGTCATTACTGAATTAAGATCAGAGCACATGACAAAATCAAAATGAACGTGGAAAATAATTGCATAACTAATGCTAATTGTTAACTAGCTACCTTCAAAAGCTGTAATGTTAGTTAGCTAACTACCAATTTAACTTACCAAATAGATAGACTTACGGAAAATACTGGAGAAACAACGACAAGTAAGCGATGCCATAATTACCAGTGCCTGATATTCAGGGACATTAGGATGTAAATTACCATTCCAAACGAGCATGGCTACTTGACTGTCCTTGCTGGATGGAGGCTTGAAAATGACTAACGATGCTCGCAAAAGCATGACGTTTGAGACAGTTCATTATGCTTTAGATTGATGCGCTACAGAGATTTATAAAGACATAATATTACTTACTTATCGTTTGAAAGATTTTAGGCTGGCACGATTTGGTCGTCTGGAGGAAACTGAGTGATTAACGTTATAGAGTTGAGAAGAACGACCAGAGAGAGGTGTGGTGAATCGAACTTCAGAGACAGCACTGCACATGGCTTTTTGCATCCGGGTAATTTACTGGTCCGCCCCAAAACCTGCATAGGGGAAATATAAATTATATTTGCTGAAATTGAGTGACATTTTGTATCATATGTATTGTATTTCAAATTAATGGGCTATCTATATACATGCATAAGGTAAATTACTTTATTTGGTGAGTTTATAGTGTAAAAAATGAACTTCTCACTGTAATGCTCGTTCCTGGGCACCCAGATTCCAGAATGTACTATTGGAGAAAAAAAGAGGGGTCAAAGTTGGCACATTGTGCAACATTGCTGCGAATTGCAATCACATAAAAACTCATGAAGCATTAGTTATAATTTCATCATAACTGTCCTGACGAGTCCCCCCTGCACAAGTGTGATCATTTTATGTTTGCACGTGTTACGACGTGCTTCTTTGCGTTATGTAGAGGTTATGGAATATTCTGGAACGGAAACTGTCCGGGAACCATAAAGTAGACACGCATGCGCGTCCCACTTCTCGATATTTCCTCACGTGGAGTTTCCGCTTCAGCCTGTTAGATCCACACTCAAGAAGAAATCGGGGCTCAACATCACGAGGTTTCAACGACTATCACTTAAAGATGGTAAGGCATTCTTTCTCAAAACAATGTCACATAGCTAAGATATAATTTAGGATACTTAACGTTCTGACACAAACAGCTAGCTAGCTAGCTAGCTAGCATAACGAGTTTCATAACGTTAGCAAACTAGCTAGCTTGCTAATTATGCCTTGTTTTCTCTCAGACAAGGTCAGACAGATGTTGCCATTTTCAGTGTTCGCACAAATTAGTCGAGCTTGCTAGGACCACTGCAAGAATACAGGATGAGATGAGTTTGGCAGCTTCACACTGCGCAAAGTACTTCAGACAATGTCAAGCGAGCTGCCATGCATGATTGTGCCAAAGCAGATCATTAACAGTTAACAGACACCACTTGAAACATTCAATCTCCAGTCCTTGGTTATTGGTGAAAATATACATCTGATTTTGGTATTGCTAGCGTTGTACTAGAATGAATGAAGTGATGACACGTGACGTGAACCATATTTTGCCTAAACTAATCTGAGGCCGCATGCTGTGTGGATGATCCTTTGTGCACAAAACGTTAGCCATCAGTTTTTATTTTTTTATATATATTTTTTTTCAATCTCATTTTACATTTCATTTTTTCTGGTTCATTGTCGTGTCCTTGCACAACGACAATATGAAATACCGGCTCCTTATCAACCACTTCTGGTTTACGTTGCTTCAGACGTCGTGATCCCATGTGCAACTGCGTCAGAGCATTTTAATTTGGTCCGTGCTATCCAGGGTCCTTAGGGGGTTAGGTAGGGTTTAGGGTAGGGAAGTCCAGGATAGCACTGACTATTTTCATTTGATTATTAATTTCAGCACTTGCTGCTTGTTTAAACATTTCAGACTAGCCTATATACTACAATAACTTAACTTTAGTATGCAACACAATTCCATGTTGGAATATTGCCCTAAATATGATAGACTGGGGGATCTGAATCATGAGACAAATCAGTTACTGAAGAACAGACCTTGAATGTTTTCTCTGGGGGTCTGGGTCCTTGAGACCACTATCTAGACCCCACAAAGCTTTCATCACCATGTGGGGGTGTGTCTTGCTGACTTGTTCTGGAATTTACTCCAACAGTCCCGCCATGATTAGTCTAAAAGATTATCTGTGTGTCAGGGTTCTGTCCTTCACTGAGATCATGGTAAACATTGGCCCCCTCATCCTCCACCTCCTGTTTCCCCTGTTTCAGAGATGCCCTTCACTCAAGGTCAAAGATAAATTTGCTAGCAGACTGGCAGCTTGTGTTGCAAATCTTCTGTTTTGGTACCTTGCAATGTGCTGGCCACATAAAGAACCCACACTCTTCTTAGTAGTCTTAGTTTAAGCTTGAAGATCGTCCTACATCAGTATTCAAACAATTGCTTTCTTTATACCCGTCATTAGTGAATACAAAGGGTTTCTTTGTTGCCTTTTGCAGGCTCTACTTAGCAAATTGCGTGGACACTGCTAGTTATCAAGGTCCATCGCTATGGATATTCCTCCCCCATTCTAATGTAATGAACCCTCTGATTTCCTGTTGCTGTTACAGAGGTCTGTATAGGAGAGTACCACTAACCTGTAGTAAGTAGGTTTATGAATCCCTAGTTGGTAACTTGACCAAACCAAGAACTCTGGGAAAATGCCAAAGGTTTAAATGTACATATTCCACCAAAATGTCCTTATTTTCAGTGGCAGATGGCTACAACGCATCTCCTTTTGGCTATTTAAGGGGCCACTATGGGGGGCCCCTCCTGCTTTTGTTACTCAAGTCTTTACCAGTTCACACAATGGATCTCAGGCTCTACCTAGTGGCTATTTGAGGGTATGACCATTGAATGCTAAGCACTCACTGTAGAAGAGTTCAAAACTCTTCAACTCTGATGTCCTATTAAGCTAAAATCAGTTGCAATGTTTTTTTGTCTTTTTTTAAGTTAGATTGCAATGTTTTGTTTGTACATTGTCTCTGTCAAATTAAATACTTCCCCTTCATCTTATAGGCTTTCAGGAAATTCCTTCCCATGTTTGACCGGGTGCTGGTGGAGCGTCTGGCTGCAGAGACTATGTCGAAGGGGGGCATCATGTTGCCAGAGAAGGCCCAGGGCAAGGTGCTGCAGGCCACAGTGGTGGCAGTGGGACCAGGCTCCACCAACCAGGTAACTTACTGCTCCTGTTTCACTCTTTCCGGCTAAACAATAGCTTATGGCTGTGCTGTCGAACTAACTGGCTTGTCTGTCTGGTGTGCAGTTGATCAGATTTCAATGTAAGGAGATTAGAATTGTTTATCTTCATGGACCACATTGATACAATATAGTAATATTTTGATGTGAGAGCTTGCTGCTCTGGCTTGTGGCCATAGAAAGATAGAGGACGCATATTTATATCTGTGCCATTATAGCGTCTGAAAGCATGGGCAGTGCCATTGGGACTACTATTCATAGGAAACCCCACCCCGTTGACTACTTTAAAATGGTGCTGTCCATGCAAAAATGGCTTTTGGCCACTAGAGGCTTCTATCATTCGCTATGGTTGTCTAAATGTGTTGTCTACTGATCCCATTCAGAAAGGATATCTGACACCCATGAGTGTCAAAATTGGAGAGAAGGTCCTTCTGCCAGAGTACGGAGGAACTAAAGTTCACCTGGAAGACAAGGTATGTCTAAAAATGTTACCTATAAAATATCATACTTATCTAATACAATGATTAGTTGTGGGAGTAATCTACATGTTCATTAGAATATAAATAATTATGACCACAGTAAAAGCAATTGATTCTTCTAATTGTCTATTCAATTTCCACATTTGTCTTTCAGGAATACTTCCTGTTCCGTGATGCTGACATCCTTGGCAAATATGTAGAATAATCCTTTTTGCTGTACAACCTCCATTCATCCTAATATAGGTTGCCTCGTTTTTGTTTCTTATGTTATTCAATTGTAAATAATTCTGATCATGTTTTGTTACAATAATAAAGTTAACTATTGAATCTAGATGTGTTGCCTCTTTCATACTCCTGCCAAGCAGATATTCTGTATGTGCAAGTGGGGACTCTTTGTGCTGAGGAGTGAGTTTGACAGATATAACAAGTTGAATATGAATGAACTTTCCATCAAAATCAGATCTGCATAAGACTTTGTTGAAGTACCAGTTGATTAGCAACTGGTTTTGGTCAATGGAAAAGTCCTTCCACTCCTGCAATACACTTGTTCCATGAAATTAAAGATTCCTTTCAAATCAGAGGTGAGCAACTACTTCTCTATTACTGCAGATACATATTCTATATACAGCAGCTTCGGAAAGTATTCAGACCCCTGGACTATTTCCACATTGTTATGTTACAGCCTTAATCTAAAATCGATTATTGAGTAAACAAAATGGTGTAGGAAAACACAATCTACACACAATGAGTCAATTCAGGTTTTTAGAAATTTGAGCAAATTTATAAAACTATTACGTTCACAAGTATTCAGACCCTTTACTCAGTACTTTCTTGAAGCCACTTTGGCAGTGAGTTACTAGAGGTCAACCGATTAATCGGAATGGCTGATTATTTTATTTTTTACACCTTTAAACTAAAGTCAGTTAAGAACACATTCTTATTTTCAATGACGGCCTAGGAAAGGTGGGTTAAATGCCTTGTTCAGGGGCAGAACGAAAATGTTACCTTTTCAGCTCTGGGGTTTGTTTTTGCAACCTTCCGGTTACTAGTCCAACGCTCTAACCACCTGCCTTACATTGCACTCCAGGAGGAGCCTGCATGGCAGGCTGACTACCTGTTACGCAAGGGCAGCAAGAAGCCAAGGTAAGTTGCTAGCTAGCATTAAACTTATCTTATAAAAAACAATCTTAACATAATCACTAGTTAACTACACATGGTTGCTATTACTCGTTTATCTAGCGTGTCCTGCGTTGCATGTAGTCGATGCGGTGCCTGTTCATTTCTCATCGAATCACAGCCTACTTCGCCAAACTGGTGATGATTTAGCCCTGTTGTTGCACCAAACCTAACCATAAACATCAATGCCTTTCTTTAAAATCAGTACACAAGTCTATATTTTTAAGCCTGCATATTTAGTTAATATTGCTTGCTAAAATGAATTTCCTATAATTAGGGAAATTGTGTCACTTCTCTTGCGTTCTGTGCAAGCAGTCAGGGTATATGCAGCAGTTTGGGCCGCCTGGCTCGTTGCGAACTGTGAAGAAATTAATTTGCCAGAATTGTTCAGAATTATGACATAACATTGAAGGTTGTACAAAGTAACAGTAATATTTAGACTTAGGGATGCCACCCGTTAGATAAAATACGGAATGGTTCCGTATTTCACTGAAAAAATTGACGTTTTGTTTTCGAAATGATAGTTTCCAGATTTGACCATATTAATGACCTAAGGCTCGTATTTCTGTGTGTTATGTTATAATTAAGTCTATGATTTGATATTTGATAGAGCAGTCTGACTGAGCGATGGTAGGCAGCAGCAGGTTCGTAAGCATTCATTCAAACAGCACTTTTGTGCATTTTGCCAGCAGCTCTTCGCTGTGCTTCAAGCACATGACTTCAAGCCTATCAACTCCCGAGATTAGGCTGGTGTAACCGATGTGAAATGGCTAGCTAGGTAGTGGGGTGCGCGCTAATAGCGTTTCAATCGGTGACATCACTCGCTGAGACATGTAGTCATTGTTCCTCTTGCTCTGCAAGGGCCGCGGCTTTTGTGCAGCGATGGGTAACGATGCTTCGAGGGTGGCTGTTGTCGTTGTGTTCCTGGTTCGAGCCCAGGTAGCGGCGAGGAGAGGGACGGAAGCTATACTGTTACACTGGCAATACTAAAGTGCCTATAAGAACATCCAATAGTCAAAGGTATATGAAATACAAATGGTATAGAGAGAAATAGTCCTATAAATACTATATTAACTACAACCTAAAACCTCTTACCTGGGAATATTGAAGACTCAAGTTAAAAGGAACCTCCAGCTGTCATATGTTCTCATTTTCTGAGCAAGGATTTTAAACGTTAGCTTTTTTTTTAAATGGCACATATTGCACTTTTACTTTCTTCTCCAACACTTTGTTTTTGTATTATTTAAACCAAATTTAACATGTTTCATTATTTATTTGAGGCTAAATTGATTTCATTGATGTATTATATTAAGGTAAAAGAAAAGTGTTCATTCAGTATTGTTGTAATTGTCATTATTACAAATAAATAAATCGGACGATTAATAAGTATCAACTTTTTTTGGTCCTCCAATAATCGGTATTGGCGTTAAAAATTCATAAATCGGTTGACCTCTAGTGATTACAGCTTTTTACACCTGTATTTGGAGTTTTTCCCATTCTTCTCTGCAGATCCTCTCAAGCTCTGTCAGTTTGGATGGGGAACGTTGCTGCACAGGTATTTTCAGGTCTCTCCAGAGATGTTCAATCTGATTCAAGTCCAGGCTCTGGCTGGGCCACCCAAGGACATGCAGAGACTTGTTCCAAAGCCACTCCTGTGTTGTTTTTGGATGTATGCTTAGGGTCCTTGTCCTGTTTGAAGGTGAACCTTCGCCCCAGTCTGAGGTCCTGAGCGCTTTGGAGCAGGTTTTCATCAAGGTTCTCTGTACTTTGCTCTGTTCATCTTTCCCTCGATCCTGACTAATCTCCCAGTCCCTGCCTCTGGAAAAACATCCCCACACCATGTTGCCACCACCATGCTTCATCGTAGGGATGGTGCCAGGTTTCCTCCAGGCGTGACGCTTGGCATTCAATCTTGATCTCATCAGACCAGATGGCATTGTTTCTCATGGTAACGAGTCCTTTAGGTACTGTCATGTCTTTGGCTATGCCGGATTAAGTGATATGACATGCTATTCTATAAAATAATTTATCCGTAATGAATATTACCTGATTGAGCTAATCATGTAAATGTAATTAACTAGAGAGTCGGGGAACCACAAAATAATATTTATAGAGCTGTTATCTTCCAAATAAACTCTTAAAGACCTACCAATATTTTACATCAATAGCAGTCAATATTAATCGTCACCTTAATTCAGTCTCATCTGAAACTTGTAAATTCTTGGTTATCTGCACGAAACCTGGCTAACAAGTTGAATTAGCAATACAAAATTGGGTTGAATTATTTATTTACTAAATACCTAACTAATCACACAGAATTACACATATACATTATTAATAATAACTTGATTACAAATTACGTCATAAAGGAAAACGTCCCTAGCGGGCGGAACAGATATGACAGCTGGTTACACAAAAGAAAAGGGCTGGGTTTTAGTGAAAGAGCGGGAAGACTGAGGGACACAGGGAGAAGCTGTGCTATCGTAAATACAGTATCTTATGCATTCTAAATTACCGCCCATTTGGAAAAGGAAAAAAATGCAATAAATATTTACTCTGAGCTGTGCTTCGGTAGGTTGGTGGTAGATGGAAGGCCGTGTTGCCCAACCGAGTCCTTTGTCCTTTGAAGAATGTCTCTGCTGGTAAATTGGATATGTTGTAGTAATGTCGTTGTGTGGTAGACGGAATACTCTGTCTGTTCCTTCCTAACCTGCATTTGCAGCTGCTGTTGCTAACTCAACAGCTAGGAGGTATCACTTCTGTAGTGAATAAGAGTTCAAAGTTCATACCATTCGCAACCAAAGCTCAGATGTTGGCTTCGTTCTGTAGTTATTATCTGAACTATTCTGACATCGGACCGTCGTCCTCACGTCCTCGGAACAGGAGGTTATATTGTTGTCAAGGCTTTATATAGGAAGGGAGAGGAGGGAGGGTTTGAAAAGTTTTATAGCCCATGTCCCTTCACAGGGGCGGGCCACTGATTGAGCAGAGCCCTACCTTATGAAAACCCAAATCTCACATTTTAGAAGCTAAAATCACATCACAAATAATTTCATACTCAAATATTTAAATTGAACAACAATTCCATGTGAATCCGATAACTCTGATGTGTAGACTTTCCACTGTAGAGTTTGTCATTTTATCATTGATGAGAATGTCTCAGATGACAACCGAACTGACATCATATTCATGAAGTACCAATGCATACGTTCAATTGGTCGGATTACCAGAATATAGTTAATTTCCCCCCACCTTCTGATGTTCCCAGAATCTCTATGTTAACCAAGGTGTTTGCAAATGTAACATCAGTAGGGTAGAGAGAGGAAAAAGGGGGGAAGAGGTATTTATGACTGTCATAAACCTACCCCCAGGCCAACGTCATGGCAGTACCTTATGGCAAACACCAAGCGGGCTGTCATGTGCCTTTTACTGAGGAGTGGCTTCTGTGTGGCCACTACCATGAAGTCCTGTTTGGTGGAGTGCTGCAAAGATGGTTGTCCTTCTGGAAGTTTCTCCCATCTCCACAAAGGAACTCTGTCAGAGTGACCATTGGGTTTTTGGTCACCTCCCTGACCAAGGCCCTTCTCCTCTGATTTCTCAGTTTGGCTGGGTGGCCTGCTCTAGGAAGAGTCTTGGTTGGAGTCCATTCCAAACAAGACTTGGCATGCCCCCATTCTAATCGACGGGGCTGTAGTGGAGCAGTTTGAGAGCTTCAAGTTCCTTGGCGTCCACATCACCAACAAACTAACATGGTCCAAGCACACCAAGACAGTTGTGAAGAGGGAACGGCAAAACCTATTCCCCCTCAGGAGACTGAAAAGATTTGGCATGGGTCCTCAGATCCTCAAAAGGTTCTACTGCTGCACCATCGAGAGCATCCTGAGGGGTTGCATCACTGCCTGGTATGGCAACTGCTCGGTTATTCTTATCTTACTTTTTTAGGGATTTTCTTAAAACTGCATTGTTAAGGGCTCGTAAGTAAGCATTTCACTGTAAGGAGGGTTGTATTGTATTCGGCACATGTATTTTACCTGTTGTATTCGGCACATGTGACAAATACAATTTGATTTGGTGGTTCCAAACCATTTAAGAATGATTGAGGTCACTGTGTTATTCGTGACCTTCAATGCTGCAGATCTGTGCCTCGACACAATCCTGTCTCGGAGCTCTACGGACAATTCCTTCGACCTCATGGCTTGGTTTATGGCCAGAAATGCACTGTCATCTGTGGGACCTTTTATATAGACAGGTGTGTGGCTTTCCAAATCAAGTCCAATTCATTGAATTTACCACAGGTGGACTCCAATCAAGTTGTAAAAACATATCAGGGATGATCAATGGAAACAGGATGCACCTGAGCTCAATTTCGAGTCTCATAGCAAAGGGTCTGAATACTTCTGTAAATAAGGAATTTCAGTTTTTTATTTTTAATAAATGTACAAAAATTTCTAAACCTGTTTTTGCTTTGTCATTATGGGGTATTGTGTGTAGATTGAGTAAAACATATTTAATCGATTGTAGATTAAGGCTGTAACGTAACAAAGTGTGTGTGTGTGTGAGTTAGTGGCGGCAGGTAGCCTAGTGGTTAGAGTGTTGGGCCAGTAACCAAAAGGTTGCTGGATCAAATCACCAAGCTGACAAGGTAAAAATAGGTAGTTCTGCCTCTGAACAAGACAGTTAACCCACTGTTCCCCGGTAGGGGGTCATTGTAAATAAGAATTTGTACTTAACTGACATGCCACGTGTCAGTGATATATATATATATATATATATCTGGAGGAATGCAGTGGTGTAAAGTACTGAAGTAAAAATACTGTAAAGTACTACATAAGTCAATTTTTGAGGTAACTATACTTTATAGTATGTATAGTATGTATATTTTGGCCAAATTTAACTTTACTACATTCCTAAAGAAAATAATATACTTTTTACTCTACATTTTCCCTGACACCCAAAAGTCGACGTTACATTTTGAATGCATAACAGGACATGAAAATATTCAAATTCATGAACTTATCAAGAGGACCTCCCTGGTCATCCTTCTGATCTGGTGGACTCACTAAGCACATGCTTCCTTTGGAAATGGTGTCTGAGCTTTGGAGTGTGCCTCTTCTTCTATGAGGTTTAAAGGCAGTTGGCATCCAATTTGTTGCATTACCGCCACCCACTAGACTGGAGAACAACTCCCTTACACTTTGCTTAACACATTCCACTACTTTCCCCAATACTACACATTCCTTTGCCTCATGCCCTTCTGCACATTTCTCACACCTTGGACCCTCCCTCCTACACACTGCTGCCACATGCCCATAAGCTTGGCATCTGTAACATCGTAACGTATTCGGCACATACGCTCCTACAGGATAACTTATATATCCTAGCTTCACTTTGTCTGGCAAAAACTCAACTTCAAAACTCAAAAGAACAGACAATGCCTCTTCTGTTTCCCCACCGTTTATGCGTCGCATCTAAAGACGAGCATCACATACACCGGGATTCTTTCCCCTCAGCTGGTCAACTTTTATATTTACTGCTACCCCAGTTACCACTCCTTTCATTGGTGCCCTTTTCTTGAGAGCGAAACGACTTTTCTTGCCCCCATTTGTTTTACTCCGAGCGCCTTCTCCCTCTGACCAACACAAACAATTATCACTCGACCACTTCTGGTTACCTTCACCGATTCCACATTACCCAACTCTTTCACCCACCGCAAAATCACAAATGGATCAGCCAAAATGCAAGAGTCCACTTTTCCCATAAACTTCACTCCTGTCAGATTCATAGTGCCGTCTGGTTTGTTTAATATGAATTTTAAATGATTTATACTTTTACTTTTGATACTTAAGTACATTTAAAAACCAAATACGTTTAGAAGTTGTATTTTAACGGGCGAATTTCACTTTTACTCGAGTCATTTTCTATTAAAGGTATCTTTACCTTTACTCAAGCATGATAACTGTGTACCTCTTCCACCACTTGAGGAATGTCCACTGCTTGGTAGCCTTGCAACTCCCTGTCCGCGCCCCTGGTCACACACAAGTCAGTAAATGTGCGCATCATTTGCATCCGGGCATTCTGTCGAGATGGTCATGGCGGAGGGTACTGCAGTTCTGAGGAGGAATCGGCCTGGAACCAAGGCGAAGGTATGTTTCCACAAAGCGGAATACGATTGCATATGGTAAAGAGACCAACGGTGACCACGGTGGTCTTACAGGAACAGTGAATTTCATTCAGATTTGGGGGTTTGAGTCGAGTCGTTTCTCTGAACGGTTAGCTCGGAGTTGTCTTTCCGGAAAATAGGAAGAGTCGGGCTTGCAACTGGGTAGCGTTAGCTAACGCTAACTAGGCTAGCTAAAAACGACCACAGAATTTGAGACTTGCTAGGTAGTTAGACTTTAAAACAATGAAATATACATACCATCTGAAAACCACTTTACTGTTGATAGCTAGCGAACTAGTAGCTAACCTAGTTTAAGTTCGCTAGATATCTAAGTTAGATAACAGCTGTAATTGTTGACATATTAGCTAGCTACCGTTTAACTGTTAGCGAGCTATTTTGACATGGCTAACTGTTCATGAGCTGTAGTCTTCAGCTACTGTACTTTAGCTAGCTGGCTAACGTTATATTATTTTCCATCAACTAGCTATCAAGCCAAGTAACGTTAATTATTTGTGTAATTACACGTGTCCCCAATGTAGTTAGCTAGTTTACCAGTAACTGTAAACGTAGCTAGCTAAATACTGTATATTGTTTATTTATTAGGATCACCATTACTACTCTTCCTGAGGTCCAAACAGGATTAAAACAATTAGCTACATCACAAGAAAACGCAACAGCCTACATAATAAATAAAACATATCATGCGATACATTATTACGCAAATATACAATAGTGACGAGTCGCTGTCGTTTAAGATTAGGGAGGATTTTTACTTTTTTATGAGCATGTCCTTATTTATATTACAACATATTGGATATTCATATTCCATTCACCCAGCTCAATGTAACCTCGATAGTTACTACACATTATACTTGTATTTTCCCTATACCCATCATCATGTTTCTACAATCTAGACTGTGATTGAAAGATTACAACAGGTCAAGAGAAAAATTTGAGTAATCAAGGTGACAGTGACACATTTAATACGGCTTTGCGTGACTAGCTGATCTAGGGTGTAGTCATTAGTGTAAACGAGAGATTCTATTGGACAAATTCAGGTATATTTATCCCCGTTCTGTTTGCTTCCATTTAAGAAACGTTTTTCAACAGAATCTGCAGAATAAATACACCCCTAAACACACGCAGACACAGTTAACATTCATAGCAGCCACATACAAACAGCATGATTACTTTTCTAGTTGTATTCCTTCTCGCATCTACGTGCTCTCTTCCTCTCGCATTTTCCCTTCGCTTGTGGACTTCAGTGCACAATATATCAGCTGTCTGTGACCAGGCGAAAAAACCTTTCCAAACCAAACCTTCATATTATAATCGCTAACTGCTACACACAGCCTACATCGTTGGCACCATATTAGCTAATATCATAGTCAACAAAACTCTACAACTAACACGTTAGTAAATCCGCTACAATCATGCAGTACAGTGTACAGTCAGCAGGCAGTTTAGCAGTTACACCAGAAGGCCCTGGTGTCAATTCATAAACCAAAAGCTTACCTTGACTTAGTTCCAGTTTTGGATAGCCATAGCATCCCTCTTTGTTTGAGCCAGGTGTTTGAGTAAGCTAAACTAGCTAAGAAAGCGAGAGAAAAAAATACAAGAAATATAGTTAGCTCTCTCTTGCTTCTCCTTCATTTTTGAAGGAATTAATTTGTTCAAAACTTCAACTATTGTCTTTCTCTCTTTGATTCACAACTACTCACCATATTTTATACACTGCAGTGCTAGCTAACTAGCTTATGTTTTCAGTACTAGATTAATTCTCAGATCCTTTGATTGAGTGGACAACATTTCAGTTAATGCTGCAAGAGCTCTGATAGGTTGGAGGATGTCCTCCGGAAGGGGGTGAGAACCATGAGCTTCCTAGGTTTTGTATTGAAGTAAATGTACCCAGAGGAGGACAGAAACTAGCTGTCCTTGTCGTGGACATATTCAGTCAATAATATTTCCCAAATACTGGAGCTTGTGAGTTCAAATAGACTTTATTACAAATTAACAAAAGCCGAGCTGGTGCATGAAGCAACTGCCTTTCCAGCCTCGGCACACACTTTTTATTCAGTTTTCATCCTTACGTTACACACACACAGTCACTCCTCTTTATGTTAATGATTCATCCCCTTGGGCATTTAGCCACCATTATCTTTTTGCCTTGAACTTATTTCAGCTTGGTTTCCATTTTCTTGTTCAAATCAAATCCAATTTTATTTGTCACATACACATGGTTAGCAGATGTTAGTGCGAGTGTAGCGAAATGCTTGTGCTTCTAGTTCCGACAATGCAGTAATAACCAACAAGTAATCTAACTAACAATTCCAAAACTACTGTCTTATACACAGTGTAAGGGGATAAAGAATATGTACATAAGGATATATGAATGAGTGATGGTACAGGGCAGCATACAGTAGATGGTATCGAGTACAGTATATACATATGAGATGAGTATGTAAACAAAGTGGCATAGTTAAAGTGGCTAGTGATACATGTATTACATAAGGATGCAGTCGATGATATAGAGTACAGTATATACGTATGCATATGAGATGAATAATGTAGGGTAAGTAACATTATATAAGGTAGTATTGTTTAAAGTGGCTAGTGATATATTTACATTTCCCATCAATTCCCATTATTAAAGTGGCTGGAGTTGGGTCAGTGTCAATGTCAGTGTGTTGGCAGCAGCCACTCAATGTTAGTGGTGGCTGTTTAACAGTCTGATGGCCTTGAGATAGAAGCTGTTTTTCAGTCTCTCGGTCCCAGCTTTGATGCACCTGTACTGACCTCGCCTTCTGGATGATAGCGGGGTGAACAGGCAGTGGTTCGGGTGGTTGATGTCCTTGATGATCTTTATGGCCTTCCTGTAACATCGGGTGGTGTAGGTGTCCTGGAGGGCAGGTAGTTTGCCCCCGGTGATGCGTTGTGCAGACCTCACTACCCTCTGGAGAGCCTTACGGTTGAGGGCGGAGCAGTTGCCGTACCAGGCGGTGATACAGCCCGCCAGGATGCTCTCGATTGTGCATCTGTAGAAGTTTGTGAGTGCTTTTGGTGACAAGCCGAATTTCTTCAGCCTCCTGAGGTTGAAGAGGCGCTGCTGCGCCTTCTTCACGATGCTGTCTGTGTGAGTGGACCAAATCAGTTTGTCTGTGATGTGTATGCCGAGGAACTTAAAACTTGCTACCCTCTCCACTACTGTTCCATCGATGTGGATAGGGGGGTGTTCCCTCTGCTGTTTCCTGAAGTCCACAATCATCTCCTTAGTTTTGTTGACGTTGAGTGTGAGGTTATTTTCCTGACACCACACTCCGAGGGCCCTCACCTCCTCCCTGTAGGCCGTCTCGTCGTTGTTGGTAATCAAGCCTACCACTGTTGTGTCGTCCGCAAACTTGATGATTGAGTTGGAGGCGTGCGTGGCCACGCAGTCGTGGGTGAACAGGGGCTCAGAGGGCTCAGAACGCACCCTTGTGGGGCCCCCGTGTTGAGGATCAGCGGGGAGGAGATGTTGTTGCCTACCCTCACCACCTGGGGGCGGCCCGTCAGGAAGTCCAGTACCCAGTTGCACAGGGCGGGGTCGAGACCCAGGGTCTCGAGCTTGATGGCGAGCTTGGAGGGTACTATGGTGTTGAATGCCGAGCTGTAGTCGATGAACAGCATTCTCACGTAGGTATTCCTCTTGTCCAGGTGGGTTAGGGCAGTGTGCAGTGTGGTTGAGATTGCATCGTCTGTGGACCTATTTGGGCGGTAAGCAAATTGGAGCGGGTCTAGGGTGTCAGGTAGGGTGGAGGTGATATGGTCCTTGACTAGTCTCTCAAAGCACTTCATGATGACGGAAGTGAGTGCTACGGGGCGGTAGTCGTTTAGCTCAGTTACCTTAGCTTTCTTGGGAACAGGAACAATGGTGGCCCTCTTGAAGCATGTGGGAACAGCAGACTGGTATAGGGATTGATTGAATATGTCCGTAAACACACCGGCCAGCTGGTCTGCGCATGCTCTGAGGGCGCGGCTGGGGATGCCGTCTGGGCCTGCAGCCTTGCGAGGGTTAACACGTTTAAATGTCTTTACTCACCTCGGCTGCAGTGAAGGAGAGACCGCATGTTTTCGTTGCAGGCCGTGTCAGTGGCACTGTATTGTCCTCAAAGCGGGCAAAAAAGTTATTTAGTCTGCCTGGGAGCAAGACATCCTGGTCCGTGACTGGGCTGGGTTTCTTCTTGTAGTCCGTGATTGACTGTAGACACAGAGCTTAGGGAATATATTCTATTGGTGGTGTAACCATAGCAATGATACAAAAAGAAACAGACACGCATACTCCTAATGCAGGTACATGTCTAATGGTGCTTTTAGTAATACACACCTATGCTCCTAATGCACATCTAATGAACCTCATGGGACTGGGTAATGGCTTCCCTTATCCTAATGACCTATTGATTATTGGTTTCCCTTAGCCTTATGACCCAGACACACATGCCTTCCCTTAACCTAATGACCTATTGATTAATTGCTTCAGAGTGCACGTCTAATGGCCCAGACACGTATGGCTTGTGTTGATTCTGCTTACTACTCTGAGATGTATAATGTGCACATATGTACTGGAACATTCCCAATATCCTCCACCTACACCATGGTGCTAACCTACAGAGTGCTGTTGAGGATACTGTAGACCTTCATAGCAAAACAGTGCTTTAATAAATTATTTGGTGACGTGAATATATACGTTTCTCAAGTTTTAATGTCACATGCACAAGTACAGTGAAATGCCTTTCTTGCAAACTATTTAGCATTGTTTTATCAAAAAATGTTTCACAAAAAAAAAATGAAATTCCCCTCCACTGATATAAAATTATTTTTTACAGTGTGTCTCTCTAGACAGTCCGCGTTGTGCCGTGAGGTGTTGTTTTTATCTGATTTTTTTACATCTGATTTTACTGCACGCTTCAGTTACTTGATGTGGAAGAGTTCCGTGTAGTTATCTCTCTATGTAGTCTGAATTTCCCAGAGTCTGTTCTGGACTTGGGAACTGAAGAGACCATCTGTCTAGTTAGATGAAATATGAAATGCGACACTATTTTGCCCTTTGAGCCATAGCCACACATGCACTGAATATGATTATCGCTCCCTCTCTCACTGCAGGATTTCTACAACTGGCCAGATGAATCCTTTGAAGAGATGGACAGCACGCTGGCTGTACAACAGGTGTGGTTGAGTTAGCTAGTGGCGCATGACTGTGGAGTCCATTTTGAGCTTCAAGTGTCATAATTGCAGAATTCTGTTCGTAGCTGTCAAGTGCCAAGCCTGACGCTGACATGGTGTGCTTTATTTTAAGATGGCTGCCTGCTTCCCTATAAGATTCTTCGTAGGTTATCTATTAATGGTTGATTATTGTGACCCATGTCAGAACCTATTTCTTTTAGCTAGCTAGGAGGATGATGGCAAGATGTTTTGATCACTAACCTCGGCACTTCCCCTGTCCCTCGTTCAGTACATTCAGCAGAACATCCGGTCAGACTGCTCCGGTATCGATAAGATCCTGGAGCCACCAGAGGGACAGGACGAAGGGGTGTGGAAGTACGAGCACCTCCGGTACAGTAGCTGCACGACACACGGAGATCAAAAACCTTACTCCGTGCGGGTGTGTTGACCCAGTCTGTGTCTACCTTTCTCCCATCTAATACAGGCAATTTTGTCTGGAGCTTAATGGACTCGCTGTGAAACTGCAGAGCGAGTGCCACCCAGACACCTGCACCCAGATGACAGCCACAGAACAGTGGATATTCCTGTGTGCGGCACACAAGACCCCCAAAGAGGTGAGTGTTACTAAAATCAGGATGAAGAACGATTGTCCATGTACACTTATAATCTCCACCCCTCAGAGCCTGGTTTCTTCCTAGAGAGGAGCCTTTCTAGGGAGTTTTTCCTACCCACTGTGCTTCTGCATTGCTTGTTTTTTGGGATTTTAGGCTGGTTTCTGTATAAGCACTTTAGGACAACTGCTGATGTAAAAAGAGCTTTATAAAATACATTTGATTTAATTCACTCAGGATTACATTTTTCAGCTCAGCCTGCAATGCACTATTCTATATTTAGGATGCATGTACATTGCCTGTGCTTGGGTCCACAGTGCCCTGCCATTGACTACACCAGGCACACGCTGGACGGAGCTGCCTGCCTTCTCAACAGCAACAAGTATTTCCCCAGCCGGTGAGCACTCACACACACACACACACTATGTAAAGGAGTGCTTTGGTTCCCCACTCATACGCTTTCAATCTCCCCTCCCCAGTGTGAGCATCAAGGAGTCCTCAGTGGCCAAGCTGGGTTCTGTGTGTCGCCGGATCTATAGGATATTCTCCCATGCTTACTTCCACCATCGGCAGATATTTGACAAGTATGAGGTAAGTTGAAGGTTCACACTCCCCAAATAGACTTGGCAGTGAAGTATGATTTGGGCTCTTCATACCAATTGAAAATGACAGTAAAGCTTCATTGGGACATTCATTACTTGTTTGAATTAGAACATATAATGCACGTATCCACACCACATGTGCAACCAAATGAGTGATTACCAACTCCAAATTCTCCGTATGTGGCCAACCAGCTATGAACATATTCCATCTTGTAGTAGTCCCATGTTAAGCCAACAGGTGGCACTACAGACTTAGACAATAGGGAAACACTGGACTGATACTGTACCGGAGCTGAATAGAGTCTGGGACCTGTGCATATCCATAATGGCCACTTCATTGTCTACTGTACTCATGCCCTGTGGAGTTCAGCCATGTAATGACTCCAAGCAGACCAAAGCTATGGCTCTACATACAACAGTTAGTTCTGATTCTGGATGCTGTTTTAGCTGCGTTCCAGACATGATTTACTTCATGACAAATCACGGCTGTGACAGTATGGCTTCATAGTAAATGGTCAGTCAGCCTCTAAACTAGTGCATCAGATCATCCTCTTGTTTAGGGGTTGAGGCTGTTTCTGGACAGGGCCCAACTCTCATCCCCTTTCCTTCCCTGTAGAACGAGACCTTTCTGTGCCATCGGTTCACGCGCTTCGTGATGAAGTACAACCTGATGTCTAAGGACAACCTGATTGTTCCTATCCTGGAGGAGGAGGTCCAGAACACCTCAGCTGGGGAGAGCGAGGCCTGAGAGGAGAGCTGCACACAGGAGACCAGATGTGAGTTCAATTACTAGTATTCAAATACTGCTTGATTGAGCTTGCCTGTTGCAATGAAACCAATGAGAGTCCCACAAGGCAAATCCCACCCACCTGGTACTCCAGGCAGGCTAAAGCAAACACAAAGTATTTGAGATAGTATTTGAACCCATGTCTGATGCAGCTACACACTAGCCAGACCCACTACTCTGTGGGGAATGTTAATTGAACCTTTTGAGCAGCTAGATTTACAAAACATACATTTAACCATAATGTGTTGATGGCAAAGGCACACCCTTATGGGCTCCCTGTATATAACCCCTGCTGTCCCACCCCCCACTATCATGTGTTTGCTGGTGCTTTGCTTTCTCCGCGTTGCTTTTGTTCTCTCTCATTGAATTCCAAATAGACTCCTTGCCACTCCTGTAGATCTGAGGCTTGGATAGCTGGAAGAATATGCAGACATTTCCAGGAAACCCATTTGGAGGCAAGATGAAGCTATGACCATAATGCTAAGGTTTAGAGAGGCTAGGGGTCCATTTGTGGTTCAGAAGCCCTCTATGCTTGTGTTGCTCTGAGTACACACCGCTCTCATCATTAAGTTATTTTGTGGGAGGAGTCTTGTCTATCCGCCCCACTTTTTATTTTCCTTTAAATAATTACATTTTGTTACTGTCGACATTTGTCTTAATAAAAAAATACCATTACCCCGTTGTTGACCCCCCCCCCAAAGAATCCCTTTATGTATAATTTGGCCCCATCTGTTATGACTTTATTTTAAAACATTCAGCTTGTAAAAGTCATGGGAACATTTGAGGTGTACACCTCTCAACACCTGGATGAAGGCAGATGTGAGTGTGGGGTCACTGCTGGAACCGTCAAGAATGAACTTGTCCTGTCCATGGCCTCTCCTTTTTAGCCTAGTGCTTTAAAAGTAAATAATTGGTCAGTAAATGTGAGGAAATCATGGGCATGTGTTTTTCTAAAGTGGACACAGCTGAATAAGGAGAAATAAACACTGATGACAAAAGGAAACAAAATATTACAAATTCTCAAATAACACTGATTTGTTTCACCATCCCCCAAAACAAGGGGGCTCATAAACCTGTATTGTATAACTACAAATGTCCATCATTGTGGTGTTCTCTTATATAAATACTTTAATAGTAGTATTAAACAAATGTCATCTCCCTTAGTAACACAATAGGGCCTTTGTCTGAAGAACTGAGGAAAGGAATCATCACTGGGCAGAATGAAAACAATTGAGGCATGATAACCAGTACCATAAAATAATAACTACCAGCTATTTCTAATGACAATAGGTGCAGGAATAGAATCTGATGCCAATGAATAAAAATGCACACTAATGATGACATTGTGAACAATCAGACAATACATGTATAGCCCTAATGTACATATCTAGAGAAGGTTCAGTATGTTATCAATTCATTCCCAGGCAACCCTGTGGCTTGGCAGTCTGGTATGTGGAAATAAAACTCACCCATGCAATTACTGTGCAAATAATCTTCTCCAGGCCTGAACTAAAACAGCCCTAGTTTGATAACTATCACAGGAAGATGTCTGAATAATATTGCTGAATGCTGCAAGGCCCTGGACAGCGAGTGTGTATTTGTCCGCCTGGTACGTTTCCTTCCAGCTGGGTGTGTTTGAGACAACCGGGGAGAGGAGCAGGAAAGGGAATACCTCGTCAGCTGCACTACAATGTATTCAACCCAATGTAGCTGTGCTTCTGGCCCGTGTCACCATGTGCCAGAGTAGGTGTGATGTTACACGTCAGAGGATGAGATTAAAGTTGTATTGAACGGAGGTGTTGGCAGTTCTGGGGGAGGGGGTCCCAAAACGTGGGGACACGTTCCAACAACCAGGTGTGTAGTTGGTCAGAGTACAATCCAGTGGTCTGTGTGTGTCTGCATGGAAGCTTCTTCCTGGTTCTCCCGGTCATTGTGGAGATGTCCTGTGCTTTCTGCTGGTCACAGTTGTGTGTGTGTTCTTTCTCATATGAAAAAGGTGCTGTGTGAATCTGGACTGTTAAGTGCATATGTGTGAGGGTACGAACAAAGGTGTCTCGACAGCTTGCTTTTCTCAACAAAATGTATAAAAATAACACTTCATAATTTAAAAAAACTGCCAAGTTTTGCTTTTCTAGTCTTCTTGGTTAGGGAAGCGATTAGAGGGATAGATGGGGGTGTATATATATATATATATGTCCATTTCAGGGGTCACATGCAGGTCACCTCTGCCGCCCCGTCATCATGCTCGAAGCCCCCCTCTAGGTGGGACAAGGTGCTGGGGTATCCCCCTCCGAAGACAGGGAACCCCCCGATACCCCCAGCGGTGGGGGACAACTCCACATTGGGGGGTGTTAGGGGGCTGCCCACACCTCGACTCACAGAGCCAGTGAACACGTCGCTCTGAATGGACCCGGCCTTGGAGAGGACAGAGAGGGTAGGATAAGAGGAAGAGTCTGATGGTGACTATGCAGTAACGCTAAACATTATGCAAATAAGTCACAGGTCATTCAAATATCTAGTAAAAGCAACATGCAGATGTGTGTAACGGCAACTAGCTTTCAGTCTCACTTCAGAATTAGACATTTCGAAGTTGAGTGTTTTAAGGTTAAATTCAGGCATTATAATGTAGCAATTTAAAACCTCTTAAGGATCTCTACAGATCGGTGTCCCACCCTCGGGAAGGTTGAGCTAAAGTGTGTTAATGTAATTAGCAAGACGTAAGTAACCAGGACAAACTAATCTAACTGCACTGTCCAATTTACAGTAGCTATTAGTGAAAGAATACCATGCTATTATTTGAGGAGAGTGCACAGTTATGAACTTAGTTATTAATAAGCCAATTAGGCACATTTGGGCAGTCTTGATACATTTTGAACAGAAATGCAATGGTTCATTGGATCAGTGTATTACTTTGCACATACACTGCTGCCATCTATTGGCAAATCTATATTGTGCCTGGGTTTGCATTTTGAAGATGGCAACAAAAAAAAGTATTTTTCTTTATCCTTTACCAGATTTGATGTGTTATTCTCCTACATTCATTTCACATTTCCACAAACTTCAAAGTGTTTGCAAGAATATGCATATCCTTGCTACAGGTAGTTAGATTTGGGTATGTTATTTTAGGCAAACATTTAATAAAGGGTCAGATCCTTATTAATACAATTAATTAATTTGTATGATACTGCTACATCTCACTTTGCTTTCATTTTCCACTTCCCTTAATCATGTTAAAAAATCCACATAGAACAAAAACACTACAACAGGAAAGCTGCTAACTGAAACCAAGCCCTCACATGGTTCCTCTGTGGTATTGAAGAGGTCTTGATTGGTCTCTGTAGGAACACCACATGCTTGGTTGCCAGGTTACCATCACTAGACAAAACACACAACATTACAAACGTTTATGAAGGAAAACAGTCAAATAAGGCGTGATGACCCGGGCTACAAAATTGACGTGTTTGTTCTGGACCATCAGGCAGTGGTGTAAATTAAGTGAAAATATTTAAAGTACTACTTAAGTAGATTTCTGGGGTATCTGTACTTTACTATTTATATTTGACAACTTTTACTTCACTACATTCCTAAAGAAAATTACATACATTTTCTTTGACACCCAAATGTACTCGTTACATTTTGAATGCAGGCAGGACAAAAAAAAAGATCAAATTCACACACTTATCAAGAGAACATCCCTGGACCTCCCTACTGCCTCTGAAGGACTCACTAAACACATGCTAAGTTTGTAAATGATGTCTGAGTGTTGGAGTGTGCCTCTGGCTATCCATACATTAAAATAAACAAGACAATTATGCTGTCTGGTTTGCTTAATATAAGGAATTTGAAATGATTTAGTATATTTCAAACCAAATACTTGTAGACTTTTACTCAAGTTGTATTTTACTGGGTGACTTTTACTTGAGTCATTTTCTATTAAGGTATCTTTACTTTCACTCAGGAATGAAAATTGGGTACTTTTCCCTCCACTGCCATCAGGCAACACACAAAACATTTAAGTGCAATGTCAGGTTCATCACTTGAGTACAGAGACTTGAGCCAAGACTGGTCCAACAACATTAATATCAAAATGTCCATCAATTATGTGTGTTACCTGTCATGGCGGATGATATGTGTGGGCAGGACACAGGTGAGCAGCCAGCCGAACTCAGCCAGTGTGTGAAGGAGTGGCCCGTAATCTGTCTTCACATCAGAACCCTACACAGCACAACAATGTTGTCAAACACTGGATAAAGGTAATTGTTGAATGTTTTCTACACTTGTTTATCCATCTTCTTGTGTTACCATTAGGGTTGCTGACACACAAACAATCCCCACCCCCCACAGACATGATGCTAATCCCCCCACACACGATGCAAATCTCCCCAACACAGACACAATGCTAATCCCCCCCACACACACGGTGCTAATCTCTCCCCCCACACACACACGGTGCTAATCTCTTCCCCCCACACACACACGGTGCTAATCTCTTCCCCCACACACACGGTGCTAATCTCTTCCCCCCACACACACACGGTGCTAATCTCTTCCCCCCACACACACACGTAATGCTAACCTCTCTCTCCCTACAGGATCTTCCCTAGGGAATACCTACTGCAACACATTCACCTGTCCTCACTGACTGACCCACGCATGCACACACGTAATGCTAACCTCTCTCTCCCTACAGGATCTTCCCTAGGGAATACCTACTGCAACACATTCACCTGTCCTCACTGACTGACCCACGCATGCACACACGTAATGCTAACCTCTCTCTCCCTACAGGATCTTCCCTAGGGAATACCTACTGCAACACATTCACCTGTCCTTCATGCACACACGTAATGCTAACCTCTCTCTCCCTACAGGATCTTCCCTAGGGAATACCTACTGCAACACATTCACCTGTCCTCACTGACTGACCCACGCATGCACACACGTAATGCTAACCTCTCTCTCCCTACAGGATCTTCCCTAGGGAATACCTACTGCAACACATTCACCTGTCCTCACTGACTGACCCACGCATGCACACACGTAATGCTAACCTCTCTCTCCCTACAGGATCTTCCCTAGGAATACCTACTGCAACACATTCACCTGTCCTTCATGCACACACGTAATGCTAACCTCTCTCTCCCTACAGGATCTTCCCTAGGGAATACCTACTGCAACACATTCACCTGTCCTCACTGACTGACCCACGCATGCACACACGTAATGCTAACCTCTCTCTCCCTACAGGATCTTCCCTAGGGAATACCTACTGCAACACATTCACCTGTCCTCACTGACTGACCCACGCATGCACACACGTAATGCTAACCTCTCTCTCCCTACAGGATCTTCCCTAGGGAATACCTACTGCAACACATTCACCTGTCCTTCATGCACACACGTAATGCTAACCTCTCTCTCCCTACAGGATCTTCCCTAGGGAATACCTACTGCAACACATTCACCTGTCCTTCATGCACACACGGCTCTCTGACCTCAATGACGGTCCACTGCTCCACTACGATAGTGTCATTGGCAGGAGGGGCAGTGCTTCTCTCCTCATAGACAAACAGTCCCTCTAGTGACCTGGGCACAGGCTCACCTGACAACACACACAGTAAACTATACTGAACAAAAATATAAACGCAACATGCAACAATATCCAAGATTTTACCGAGTTACAGTTCATATAAGGAAATCAGTCAGTTTAAATAAATAAATCTATGGATATCACATTACTGGGAATACACAGATACCTTAAACAAAATAATTGTAGGGGTGTGGATCAGAAAACCAGTCAGTATCTGGTGTGACTACCATTTGCCTCATGCAGCGCGACATCTCTTTCGCATAGAGTTGATCAGGCTGATGATTGTGTCATACACATCAATCAAGAGCATCACAAATATGCTCAAAGAGTGACATGTCTAGTTAGAATGCAGGCCATGGAAGAACTGGGTCATTTCCAATCTTCCAGGAATTGTTTACAGATCCTTGCGATATGGGGCTGTGCATTATGCTGAAACATGAAGTGATGACGCCGGATGAATGGCACGACAGGATCTCATCACGGTATCATTAAAAAATAATTAAAATGCTATTTTGTTCGTTGTCCGTAGCTTATGCCTGCCCATACCATAACCCCACCATGGGGCACTCTGTTAACAACGTTGACATCAGCAAACCGCTCGCCCAGACGACACCATACAAGTAGTCTGCGGATGTGAAGCCGGTTGGACGTACTGCCAAATTCTCTAAAACGACGTTGGAGGCGGCTTATGTTAGAGAAATTAACATGACATTTTCTGGCAACAGCTCTGGTGGACATTCGCACATTCAAATCAAATAAAAATGTTATTTGTCACATGCGCCGAATACAACAACCGTGAAATGCTTACTTACCCGCCCTTAACCTACAATGATGTTAAAAAGATTTACTAAAATTAAAGTACAAAATAAAATGAAAAGTAACACAATAAAATAACAATACCAAGGCTATATACAGGGGGGTACCATTACCGAGTACCCATTTGATTAATTGTTAATTGCCATTTGTCTTATGGCTTAGGGGTAGAAGCTGTTAAGGAGTCTTTTGGACAGACTTAGCGCTCCGGTACCATGCGGTAGCAGAGAGAACAGTCTATGACTTGTGTGGCTGCAGTCTAACAATTTTTTGGGCATTCCTCTGACACGCCTAGTATAGAGGTCCTGGATGGCAGGAAGCACCACCCTCTGTAGCGCCTTATGGTCAGATGCTGAGTAGTTGCCATATCAGGCGGTGATGCAACCGGTCAGGATGCTCTTGATAGTGTAGCTGTAAAAACAATTGAGAATCTGGGACCCATGCCTAATATTTTCATTCTCCTGAGGGGGAATAGGCATTGTCGTGCCCTCTTCACGACTGTCTTAGTGTGTTTGGACCATGATAGTTTGTTGGTGTTGTGTACACCAAGGAACTTGAACCACCTGACCCGCTCCACAACAGCCCCATCAGGAAGTCCAGGCTCCAGTTGCATAGAGAGGTGTTTAGTCTCAGGGTCCTTAGCTTAGTGATGAGCTTTGTGGGCACTATGGTGTTGAACGCTGAGCTGTAGTCAATGAACAGCATTTTCACCTAGGTGTTCCTTTTGTCCAGGTGGGAAAAGCCAGTGTGGAGTGCAATTGAGATTGCGTCATCTGTGGACTTGTTGGGGCGGTTGAATTGAAGTGGGTCTATGGTTTCCGGGATGATGGTGTTGATGTGAGCCATGACCAGCCTTTCAAAGCACTTCATGGCGGTAGTCATTTAGGCAGGTTACCTTGGCATTCTTGGGCTCAGCAATTACGGTGGTCTGCTTGAAATATATAGGTATTCCAGACTCGGTCAGGGAGAGGTTTAAAATGTCAGTGAAGACACTTGGTCCACGCATGCTTGGAGTACACGGCCTGGTAATCCGTCTGGCCCTGTGAATGTTGACCTGTTTAAAGGTCTAGCTCACATCGTTGACGGAGAGCGTAATCACACAGTAGTTCGGAACAGCTGGTGCTCTCATGCATGCTTCAGTGTTGCTCGCCTCGAATCAAGCATAAAAGGCATTTAGCCCATCTGGTAGGCTCGTGTCACTAGGCAGCTCGCGGCTGGATTTCCCTTTTACAGACTACAGAGTTTGTAAGCCCTGCCACATCCGACGAGCCTCAGAGCCAGTGTAGTAGGATTCAATCTTAGTCCTGTATTGACGCTTTGCCTGTTTGATGGTTCATCTGAGGGCATAGTGGAATTTCTGCCAATTGCACACTCCCTCAAAACTTGAGACATCTGTGGCATTGTGTTGTGTGACAAAACTGCACATTTTAGAGTGGGCTTTTATTGTCCTCAGCACAAGATGCAGCTGTGTAATGATCATGCTGTTTAATCAGCTTCTTGATAAGCCACTCCTGTCACGTGGATGGATTATCTTGGCAAAGGAGAAATGCTCACTAACAGGGATGTAAACAAATTTGGGCACAATTTGAGCGAAATAAGCTTTTTGTGTATATGAAACATGTCTGGGATCTTTTATTTCAGCCCATGAAACATGGGACCAACACTTTACTTGTTGTATTTATATTTTTGTTCAGTGTATCAACACACAACGCATATCAACCAGAAAACATAAAAATCATACATAAATCTGAGTTACATGAATGCAATCGGTGGACAGACGTGCGTCACCAGATACCTTGTGCGATGTATTGTTGTCTCTACCTTCTTGCCCTTTGTGCTGTTGTCTGTGCCCAATAATGTTTATACCATTTTTTGTGCTGCTACCATGTTGTGTTGTCATCATGCTGTCTTAGGTCTCTCTTTATGTAGTGTTGTGTTGTCTCGTTGTGATGTGTGTTTTGTCCTATATTTATATTGTATCTATTTTAATTTTTTAAATCCCAGGCACCTGTCCCCGCAGGAGGCATTTTGGTAGGCCGTCATTGTAAATAAGAATGTGTTCTTAACTGACTTGCCTAGTTAAATAAAGGTTAAATAAAATACCTTAACAGTAGCTGTTGAACTGCAACGTGAACAATGCTCTGCGAGGCAGTGAATTCTAGTCAGTACTGAAAGTATGTCATTGGCATGACAATGAGCTAGTTAAAGACATGAAGAAGTAGGCTGTATGTGAGCGAGAGTCCCCCGTGTACTATACTCTCAGGCCCCAGATGTCTACAAATGTGGATTTTATGCTGCTAGTCTATGGTGCAACAAGAAGCCAGGTTGGGAAGAGAGGTCCAAATATAGCCACAGTGGAAGAAGAGGGAGGGGAAAGAAAAGGAGGAGGGAGAGAGAAGGGAGCGAGGAGGAAAGAGCAGGAAAGGTGGGAGAGAGGAGGAGGAGGGATAGAAGGGGGAGAAGGAAGGAGGAGAGAGCAGGAAGAGGGATAGAAGGGGGAGGAGAGAGCAGGAGGGGGGATAGACGTGGAGGAGAGAGGAGGAGGAGGGATAGAAGGGGGAGAAGGAAGGAGGAGAGAGCAGGAAGAGGGAGAAGGAGGATAGAGCAGGAGGAGGGATAGAAGGGGGAGGAGAGAGCAGGAAGAGGGAGAAGGAGGATAGAGCAGGAGGAGGGATTGAAGGGGAGGAGAAGGAAGGAGGAGAGAGCAGGAAGAGTGAGAAGGAGGATAGAGCAGGAGGAGGGATAGAAGGGTGGGGACAAGGGATAGAAGGAGCAGGGACTGGGAAACAGGAAGTGAGTGATCCGTGGGACGAAGGAAGCAGGGAGACAAAACACAACAGATTTCTGATAAGACAATAATGGATAGAGTAGCAGAATGAGAGAAGGATGATTGAGAAAGATGTGGATTCACGAGAGATGGAGGACAAAGTGTTCTTAAACTCTCTTTAATCCCATCCTCTCTTCCAGAGAAGTAAACTGTAATAGGATGTTGACCTATCATTGCTGGAGACCTTACAACTCCTAGGCAAGATGTCACAGCATGCACGTTGTTTTTGCTTTCTAAGCCTGATGTGGCTGTCACTACAGAAGAGTTCTACATGCCACTACTACACAGTAGTTCTTAGGCTCGTTTTCTCAGAGTACGATTGCTGATCTAAGTTTAGTTGTATGTTGTGAATCATAATGAATAAGATCACGTGTATGAGGGGGGCACGGATGTACATTCACCTTAGAAGTCTCTCTATATCTTAGTATTTGACAGTACCTTTGGGTGTGTCCCAGTACACAAACGAGTCCACCAATGACCAGCCTTTGCGGTAGTAAGCTGCAGTCAGCTCCAGCCAATCGGCCTCCAGCGAGCTGACCATCGGACCCTTCCTGGACACGCGCATGGACAACGCCCCCTGGTGGTACTGGCAGGCCAGAGCGTCCAGAGGAGCACAGCCTGGTGCCCACGAGTGGAAAAACACCAGCAACCTCAGGTCTGAGAGATGGGGAGGAGGTAAGGATGGAGAGAGAGATGCTCAACATGCTCGGTGATGGTCTTTTACTATCTCATCCTGGAATATTCAAGGTCTGAGGTCATCTGCCTTTGACCTAAAGAGCAGGAACCAGACTTAATCAAATAAATTGGAAATACAGACATTGTCATACTACATGAAACATGGTATAAAGGAGACGGACCCACTGGTTGCCCTCTAGGTTACAGAGAGCTGGTAGTCCCATCCACCAAACTACCAGGTGTGGAACAGGGAAGAGACTCAGGGGGTATGCTAACGAGGTAAGAGCAGACCTAACTCACTCCATTAGTCAACACAGGAACGTTTTACATCTGGCTAGAAATGAAAAAGGAAATAATCTCAACAGAGAAATGTCCTCCTGTGTGCTACCTATATCCCCCCAATAGAATCCCCATACGTTATTGATGACAGCTTCTCCATCCTAGAGGGGGAGATCAACCATTTCCAGGCCCAGGAACATGTACTAGTCTGTGGCGACCTAAATGCCAGAACTGGACAAGAACCCAACACCCTCAGCACACAGTGGGACAAACACCTACCTGGAGGTGGCAGTATTCCCTCGCCCATGTGCCCCCCTAGGACACAACTACAACAACAAAATCAACAAAAATGGGTCACAACTCCTGCAGCTCTGTCAGACGTTTGGTATGTACATAGTCAATGGTAGGCGTCGAGGAGACTCCTATGGTGGGTACACCTATAGCTCATCTCTTGGCAGTAGTACTGTAGAAAAGGCCCATGGAGTTGGTGGAATAATCCTTTAATTCATTGCCACTTACTCAGCTGGGCCAGGGGCACTTTAATTAGGTCAGGTGGAAATGTCAGACAGATCTCAACTCCATAAGAGGAAGAAATTGCCATTGCCTGAGCTCTGCTTTCTCTTCCTTAACTGCATCTGATCCAGAAGTTCTGTGCGTCCATGAATCCACGTAAGTCCACCGACTCTGTTACCTTTCATCTGAACTATCTGTTGCGATCCGGAGAGTGGGCCATCAGTTATTGTTAATAGTTATTACCGCGGAGCGCGGCTTGGAGCGCAGCTTCAAACATATTGTGTAATGTGAATTGTCAATGATCACGGCCCTACGGACCCTCAGAGGCCAATTATGCAATGAAATTGATTACATGTACACATGAAGACAATTGAAAGGGTGAAATGAGAAATGTCATTGTTTGCTAACTGATCGACTTTGATATCAAACTAATGGGGATTATAAATTGAATGACCACTGTTTGTATTCTTTCATGATTTATGATAAATAGTTACGAGCCTAAATTACTCACGGATGATTACTATGGACTTCTTAATGAACTGGATTGTTGACTTCTCTAATTATGTTAATCTGAATGATTGGTATGGGATTATGAATTTGATTGGATACATGTTATTTGTTTCCTTTGTGATGCAGCACAGACTACTCAGTAAACATACCACTTTATGGTTAAAGGAATTCCTGCCTCAGTCTCATCCGTTCTGTCATCTGACACACCACGGAATACACCACGGAAAAAGAAGGAACAGCACGTCAGAAATCAGCTCAATGTAATTGAAGAATCCATAGAATCTAACCACTTCTGGGAAAATCTAAACAAACAACACAAGGAGTTCTATCCAAAACAGAGATGTATGGATAAACCACTTCTCCAATCTTTTTGGCTCTATAACAAAGAACAAACAGCAAAAACCTTTACAAGATCTAATATAAATCTTAGAATCAACTATTAAAGAGAACCAGAACCCACTGGATTCTCCAACTACATTAAATGAACTATAGGACAAAATAGAAACCCTCCAATCCAAAAAGGTATGTGGTGTCGATGTTATCCTAAATGAAACGATTCAATATACTGACCACAAGTTCCAATTGGCTATACTTGAACATCATCCTCAGCTCTGACATCTTCCCCAATATTTAGAACCAGGGACTGATCACCCCAATCCACAAAAGTGGAGACAAATTTGACCCCAATAACTACCATCAGATATGCGTCAAGAGCAACCTTGGGCATTATCATTAACAGCAGACTTGTACATTTCCTCAGCGAAAACAATGTACTGAGCAAATGTCAAATTGGCTTTTTATCAAATGACCGTACGACAGACCACGTATTCACCCTGCACACCCTACTTGACAAACAAACAATCCAAAACAAAAGTGAAGTCTTCTCATGCTTTGTTGATGACAAAAAAGCTTATGACTCAATTTGGCATGAGGGTCTGCTATACAAATTCATTGAAAATATACAACATTATGAAATCCATGTACACAAACAACGGTGTGAAGTAAAAATTGACACAGGACCGGGGGTGAGACAGGGATGCAGCTTAAGCCCCATTCTCTTCAACATATATACTGTCACGATCGTCATAATGAATGGACCAAGATGCAGCGTGGTATGGTTCCATCCTCTTTATTATGAAGTGAAACTCAAAGAAAACATTGCACAAAACGAAACGTGAAGCTGCTATAGTGCTCACAGGCAACTATACAAAGTCAAGATCCCACAAAACACAAAAGGGAAATGGCTGCCTAAATATGATCCCCAATCAGAGACAACGATAAACAGCTGCCTCTGATTGGGAACCATACCAGGCCAACATAGAAATGTATTACCTAGATGACCCACCCCAACCTAACCAACATAGGAAATAAAAAGCTCTCTATGGTCGGGCCGTGACATACAGTTGAAGTCGGAAGTTTACATACACCTTAGCCAAATACATTTAAACTCTGTTGTTCACAATTCCTAAAATGTAATCCTCGTAAAAATTCCCTGGTTTAGGTCAGTTAGGATCACCACTTTATTTTAAGAATGTGAAATGTCAGAATAATAGTAGAGAGATTTATTTATTTCAGCTTTTATTTAATTCCATTCCCAGTGGGTCAGAAGTTTACATACCCTCAATAATTATTTGGTAGCATTACCTTTAAATTGTTTAACTTGGATCAAATGTGTCAGGTAGCCTTCCACAAGCTTCCCACAATAAGTTGGGTGGATTTTGGCCCATTCCTCCTGACAGAGCTGGTGTAACTGAATCAGGTTCAGGCCTCCTTCCTCACACGCTTTTTCAGTTCTGCCCACACATTTTCTATAGGATTGAGGTCAGGGCTTTGAGATGGCCACTCCAATACCTTGACTTTGTTGTCCTTAAGCCATTTTGCCACAACTTTGGAAGTATGCTTGGGGTCATTGTCCATTCGGAAGACCCATTTGCGACCAAGCTTTAACTTCCTGACTGATGTCTTGAGATGTTGCTTCAATATAGCCACATAATTTTCCGGCCTCCTGATGCCATCTATTTTGTGAAGTGCACCAGTCCCTCCTGCAGCAAAGCACCCCCGTGCTTCACGGTTGGGATGGTGTTCTTTGGTTTGCAAGCCTCCCCCTTTTTCCTCCAAACATAACGATGGCCATTATGGCCAAACAGTTCTATTTTTGTTTCATCAGACCAGAGGACATTTCTCCAAAAAGTATGATCTTTGTCCCCATGTGTAGTTGCAAACCGTAATCTGGCTTTTTTATGACGGTTTTGGAGCAGTTCCTTCTTCCTTGCTTAGCGGCCTTTCAGGTTATTTCGATATAGGACTTGTTTTACTGTGAATTTAGATACTTTTGTACCCGTTTCCTTCAGCATCTTCACAAGGTTCATTGCTGTTGTTCTGGGATTGATTTGCACTTTTCGCACCAAAGTACGTTCATCATCGGAGGGCATGCTGTCCGGTCCTCTGGCAGTCTCTATGGGGGTGCCACAGGGTTCAATTCTTGGGCCGACTCTTTTCTCTGTATATATCAATGATGTTGCTCTTGCTGCGGGCGATTCCCTGATCCACCTCTACGCAGACGACACCATTCTATATACTTTCGGCCCGTCATTGGACACTGTGCTATCTAACCTCCAAACGAGCTTCAATGCCATACAACACTCCTTCCGTGGCCTCCAACTGCTCTTAAACGCTAGTAAAACCAAATGCATGCTTTTCAACCGATCGCTGCCTGCACCCGCATGCCCGACTAGCATCACCAGACTGGATGGTTCCGACCTTGAATATGTGGACACCTATAAGTACCTAGATGTCTGGCTAGACTGCAAACTCTCCTTCCAGACCCATATCAAACATCTCCAATCGAAAATCAAATCAAGAGTCGGCTTTCTATTCCGCAACAAAGCCTCCTTCACTCACGCTGCCAAGCTTACCCTAGTAAAACTGACTATCCTACCGATCCTCGACTTCGGCGATGTCATCTACAAAACTGCTTCCAACACTCTACTCAGCAAACTGGATGCAGTTTATCACAGTGCCATCCGTTTTGTCACTAAAGCACCTTATACTACCCACCACTGCGACTTGTATGCTCTAGTCGGCTGGCCCTCGCTACATATTCGTCGCCAGACCCACTGGCTCCAGGTCATCTACAAGGCCATGCTAGGTAAAGCTCCGCCTTATCTCAGTTCACTGGTCACGATGGCAACACCCGTAGCACGCGCTCCAGCAGGTGTATCTCACTGATCATCCCTAAAGCCAACACCTCATTCGGCCGCCTTTCGTTCCAGTACTCTGCTGCCTGTGACTGGAACGAATTGCAAAAATCGCTGAAGTTGGAGACTTTTATCTCCCTCACCAACTTCAAACATCTGCTATCTGAGCAGCTAACCGATCGCTGCAGCTGTACATAATCTATTGGTAAACAGCCCACCCATTTTCACCTACCTCATCCCCACAGTTTTTATTTATTTACTTTTCTGCTCTTTTGCACACCAATATCTCTACCTGTACATGATCATCTGATCATTTATCACTCCAGTGTTAATCTGCAATATTGTAATTATTCGCCTACCTCCTCATGCCTTTTGCACACATTGTATATAGACTCCCCTTTTTTTCTACTGTGTTATTGACTTGTTAATTGTTTACTCCATGTGTAACTCTGTGTTGTCTGTTCACACTGCTATGCTTTATCTTGGCCAGGTCGCAGTTGCAAATGAGAACTTGTTCTCAACTAGCCTACCTGGTTAAATAAAAGGTGAAATAAAAAAAATAAAAAATCTCTAGGAGACAGAACGAGTCTCCTTCCTGAGCAGTATGATGGCTGCGTGGTCCCATGGTATTTATACTTGTGTACTATTGTTTGTACAGATCAATGTGGTACTTTCAGGCGTTTGGAAATTGCTCCCAAGGATGAACCAGACTTGTGAAGGTATACCATTTTTTTCCTGAGGTCTTGGCTGATTTACTTGATATCCCCATGATGTCAAAATTACCAATGTAACAGTATAGCTTCCGTCCCTAACCTCGCCACGACCTGGGCGCGAACCAGGGACGCTCTGCACACATCAACAGTCACCCTCGAAGCATTGTTACCCATCGCTCCACAAAAGCCGCGGCTGGTGTCAGAAGTGGGATTGAAATACATCCACAGGTACACCTCCAATTAACTCAAATGATGTCAATTAGCCCTACAGAAACTTCTAAAGCCATGACATAATTTTCTGGAATTTTCCAAGCTGTTTCAAGACACAGTCAATTTAGTGTATGTAAACTTCTGACCCACTGGAATTGTGATACAGTGAATTATAAGTGAAATAATTTGTCTGTAAACAATTGTTGGAAAAATTACTTGTGTCATGCACAAAGTAGATGTCCTAACTGACCTGCCAAAACTATAGTTTGTTAACAAGAAATTTGTGGAGTGGTTGAAAAACAAGTTTCAATGACTCCAACCTAAGTGTATGTAAACTTCTGACTTCAACTGTATCAACGAATTGGCGAGGGCACTAGAAAAGTCTGCAGCACCCGGCCTCACCCTACTGGAATCTGAAGCCAAATGTCTACAGTTTGCTGATGAACTGGTGTTTCTGTCCCCAACCAAGGAGGGCCTACAGCAGCACCTAGATCTTCTGCACAGATTCTGTCAGACCTGGGCCCTGACAGTAAATCTCAGTAAGACAAAAATAATGGTGTTCCAAAAAAGGTCCAGTTGCCAGTACCATGAATACAAATTCCAGTTAGACATTGTTGCCCTAGAGCAGACAAAACAACTATACATACCTCAGCCTAAACATCAGCGCCACATGTAACTTAGGATCTGGCTAAAAATACTTGAATCAGTTATAGAACCCATTGCCCTTTATGGTTGTGAGGTCTGGGGTCCGCTCACCAACCATGAATTCACAAAATGAGACAAACAGTTAAGACTCTGCATGCAGAATTCTGCAAAAATATCCTCCGTGTACAACGTAAAACACAAAATAAATCATGCAGAGCAGAATTAGGCCGATAACCGCTAATTATCAAAATCCAGAAAAGAGCCGTTAAATTTTACAACCACCTAAAAGGAAGCGATTCCAAAACCTTCCACAACAAAGCCATCGCCTACAGAGAGATGAACCTGGAGAAGAGTCCCCTAAGCAAGCTGGTCCTGGGGCTCTGTTCTCAAACACAAACACACCCCACAGAGCCCCAGGACAGCAACACAATAAGACCCAACCAAACCATGAGAAAACAAAAAGATCATTACTTGACACATTGGAAAGAATTTATTAAAAAAACAGAGCAAACTAGAATGCTACTTGGCCCTAAACAGAGAGTACACAGTGGCAGAATACCTGACCACTGTGACTGACCCAAACTTAAGTTAATATTTGACTATGTTCAGACTCAGTGAGCATAGCCTTGCTATTGAGAATGGCTGCCCGTAGGCAGACCTGGCTCTCAAGAAAAGACAGGCTATGTGCACACTGCCCACAAAATGAGGTGAAAACTGAACTGCACTTCCTAACCTCGTGCCAAATGTATAACCATATTAGAGACATATTTCCCTCAGATTACACAAAGAATTCAAAAACAAATCCAATTTTGATAAACACCCATATATATATATATATATATATATATAAATATAAATAATCTTTTCTTGTGGTAACAGGTCACAAATCTTGCTGCTGTGATTGCACACTATGGTATTTCACCCAATATGTGTGTGTATATATATGTATATATATATATATAAAAATATAAATAAATATATATATAAATAAATAAATATATATAAATAAATATAAATAAATATATATATATATATACACACACATATTGGGTGAAATACCATAGTGTGCAATCACAGCAGCAAGATTTGTGACCTGTTACCACAAGAAAAGGTCAACCAGTGAAGAACAAACACCACTGTAAATGCAACCCATATTTATGTTTATTTATTCTATTTGCACCTCATTTCAACACTGTATAAAAGATGACATTTGAAATTTCTTTATTCACTTGGAACTTTTGTGAGTGTAATGTTTACTGTAGATTGTATCGTTTATTTCACTTTTGTTTATGATCTATTTCACTTGTTTGGCACTTGTTTGGCAATGTAAACATATGTTAAATTTAATTGAAAAGTTTAATTGAGGGAGCAGGGAGGGAGGGAGAAGAGAGAGGCAGAGAGAGAGGCAGGGAGGGAGGGAGGGAGGGAGAAGAGAGAGAGGCAGGGAGGGAGGGAGAAGAGAGAGAGGCAGAGAGAGAGGCAGGGAGGGAGGGAGAAGAGAGGCAGAGAGAGAGGGAGAAGAAAGAGGCAGGGAGGGAGGGAGAAGAGAGAGGCAGGGAGAAGAGAGAGGCAGAGAGGGAGGGAGAAGAGAGAGGGTAGAGGGAAAAGAGAGGATAGAGAGACAAAAGCGAGTCAGATCAATCTGCCAGTTCAAGCCATCACTGAGGAGAACAAGAAGACTAGATAAAAACACAGCCAAGGAGGTTATGGGAACTATAATGTGAACTCCACTCGCTCTGCTAAGGACAAGGACATGTCACTGTATGGTTGTCTCTGTGGTGAGGAGTTGTGCCCTGCTTGGTGGGTAAGAGTTGGTGCTGACTGATAGTCCTGGGGCAGGAAAGGCCACACAGAGTTAAACTGAACTACACTGACCGACTGGAGGAGAGGGGGATAAGAGGAAGATGAGTAGAGTGTTGAAGGGAGAAAATATCCAGGACTCCACAGTGTGGCTGTGATGATGGGTTCAGCATGTTGAGGGTGTGTGGAGAGCTGATATAACCAACATGTCAACATTGTTCAGGGGAGGAGACAGATGAGAGAACTAGTCTCGCATTGCCATCCTTCCAAGTTATGAGAAAGAGAGAAAAAGAAAAGAGGTGGAAAGGAAAGACGAGAAGAGAACACGAGACCCGGGACAAGAAGAGACAAGAAAAACAGAATCTCACCAGGGCTGTTGGTAGGGCTGTGCTCCTCCAGGTCTGTGTCTCCATCACCAGGAGGGGTACATGGAGGAGTGCGTGGGAGTGATCGGCAGCCCCTCCTGGGGCTAGGCATCCTATCGTTACTGGCCCCTCCTCCAGCCGGCTGGAGCACCGAGCCCACAAACCTCACGCCCCCCTGGGCACAACTGTTCACCCTGTCAATCAGTGCTCTAACATTGTCACCCGTCAGAGACTGTCCTGTGATAGGCCACTCCTCCACCCTCAACACCGGAACACTGTGACACATGGACACCGCCTGCTTGCTAGGAGACAGAAGAGAACATCAAATAAAATACATTTAAAGAGATATTCAGACAGGTTTAAACTGTGAATCACTAATTATCACAAGCAGAATACAGGTCATTCAAACCTTCCAAGTGACACTTGGTATTGGCGGCAGCAGGCTCGTAAGCATTCATTCAAACAGCACTTTCCTGCGTTTTGCCAGCAGCTCTGCTGTTTATGAATACAAGCCTATCAACTCCCGAGATTAGGCTGGTGTAACCGATGTGAAATGGCTATCTAGTTAGCGGGGTGCGCGCTAATAGCGTTTCAAAGGTCACTCGCTCTGAGACTTGGAGTAGTTGTTCCCCTTGCTCTGCATGGATAACGCTGCTTCGAGGATGGCTGTTGTCGTTGTGTTCCTGGTTCGAGCAAGGAGAGGGACGGAAGCTATACTGTTACACTGGCAATACTAAAGTGCCTATAAGAACATCCAATAGTCAAAGGTTAATGAAATACAAATGGTATAGAGGGAAATAGTCCTATAATTCCTATAATAACTACAACCTAAAACTTCTGACCTGGGAATATTGAAGACTCATGTTAAAAGGAACCACCAGCTTTCATATGTTCTCATGTTCTGAGCAAGGAACTTAAATATTAGTTTTCTTACATGGCACATATTGCACTTTTACTTTCTTCTCCAACACTTTGTTTTTGCATTATTTATACCAAATTGAACACGTTTCATTATTTATTTGAGGCTAAATCTATTTTATTGATGTATTATATTAAGTTAAAACAAGTGTTCATTCAGTATTGTTGTATTTGTCATTATTACATATAAATAAAATGTAAAAATGAATTAATAAAAAAAAATATATATATATTTTTTTACAAATCGGCCAATGTATCGGTATCTGCAGTTTTTGGTCCTCCAATAATCGGTATCAGCGTTGAAAAATCATAATCGGTCGACCTCTAGTTGTTTCCCGTGGTCTGCCACTGAGGACAATCAGCTGTCCGTCCTGTCTCCCTGTAGCGCTTTCTTAGGCGTCTCACAGTACAGACATTGTCATTTATTGCCCTGGCTACATCTGCAGTCCTCATGCCTCCTTGCAGCATGCCTAAGGCACGTTCACGTAGATGAGCAGGGACCCTGGACATCTTTCGTTTGGTGATTTTCAGAGTCAGTAGAAGGCCTCTTTAATGTCCTAAGTTTTCATACATGTGACAATTGCCTACCGTCTGTAAGCTGTTAGTGTCTTAACGGCCGTTTCACAGGTGCATTTTCATTAATTGTTTATGGTTCATTGAACAAGCATGGGAAACCGTGTTTAAACCCTTTAAAATGAAGATCTGTGAAGTTATTTGGATTTTTACAAATTACCTTTGAAAGACAGGGTCCTGAAAAACATTTATTTTTTTGCTGAGTTTATTTCCCAGGTTGGTTGGGTGGCATGTTTCAATACTGAACTCAGATACATTTAGGGTTGGGTGGGGGTTTAAGGCATCAGCGTGCTTCAGTTCAGCTGGCACCTAGCCCAACTCATCGAGCTGAACCGAACAAGTGTGCTCGCATATTCCCTTAAAAGACTTCCGCTTGAAAAACGAGAAAAATGCGTGTGTATGTGTCTGGTACCTGGGTCGTGGGCGGGTGAGGATGGCTCGGTAGAGCAGGCTGAAGGGCAGGGAGCGTGTGCGTCCAACAGAGAGGATAATGGGATGCAGGGTGGTGAGGACATAGCCCTGGATGTAGTAGGGCTGCAGGGCCTGTGGCAGCTCACACAGAGAGGACATATACTGCACAGTGGGGCGACTACCTGGAGAGGAGAGAGATGAACAGAAAGGATGACAAGTGGCAAGGAGAGGAGTAAAGGAGAAACAGAGAAGGAAAGAGAGAAGGAGAAACAGAGGAGGAAAGAGAGAAGGAGAAACAGAGAAGGAAAGAGAGAAGGAGAAACAGAGAAGGAAAGAGAGAAGGAGAAACAGAGAAGGAAAGAGAGAAGGAGAAACAGAGAAGGAAAGAGAGAAGGAGAAACAGAGAAGGAAAGAGAGAAGGAGAAACAGAGAAGGAAAGAGAGAAGGAGAAACAGAGAAGGAAAGAGAGAAGGAGAAACAGAGAAGGAGAAACAGAGAAAGAGAAACAGAGAAGGAGAAACAGAGAAGGAGAAACAGAGAAGGAAAGAGAGAAGGAGAAACAGAGAAGGAAAGAGAGAAGGAGAAACAGAGAAGGAAAGAGAGAAGGAGAAACAGAGAAGGAAAGAGAGAAGGAGAAACAGAGAAGGAAAGAGAGAAGGAGAAACAGAGAAGGAAAGAGAGAAGGAGAAACAGAGAAGGAAAGAGAGAAGGAGAAACAGAGAAGGAAAGAGAGAAGAAGGAAAGAGAGAAGGAGAAACAGAGAAGGAAAGAGAGAAGGAGAAACAGAGAAGGAAAGAGAGAAGGAGAAACAGAGGAGGAGGAAAGAGGAACAGAGTGAGTCAATAAAATGACAAGCAACAGAAACTAGAGGAATGAGGAGTGGAGGTTAGCAGCATGACATCCTTCTTTGTCTGTCTGAAGATTAACACCAGGAGTCCCAGTCCCAAAATGACCTCACCACCAATCAGATCTTCTCCTATGTCAGTCTGTCTGTTTAATAATCTCGTTAGCAGACCTACTGCGTTCCCTAGTCACTCCCAGAGGAGACCAGTCTGGAGACTCTGGACTGTCCAATAAGCATGAAGATGTTAATGGATAGAAATGGTTTACTGTATCAGACAGACACTTATGCAGAGCGACTGAAATAATGCTGCCAGCAGCTATGTTTCCATCCAATTTGCAAAAGATTTTCATGCAAATATTCTCAAATCTGCATAAAACAATATGAGCATTTTCCCACCAGAGATGTATTTCCAGCAAACAGACTTTTTGCAAATAAAAGCCTGTGCGTGATGACATAGTGCACATACAAATAACTTTTGCCATAAAATTCCCATGTACCGAGTGAAAAATACAAGTTAAATGGATTTCCATAGTATTTTCAACTCTTCTGATACTTTCGTCACAAAAACAAATAATATCGCTGTTATCCATAATAACCTCATTATGTAGGTAGCCTACCCACATTGTATCTGTGAGCTGCGTTATAAAGCAAATGTGCTCTAGCCAACAGCTCGCAGATACAATGTGGGTAGGCTACCTACATAATGAGGTTATTATGGATAACAGCGATATTATTTGTATTTGTCAAACGGCAGCCAAGCAATGATCATCATGTCACCAGAATAAGACCCTTGATATTTATTGGAAAGGAGTATCAAGTACATTAATTACCCTGTGAAATTCATCATAATTGATTTAATCTGTAGCCTAATAAACTGCATGCTGTCCTGAGTCATAGTGTGAGGACCACACAACATAACATCGCGTGACTCAAAGTTTACTTCGATAAGATGGTTATATAAATATTTGCGCATAAAGGCATTTCCACCGCCATTTTATAATTTTACAAACACAAAAAGATCCCACCATGTCTTACAAACAAATTGTCTGTCGGCATTTAGAAAATTGTACCAGCATTTCATGATTCTATCAACCAGGTCGGGACTTTTTTTTGTCAGGTTATTAATCAGCATGAAATGGTTGGATGGAAATGTGGTTAGTCTCACACTTCTACAACAAAACACATCACCAACTTCTCTCAGTTTATGGTTCCAAAACAAGACACATCACCAACTTCCCTCAGTTTATGGTTCCAAAACAAGACACATTCCCAGCTCTTCCTCTTGCTATACTGATCAGACAGAGAGACATCTGTTGCTCCAGTAAATTCCTTTCCACCTCTAACCCAGGGCAAGCCCCACCACCACGGAACCACCACACTATAAATACTGCATCTTACCAGCTCCTGCTCCAGCTGTGGTAGTGTGTTCAAACGATATCATAACCGCCATCGATAAAAGACAGTACTGTGCAGCCAGCCGTCTTCATCGACCTCGCCAAGGCTTTCGACTCTGTCAATCACCATATTCTTATCGGCAGACTCAATAGCCTCGGTTTTTCGGATGACTGCCTTGCCTGGTTCACCAATTACTTTGCAGACAGAGTTCAGTGTGTCAAATCGGAGGGCATGCTGTCCAGTCCTCTGGCAGTCTCTATGGGGGTGCCACAGGGTTCAATTCTCGGTCCGACTCTTTTCTCTGTATATATCAATGATGTTGCTCTTGCTGCGGGCGATTCCCTGATCCACCTCTACGCAGATGACACCATTCTATATACTTTCGGCCCGTCATTGGACACTGTGCTATCTAACCTCCAAACGAGCTTCAATGCCATACAGCACTCCTTCCGTGGCCTCCCAACTGCTCTTAAACGCGAGTAAAACCAAATGCATGCTTTTCAACCGATCGCTGCCTGCACCCGCATGCCCGACTAGCATCACCACCCTGGATGGTTCCGACCTTGAATATGTGGACATCTATAAGTACCTAGGTGTCTGGCTAGACTGCAAACTCTCCTTCCAGACTCACATCAAACATCTCCAATCGAAAATCAAATCAAGAGTCGGCTTTCTATTCCGCAACAAAGCCTCCTTCACTCACGCCGCCAAGCTTACCCTAGTAAAACTGACTATCCTACCGATCCTCGACTTCGGCGATGTCATCTACAAAATGGCTTCCAACGCTCTACTCAGCAAACTGGATGCAGTCTATCACAGTGCCATCCGTTTTGTCACCAAAGCACCTTATACCACCCACCACTGCGACTTGTATGCTCTAGTCGGCTGGCCCTCGCTACATATTCGTCGCCAGACCCACTGGCTCCAGGTCATCTACAAGTCCATGCTAGGTAAAGCTCCGCCTTATCTCAGTTCACTGGTCACGATGGCAACACCCATCCGTAGCACGCGCTCCAGCAGGTGTATCTCACTGATCATCCCTAAAGCCAACACCTCATTTGGCCGCCTTTCGTTCCAGTACTCTGCTGCCTGTGACTGGAACGAACTGCAAAAATCGCTGAAGTTGGAGACTTTTATCTCCCTCACCAACTTCAAACATCAGCTATCCGAGCAGGTAACCGATCGCTGCAGCTGTACATAGTCTATTGGTAAATAGCCCACCCATTTTCACCTACCTCATTCCCATACTGTTTTTATACTGTTTTTTTATTTTTTTATTTTTTTACTTTTCTGCTCTTTTGCACACCAATATCTCTACCTGTACATGACCATCTGATCATTTATCACTCCAGTGTTAATCTGCAAAATTGTATTATTCGCCTACCTCCTCATGCCTTTTGCACACATTGTATATAGACTGCCCATTTTTTTCCTACTGTGTTATTGACTTGTTTTAATTGTTTACTCCATGTGTAACTCTGTGTTGTCTGTTCACACTGCTATGCTTTATCTTGGCCAGGTCGCAGTTGCAAATGAGAACTTGTTCTCAACTAGCCTACCTGGTTAAATAAAGGTGAAATAAAAAATAAAAAATAAAAAAATGTGGTGGTGCTTCACTTACAGTTGAAGTCGGAAGTTTACATATACTTAGGTTGGAGTCATTCAAACTTGTTGTTCAACCACTCCACAAATTTATTGTTAACAAACTATAGTTTTGGTAAGTCGGTTAGGACATCTACTTTGTGCATGACAAGTCATTTTTCCAACAAATTGTTTGCAGACAGATTATTACACTTAATCACAATTCCAGTGGGTCAGAAGTTTACATACACTAAGTTGACTGTGCCTTTAAACAGCTTGGAAAATTCCACAAAATGATGTTAAGGCTTTAGAAGCTTCTGATAGGCTAATTGACATCATTTGAGTCAATTGGAGGTGTACCTGTGGATGTATTTCAAGGCCTACCTTCAAACTCAGTGCCTCTTTGCTTGACATCATGGGAAAATCAAAAGAAATCAGCCAAGACCTCAGATTTTTTTTTAGACCTCCACGTCTGGTTCATCCTTGGAAGCAATTTCCAAATGCCTGAAGGTACCACATTCATCACCTGTACAAACAATAGTACGCAAGTATAAACACCATGGGACCACGCAGCCATCATACTGCTCAGGAAGGAGACACGTTCTGTCACCTAGAGATGAACGTACTTTGGTGTGAAAAGTGCAAATCAATCCCAGAACAACAGCAAAGAACCTTGTGAATATGCTGGAGGAAACAGGTACAGTATCTGTATCCACAGTAAAATGAGTCCTATATCGACATAACCTGAAAGGCCACTCAGCAAGGAAGAAGCCACAGCTCCAAAACCACCATAAAAAAGCCAGACTACGGTTTGCAACTGCACATGGGGACAAAGATCATACTTTTTGGAGAAATGTCCTCTGGTCTGATGAAACAAAAATAGAACTGTTTGGCCATTATGTTTGGAGGAAAAAGGGGGATGCTTGCAGGCCGAAGAACACCATCCCAACCGTGAATCACGGGGGTGGCAGCATCATGTTGTGGGGTGCTTTGCTGCAGGAGGGACTGGTGCACTTCACAAAATAGATGGCATCATGAGGATGGAGAATTATGTGGATATATTGAAGCAACATCTCAAGACATCAGTCAGGAAGTTAAAGCTTGGTCGCAAATGGGTCTTCCAAACTAACAATGACCCCAAGCATACTTCCAAAGTTGTAGCAAAATTGCTTAAGGACAACAAAGGCAAGGTATTGGAGTGACCATCAAAAAGCCCTGACCTCAATCCCATAGAAAATGTGCGGGCAGAACTGAAAAAGCGTATGCGAGCAAGTAGGCCTACAAACCTGTCTCAGTTACACCAGCTCTATCAGGAGGAATGGGCCAAAATTCACCTAACTTATTGTGGGAAGCTTGTAGAAGGCTACCCGAAACGTTTGACCCAAGTGAAACAATTTAAAGGCAATGCTACCAAATACTAATTGAGTGTACGGAAACGTCTGACCCACTGGGAATGTGATGAAAGAAATAAAAGCTGAAATAAATCACTCTTAATTCTGACATTTCACATTCTTAAAATAAATTGGTGATCCTAACTGACCTAAGACAGGGAATTTTTATTAGGATTAAATGTCAGAAATTGCAAAAAACTGAGTATTGGAAAGGAGTATCAAGGAGGTGTATGTAAACTTCCGACTTCAACTGTACATAGTTTTTTTGAACAGCCATGTGTTGCTGATAAGTTAAGGCTGGCATGGCGCTTTGTTTTGATTGGTTTGCAGTGTTGTGGGGGAGTTGCATCGAGTTTGTCTCTTGCATTGATACTTTAGTGCTGGTTGTTTGTGCTGCTGGATTGTTGTTTATGTTGTTGTTGTTTAGAAGTTGGTTCTTGTCTGTTGAGGGGGCGTTGTGTTGGTAATATGTGAGGTGTAATCTAGTGGAGTCTCTGGAGAGTTATAGCACCACCATCACTATACTTCTTGTGTCCACAAAGAGGGTCTGTTCACAGGGGCTGGCGCTGTGCCACACACACACACACACACACACAAACACACACACACACACACACACAGTCAAGCATGCATGCAAGCGCACAAAAACACAACACCAAATCAGACGGCCCATTCTTGGACATAAAAACACGCTCAACACATTCCAACAGACTGAACAAACACACAAAACACTCACTCAAAACGCACACTCACACACTCCCACACAAACACCTCAGACTGAGATAAGAGCTTGTTACTGACAATTCTCCATGTGAATTTTGCAGGGCCTGGCTGAATTTGGCCATGGTTGAAACAGAAAGATCCTGGCAAGTCTTTGGAAGTTTTTGACCTGGCAGTGTCTCTGTCATCTCACCGTGTGTGATGGGTCCCACCTAAGCTCTAGAGCAAGGAGTGACACACTTCGACAAATAGCTCCCTAGTGGAGCTCAACGCTGGGCTATTCATCCAGTCTCCAGTGTCACACACATGTATGTCGAGGTGCTGTCGTCACTCTCCATCTCCCTTCTTAAAGCCCCCTCACACCCACTCCCATCCCCACAGCTCACCCCTGTCAACACACACACTGAGCCCTCTGTTCTCCCCATGTGTGAGAAAAAGCGTGGAGAGAAGAGGGGGAGCACAGGAGGGGGGGAAGGAGATGGACAGATACCAAGTGTGGCGCAAAAAAAAAGGTGGGTTTAGAGAAAGATTTTATGAGCCAGAAAGCTGGTCTGTGACAGGGAGAGCTTGTGTAAAAGTGAGAAAGAGGGAGAAGAAAGCTGGTCTGTGACAGGGAGAGCTTGTGTAAAAGTGAGAAAGAGGGAGAAGAAAGCTAGTCTGTGACAGGGAGAGCTTGTGTAAAAGTCTGTGACAGGGAGAGCTTGTGTAAAAGTGAGAAAGAGGGAGAAGAAAGCTGGTCTGTGACAGGGAGAGCTTGTGTAAAAGTGAGAAAGAGGGAGAAGAAAGCTGGTCTGTGACAGGGAGAGCTTGTGTAAAAGTGAGAAAGAGGGAGAAGAAAGCTGGTCTGTGACAGGGAGAGCTTGTGTAAAAGTGAGAAAGAGGGAGAAGAAAGCTGGTCTGTGACAGGGAGAGCTTGTGTAAAAGTGAGAAAGATGGAGAAGAAAGCTGGCAAAAGTAGAAGAGAAGGAATGAGGATAAACGGACACACCAACTGGCAAGTTTTCAACATGTCCTTGATTGAGTCTGTAATACCAACATGTTTCAAGCAGACCACCATAGTCTCTGTGCCCAAGAACACAAAGGCAACCTGCCTAAATGACTACAGACCCATAGCACTCACGTCCGTAGACGTGAAGTGCTTTGAAAGGCTGGTAATGGCTCACATTAACACCATTATCCCAAAATAAACCCACTCCAATTTGCATACCGCTCAAACAGATGATGCACTCTATTGCACTCCACACTGCCCTTTCCCACCTGGACAAAAGGAACACCTACGTGAGAATGCTATTCATTGACTACAGCTCAGCATTTAACACCATAGTGCCCTCAAAGATCATCACTAAGCTAAGGACCCTGGGACTAAACATCTCCCTCTGCAACTGGATACTGGACTTCCTGAAAGGCCGCCCCCAGGTGGTGAGGCTAGGTAGCAACACATCTGCCACGCTGATCCTCAACACTGGAGCCCCTCAGGGGTGCGTGCTCAGTCCCCTCCTGTACTCCATGTTCACTCACAACTGCATGGCCAGGCATGACTCCAACACCATCATTAAGTTTGCAGACAACAACAGTGGTAGGCCTGATCCCCGATGAGACAGCATATAGGGAGGAGGTCAGAGACCTGGCCGGGTAGTGCCAGAATAACAACCTATCCCTCAACGTGAGCAAGACAAAAGGAGAGGATTGTGGACGACAGGAAAAGGATGACCGAGCGCACCCCCATTCTCATCAACAGGGCTGTACTAGAACAGGTTGAGAGCTTCAAGTTCCTTGGTGTCCACATCACCAACATGGTCCAAAACACACCAAGACAGTCGTGAAGCAGGCACGAAAAAACCTATTCCCCCTCAGGAGACTGAAATGATTTGGCATGGGTCTTCAGATCCTCAAATGGTTCTACAGCTGCAACATCAAGAACATCCTGACTGGTTACATCACTACCTGGTACGGAAACGGCTCGGCCTCCGACCGCAAGGCACTATAGAGCGTAGTGTGTACGGCCCAGTACAATCACTGGGGCTAAGCTGCCTGCCATCCAGGACCTCTACAGCAGGCGGCGTCAGAGGAAGGCCCTAAAAATTGTCAAAGACTCCAGCCACCCGAGTCATAGACAGTTCTTTCTGCTACCGCACGGCAAGCAGTACCGGAGCGCCAAGTCTAGGACCATAAGGCAACCCCCGCCAACCCCTCTTTTACGCTGCTGATACTTTCTGTTTATCATCTATGCATAGTCACTTTAACTATACCTCCATCTACATATTACCTCAAATAGCCCAACTTCCCCCCCCCCTTATCTATTGTTAACCTAATACCTATTTTTTACTTAAAAATTGCACTGAAAAAGTGATGCTCGATTGATTCCAAATATACAGTGCCCTCGGAAGGTATTCACACCCCTTGACTTTTTCTATATTTTCCATTTTTTGTCAATGATCTACACAAAATACTCTAATGTCAAAGTATAATATCATGAAAAAATGTATTACAATACTTATGTAAATGAGATATTTCTGTTTTCATTTTCAAAAAATGTACTAACATTTCTTAAAACATGTTTTCACTTTGTCATTATGGGGTATTGTGTGTAGATGGGTAAGAAAATTCAGGTTGTAACAAAATAAAATATGGAATGAATACTTTCTGAAGGCTCTGTAGCTGAATTGTTGCTTAAATGTGATTGGCTGTGGTCTTGGCGGCAGAATACAGCCAGGGAGACAGGGCTGCCTGTTAGGCATCGTTCAGGGCTGACAGTGCCTTGCAAAAGTATTCATCCATCTTGGTGTTTTTCCTATTTTGTTGCATTACAACCTGTAATTTAAATGGATTTTTATTTGGATTTCATGTAATGGACATACACAAAATATTCCAAATTGGTGAAGTGAAATGAAAAGTGGTGTGTGCATATGTATTCACCCCCTTTGCTATGAAGCTCATAATTAAGATCTGGTGCAACCAATTACCTTCAGAAGTCACATAATTAGTTAAATAAAGTACACCTGTGTGCAATCTAAGTGCCACATGATCTCAGTATATATATATACAGTGGGGCAAAAAAGTATTTAGTCAGCCACCAATTGTGCAAGTTCTCCCACTTAAAAAGATGAGAGAGGCCTGTAATTTTCATCATAGGTACACTTCAACTATGACAGACAAAATTAAAAGAAAAGAAATCCAGAAAATCACATTGTAGGATTTTTAATGAATTTATTTGCAAATTATGGTGGAAAATAAGTATTTGGTCACCTACAAAAAAGCAAGATTTCTGGCTCTCACAGACCTGTAACTTCTTCTTTAAGAGGCTCCTCTGTCCTCCACTCGTTACCTGTATTAATGGCACCTGTTTGAACTTGTTATCAGTATAAAAGACACCTGTCCACAACCTCAAACAGTCACACTCCAAACTCCACTATGGCCAAGACCAAAGAGCTGTCAAAGGACATCAGAAACAAAATTGTAGACCTGCACCAGGCTGGGAAGACTGAATCTGCAATAGGTAAGCAGCTTGGTTTGAAGAAATCAACTGTGGGAGCAATTATTAGGAAATGGAAGACATACAAGACCACTGATAATCTCCCTCGATCTGGGGCTCCACGCAAGATCTCACCCCGTGGGGTCAAAATGATCACAAGAATGGTGAGCAAAAATCCCAAAACCACACGGGGGGACCTAGTGAATGACCTTCAGAGAGCTGGGACCAAAGTAACAAAGCCTACCATCAGCAAGGGCATTGAAGATGAAACGTGGCTGGGTCTTTCAGGAAGACAATGATCCCAAACACACCGCCTGGGCAACGAAGGAGTGGCTTCGTAAGAAGCATTTCAAGGTACTGGAGTTGCCTAGCCAGTCTCCAGATCTCAACCCCATAGAAAATACTTTTTTGCCCCACTGTACACACACACACACACACACCTGTTCTGAAAGGCCCCAGAGTCTGCAACACACTAAGCAAGGGGCACCACCAAGCAAGCAGCACCACGAAGACCAAGGAGCTCTCCAAACAGGTCAGGGAGAAAGTTGTGGAGACGTACAGATCAGGGTTGAGTTATAAAAAAAGATCAGAAACTTTGAACATCCCACGGAACACCATTAAATCCATTATTTAAAATAATATGGCACCACAACAAACCTGCCAAGAGAGGGCCGTCCACCAAAACTCACAGACCAGGCAAGGAGGGCATTAATCAGAGAGGCAACAAAGAGACCGAAGATAACCCCGAAGGAGGAGATTGGAGTATCTGTCCATAGGACCACTTTAAGCCGTACACTCCACAGAGCTGGCCTTTACGAAAGAGTGTCCAGAAAAAAAGCCATAGCTTAAAGAAAAAAATAAGCGAACACGTTTGGTGTTCGCCAAAAGCCATGTGGGAGACTCCCCAAACATATGGAAGAAGGTACTCTGGTCAGATGAGACTAAAATGTAGCTTTTTGGCCATCAAGGAAAACGCTATGTCTGGCGCGAACCCAACACCTCGCATCACCCCGAGAACATCATCCCCACAGTGAAGCACGGTGGTGGCAGCAACATGCTGTGTGGATGTTTTTCCATCGGCAGGGACTGGGAAACTGGTCAGAATTGAAGGAATGATGGATGGCGCTAAATACAAGGAAATTCTCGAGGGAAACCTGTTTCAGTCTTCCAGAGATTTGAGACTGGGGAGGAGGTTCAACTTCCAGCAGGACAATGACCCTAAGTATATTGCTAAAGCAACACTCATGGTTTAAGGGGAAACATTTAAATGTCTTGGAATTGGAATGGCCTAGTCAAAGCCCAGACCTCAATCCAATTGAGAATCTGTTGTAGGACTTAAAGACTGTTGTTCACCAGCAGAACCCGTCCAACTTGAAGGAGCTGAAGCAGTTTTGCTTTGAAGAATGGGCAAAATCCCAGTGGCTAGATGTGCCAAGCTTATAGAGACATACCCAAAGAGACTTGCAGCTGTAATTCCTGCAAAAGGTGGCTCTACAAAGTATTGACTTTGGGTGGGTGAATAGTTATGCACGCTAAAGTTCTCTGTTTTTGTCTTATTTCTTGTTCATTTCACAATAAAAAATATTTTGCATCTTCAAAGTGGTAGGCATGTTGCGTAAATCAAATGATACAAACCCCCCAAAAATCGATTTTAATTCCAATTTGTAAGGCAACAAAATAGGAAAAATGGCAAGTGGGGTGAATACTTTCGCAAGCCACTGTAAATACCCTACGAGGGCTTAGATGCCCCAAGAGCACTTAGCACAAGGGACATTTAGCTTGCTATCATTCTAACTTATAAACTGATAATGATCTCCAAACAAATGAAAGCATAATGTTAGCATTAAAATATACCATCCCTTAATGTAGCAATCAATCAAAACATATGTGCTGATCCACCGTGGGCTCTGCCGCCTCAGCCACACCGTCAATCTATCATCAATGCATCCACTCCTATTTATAGAGTTTCTTGTGGTCTCGGCTAAATAACTTTTGTTATGTCGTGATCATGAGATAAATAAGTTATGATCGACTTAACAAGGGATTTCATATGTCCTCTCTGGACCTCCATATGATGCATCCACCACCATGCTTGAAAATATGGGGAGTGGTACTCAATAATGTGTCATATTGGATTTGTTCCAAACATAACACTTTGTATTCAGGACAAAAAGTGAATTGCTTTGCCAAATCTTTTGCAGTATTACTTTAGTCCTTTGTTTGGAATATTTTTGTTCTGTACAGGCTTCCTTCTTTTCACTCTGTCAATTAGGTTAGCATTGTGGAGTAACTACAATGTTGTTGATCCATCCTCAGTTTTTTCTTATCACAGCCAATAAACTCTAACTGTTTTATTGTCACCATTGACCTCATGGTGAAATCCCTGAGAGGTTTCCTTCCTCTCCGGCAACTGAGTTAGGAAGGATGCCTGTATCTGTAAATCAAGTTACTTTTTAATCTCTTTCTCTGACTATCACTGAAGCGTACAAATTCCTCTTCTTCCTTGCTTAAGCAAGTTCTGTCTGACGCTGGCATCATAACTGAGAAGAATCAGAGAAGTGATGCTTTTAATCAAAATGTTCTCGGCAGGCTTTTTATTTGAGAGAAACAGTGGTTTAAATTGACCCTGTATATCGGTACACCATCCAAAGTGTAATAAATAACTTCACCATACTCAAAAGGGATATTCAATCTGTTTTTTCTTTTTTCTTTACCCTTCATAATTCCACTTTGACATTATGGGGTATTGTGTGTAGGTCAGTGACAAAAAAAACTACAGTTAATCCATTTTAAATTCAGGCTGGTTACAACAAAATGTGTGAAAAAAAATCAAGAGGTGTGAATATTTTGAGGTCACTGTACTACAGGAGTTCAGGAGATGAACATGAAAGCGGAGAGCGAGTGCGATACTGTCGATCTCATAGCAAAGAGGATCATCTTAATGGGATTATCAAGGCACTTAACCTACTAATGTATCCATCTCTGCTAGCAGATCATTACATTAGCTAAACAGTACACCGTTCTGCCAATCAGGGTCCCTCGAGTTCACTGGAAACTCAATTGAGCTGAGCAGAATTGATTCTTCACGGTGTGTTGAACCATATCACAACACCAGCCAGGTCGGCTGGTACCACTGACCTTGTAGTCTCTTCCAAATTTAAAAGAGCAACTGCCCCTAAAAACAACTTCTTGTTTAGAAAACAGCCTATGTGGCATCGATACGAGTCATTCTACTGTCAAAATTTACTACAAAGTGTAAATAGAATAATTTTGGTCGTAAAGTTAGTTTTGTCTAAAACTTTGTTTAGTGAGACTTGTAGTTGTGACTACATCACAACGTAAATTAAGGTTGGGTTTGTTTCAATCCTGCCAACAGCTGGCAGGACACAAGTAATCATCAATTCGGAGTGCAGGTTCATGCGACCCAATCGTAATAGCCGTGGTAAATTTGGGTTGACTTTGGATATCCCTATGGAACTCGTTAGGGACCATTGGTAAATTACACAATGTACATGTGACAATGTTACAATTCTAATAGCTCCAAATTTCAATGATTTAAAACCCTCCAACTATAAATTCATATACAAATATTGAAAGCATTTAATGCGAACTAAAAGGTATGCAACATGATAAGTCCCATTTAGATTGTATAATTTATTGGTCTCTAACTAGCCCCAGAGAGAACCTATCCGAAGTCAAACCAATTTTGCCACCGTCACATACCAGCCGACTGAAGCTAAATAATTTGTGTAACTCATCTTACCTGTAAAAACACACACACACACACACACTTGGGAAAAATGCAGTGTCTTAGACCGCTGCACCACTCGGGAGGCCCATCTTTCTCTTCCTCAACTCACCCAGCTCTTTCTGACACCAACCAATGAGCCCCCTCTCTTTGCATTTACTGTAGCCAGCATCCTCACCCACTGAGCACCGACAGACACCAGAGAGCCATGGACGTTGGGACAGTCCACCCTGGCCTTGATGTTAACGTCCGCAGACGGTCTGGACCAAATCTGAACTTATTATAGATGTATGTTTGGATAGCACAGTAGTGAGTAGGGCACAGTACAATACTGAGTACAGTAGAGTACAGTATACTGTACCCTCTGTTGTATTGTACTGCACTGTGATGTCCAAACTTGTGAAACATGAGGAGAATGACATTCACATTTATAATTATTCATTTCCGTGTAGTACAGATTAGGAACCCATGTTTTAATTCCGTTACCGGGTGTAAATCCACTTCAATCATCATGTCAAAGTTGGTATCTGTGCAGTTCATTTTTTTTAAATGTGTGGAAATTAGTAAAAGTCACCCTTGTGCAAACCTTGAAATCAATGTTTTTTGTTTGGCATACATTTTAAAGTGAAAACTGAGTCAAAGCGTAATTCGGTGACAGTGGAATTGCCCATAAATTATTGGTAATCCTAGATCTATTTGTACCGTCTTGCCAACTCATATGGTAATTTTCACACCAATTGTATTTACATTTTATCAAGGAGTCATACTGAGACCATGGTCTCCTTTACATACGAACCCTGAATTGCAGAAATAAATACATCATAATACAAAATGGAAGCAGAAAGAAAAACGCAGTCATAAAAATAAAAAAACACATTGATCAGTAATAAGGTCCTCGATCAGCTGTCTGAATGGACCTAGAGGCACCAGAACATCACATTCATCAGTAATAAGGTCCTCGATCAGCTGTCTGAATGGACCTAGAGGCACCAGAACATCACATTCATCAGTAATAAGGTCCTCGATCAGCTGTCTGAATGGACCTAGAGGCACCAGAACATCACATTCATCAGTAATAAGGTCCTCGATCAGCTGTCTGAATGGACCTAGAGGCACCAGAACATCACATTCATCAGTAATAAGGTCCTCGATCAGCTGTCTGAATGGACCTAGAGGCACCAGAACATCACATTCATCAGTAATAAGGTCCTCGATCAGCTTTCTGAATGGACCTAGAGGCACCAGAACATCACATTCATCAGTAATAAGGTCCTCGATCAGCTGTCTGAATGGACCTAGAGGCACCAGAACATCACATTCATCAGTAATAAGGTCCTCGATCAGCTGTCTGAATGGACCTAGAGGCACCAGAACATCACATTCATCAGTAATAAGGTCCTCGATCAGCTGTCTGAATGGACCTAGAGGCACCAGAACATCACATTCATCAGTAATAAGGTCCTCGATCAGCTGTCTGAATGGACCTAGAGGCACCAGAACATCACATTCATCAGTAATAAGGTCCTCGATCAGCTGTCTGAATGGACCTAGAGGCACCAGAACATCACATTCATCAGTAATAAGGTCCTCGATCAGCTGTCTGAATGGACCTAGAGGCACCAGAACATCACATTCATCAGTAATAAGGTCCCCGATCATTCACATTCATCAGTAATAAGGTCCTCGATCAGCTTTCTGAATGGACCTAGAGGCACCAGAACATCACATTCATCAGTAATAAGGTCCTCGATCAGCTTTCTGAATGGACCTAGAGGCACCAGAACATCACATTCATCAGTAATAAGGTCCTCGATCAGCTTTCTGAATGGACCTAGAGGCACCAGAACATCACATTTAATAACATTTTGAAGATTGTTCTACAAATAAGGTGTAAGAAAATAAAAAAGATGACTTCTCTGACCAAATGCATTTCCTGAGCCATTCCTGAGACTGGGTGTGGTAAATCATACAGTGCCGTCTGAAAGTAATCAGACCCCTTGACTTTTTACACATTTTGTTACGTTACAGCCTTATTCGAAAATGGATTAAATAAAAAAAAGTCCTCAGCAATCTACACACAATACCCCATAATGACAAAGCAAAAACAGGTTTAGAAATGTTTGCAAATGTATTATAAAAAATATTTTAAAAACGTATTTACATAAGTACACAGACCCTTTGCTATGAGACTCGAAATTGAGCTCAGGTGCATCCTGTTTCCATTCATCATCCTTGAGATGTTTCTACAATTTGATTGGAGTCCACCTGTGGGAAATTCAATTGATTGGACATGATTTGGAAAGGCACACACACCTCTCTATATAAGATCCCACAGTTGTCAGAGCAAAACCCACGCCACGAGGTCAAAGGAACTGTCCGTAGAGCTCCGAGACAGGATTGTGTCGAGACACAGATCTGGGGAAGGGTACCAAAACATTTCTGCAGCATTGAACGTTTCCAAGAACACAGCGACCTCCATCATTCTTAAAAATGGAAGAAGTTGGAACCACCAAGAACTTCCTAGAGCTGGCTGCCCAGCCAAACTGAGCAATTGGAGAAGAAGGGCCTTGGTCAGGGAGGTGACCAAGAGCTCTGACAGAGCTCTAGAGTTCCTCTGTGGAGATGGGAGAATCTTCCAGAAGGACAATCATCTTTGCAGCACTCCACCAAATCAGGCCTTTATGGTAAAGTGGCCAGACGGAAGCCACTCCTCAGTAAAAAGCACAAGACAGCCCGCTTGGAGTTTGCCAAAAGCCATCTAAAGGACTCTCAGACCATGACGAAACCAAGATTGAACTCTTTGGCCTGAATGCCAAGTGTCATGTCTGGAGGAAACCTGGCACCATCCCTACGGTGAAGTATGGTGGTGGCAGCATCATGCTGTGGGGATGTTTTTCAGCGGCAGGGACTGGAAGACTAGTCAGGATTGAGGGAAAGATGAACGGAGCAAAGAACGGAGCAAAGTACAGAGAGATCCTTGATGAAAACCTGCTCCAGAGCGCTCAGGACCTCAGACTGGAGCGAAGGTTCACCTTCCATCTGGACAACGACCCTAAGCACACAACCAAGACAATGCAGGAGTGGCTTTGGAACAGGTCTCTGAATGTCCTCGAGTTGCCCGGACTTGAACCCGATCTAACATCTCTGAGAGACCTGAAAATAACTGTGCAGTGATGCTCATCATCCAACCTGACAGAGTTTGAGAGGATCTGCAGAGTAGAATGGGAGAAACTCCCCAAATACAGGGGTGCCAAGCTTGTAGCGTCCTACCCAAGAAGACTGTAATAACTGCCAAAGGTGCTTCAACAAAGTACTACGGGTCTGAATACTTATGTAAATGTCATATTTCCATTTTTTTTTATACATTTGCAAAAATGTCTGTCATTATGGGGTATTGTGTGTAGATTGAGGGAAAATTGAATCCATTTTAGAAAAAGGCAAAATGTAACAAAATGTGGACAGAGGTCTGAAAACTTTCAGAATGATCTGTATTTGCCCATTGTAGAAGTGCTCAGAAAGTTACTTTTCTAAACCTTAATGACAAAACATTCAAGCAATAAAGGTGCTCAAAATGGACCCATTTTGCATACCCCACCATACCATGAGACATCCATGTCTTTGTCACTGGAAAACATAAACGGTTGAGATTGATATCATTGAAAAACTTACAAAACAGTTTTTATAAACTTACCTTAAAAACGTCAATGATCAAAAAAGGCATAAACTCCAATTGTACCGTGTTTTGGTGTGCCCACCATGGGTTCAGACACTAATGCTCTTGAATAAAGGGCGTGTTTCATATTTTTGTTGATACAGTACATGTACTAAAATTGGAATACAATTGAAATAGTATCTTTCAAATTATTCCAAAGATGGTTGGAGGTCCACACATCAGAGAATGTTGACCTGAATGGGAATATCTGTTGTTTTAAATTATGCAGTCAATTCTCCCTAGGAAACCTTTTGAAATCATAGAAATATAGATAATAGAATAGACTGTCCGTTGAAGTTGACGTTTGACGGTGGCAGCCATCTTTGTGTTAGTAAAAATGGAAATTCAATTTAAACATCAATGGTGTAACAACTAAATTGCAGTGGTCTGAAGGATAGGTCCATTCTATAAATTATATTTATATGATTGAAATGACACCCACCCTGTATTCAAGAGCATATATCTCAGCTGATAGCGAGCACAAAAACAAAATACTGTGAAAATAGGGTCTAAGCTACAATATATGCAAATATGAAAAAAAATATGAGTTTACGCGTTTTTAGATATTTGATTTTAAAAAAGGTAAAGAAATATCCATTTCTATTCAAATATTTTTTTCTAGAAATTATAAAATTGTTTGACAACCCTGTTTTTGATTGAATTCAAATGGATTTACTCTCCTATGAACTTATGAGTTCTTTTACACGGAAATCCAGGTTCAACAGTCAGAGATAACCAACCTCGGACAGACTACTTTAGTCATACTATTTTAGGATAACAGGGTGGGTGGATACACTCATTCTCAAATCCTTTCATGTATCCTTCAATCCCATCAAACTGCAATATTTAATGAATACATCTGTCCATACACCTTCATCAACAAATCCTTCCCTGTGCATTTATCCATCCATCCATCCAACCAGCTCCTTTCCATCCCCTCCCTTGTATTCCTTCATCCCCCACTCAGCCCAGTAGAGTCCCACTGGATCAGCAGTGTAATGCCCTCTCTGCCCCTCTATTCACGGGCTGCTATCCAGCCTCTGTCCTGGGTCCAGCGGAGTGCTCCAGCTCTCCCCCATCCCTCCCTCCTTCCATCCACACTGACTGCGGGGCTGAACCAAATCAGCTTGTGAAGCTTTAGCCATTAGCCACTTTGATGTGCTGCCGCAGGCCTCTGCTTCCACCACAGGCAGGAGTAATGGAGCTTTAAAAGGAGGCTAAGCTACTGGGGTGCAACTGGGCTGGGCTGCTGCTGGAGTGGGCTTGGACTGGGCGGGGCTGAGCTGCTACTTGGCGGGGCTGCTACTGGGCTGGTGGGTGGGGGTGTGCAGGGAATGGGAGGGGATCCCAGGCCAGACACATGGTTGGCAGATGTTAATGCGAGTGCAGCGAAATCCTTGTGCTTCTAGTTCTGACCGTGCAATAATATCTAACAAGTAATCTAACAATTTCACAACAACTACCTTATACATACACAAGTGTAAAGGAATGAATAAGAATATGTAATGGATGAGCGATGGCCTTGCGGCATAGGCAAGATGCAGGAGATGGTATAGAGTACAGTATATACAGTTGAAGTCGGAAGTTTACATACACCTTAGCAAAATACATTTAAACTCAGTTTTTCACAATTCCTAAAATGTAATCATAGTAAAAATCCCCTGGCTTAGGTCAATTAGGATTACCACTTTATTTTAAGAATGTGAAATGTCAGAATAATAGTAGAGAATTATTTATTTCAGCTTTTATTTCTTTCATCAAATCAAATGTATTTATATAGCCCTTCGTACATCAGCTGATATCTCAAAGTGCTGTACAGACACCCAGCCTAAAACCCCAAACAGCAAGCAATGCAGGTGTAGTAGCACATTCCCAGTGGGTCAGAAGTTTACATACACACAATTAGTATTTGGTAGCATTGCCTTTAAAATTGTTTAACTTGTGTCAAACGTTTCAGGTAGCCTTCCACAAGCTTCGCACAATAAGTTGGGTGGACTTTGGCCCATTCCTCCTGACAGAGCTGATGTAACTAAGTCAGGTTTTAGGCCTCCTACGCTTTTTCAGTTCTGCCCACATATTTTCTATAGGATTGAGGTCAGGGCTTTGTGATGGCCACTCCAATATCTTGATTTGGTTGTCCTTTAGCTATTTTGAATCAACTTTGGAAGTATGCTTGGGTTCATTGTCCATTTGGAAGACCCATTTGCGGCCAAGCTTTAACTTCATGATTGATGTCTTGAGATGTTGCTTCAATATATCCACATAATTTTTCCTCCTCATGATGCCATCTATTTTATGAAGTGCACCAGTCCCTCCTGCAGCAAAGCACCCCCACAACATGATGCTGCCACCCCTGTGCTTTACGGTTGGGATGGTGTTCTTCAGGCTTGCAAGCATCCCCCTTTTTCCTCTAAACATAACAATGGTCATTATGGCCAAACAGTTCTATTTTTTGTTCTTCAGACGAGAGGACATTTCTCCAAAAAGTACGATCTTTGTCCCCATGTACAGTTGCAAACAGTAGTCTGGCTTTTTTATATTGGTTTTGGAGCAGTGGCTTCTTCCTTGCTGAGTGACCTTTCAGGTTATGTCGATATAGGACTCGTTTTACTGTGGATATAGATACTTTTGTACCTGTTTACTCCAGCATCTTCACAAGGTCCTTTGCTGTTGTTCTGGGATTGATTTGCACTTTTCACACCAAAGTATGTTAATCTCTAGGAGACAGAACATGTCTCCTTCCTAGTACTTGCGTACTATTGTTTCTACAGATGAATGTGGTGCCTCCAGGCATTTGGAAATTTGGACCTAAGGATGAACCAGACTTGTGGAGGTCTACAATTTGTTTTCTGAAGTCTTGGCTGATTTCTTTTGATTTTCCCTTCATGTCAAGCAAATAGGCACTGAGTTTGATGGTAGGCCTTGAAATACATCCACAGGTACCCCTCCAATTGACTTAAATGATGTCAATTAGCCTATCAGAAACTTCTAAAGCCATTACATAATTTTTGGGAATTTTCCAAGCAGTTTAAAGGCACAGTCAACTTAGTGTATGCAAACTTCTGACCCACTGGAATTGTGATCGTGAATTATAAGTGTAATAATCTGTCTGTAAACAATTGTTGGAAAAACGCAAACGTTATATAACGTGGCATTTTTAAAGTGACACATTTATTACATCCAGTTTTTTATTATTAAAGTGGCTAGAGATTGGCTGCTGCCAGCATACTGACTCAATCAATGTTAGTGATGGCTGTTTAACAGTCTGATGGCCTTGAGATTGAAGCTGTTTTTCAGTCTCTCCGTCCCAGCTTTGATGCACCTGTACTGACCTCACCTTCTGGATGGTAGTGAGGTGAACAGGCAGTGGCTCGGGTGGTTGTTGTCTTTGATGATATTTTTGGCCTTCCTGTGACATCAGGTGGTGTAGGTGTGCTGGAGGGCAGGTAGTTTGCCCCTGGTGATGAGTTGTGCAGACCTCACTACCCTCTGTAGAGCCTTACGGTTGTGGGTGGAGCAGTTGCCGTACCAGGCAGTGATACAGCCCGACAGGATGCTCTCGATTGTGCATCTGTAAAGGTTTGTGAGTGTTTTCGGTGACAAGACAAATTTCTTCAGCCTCCTCAGGTTGAAGAGGCGCTGTTGCGCCTTCTTCACCACGCTGTCTGTGTGGGTGGACCATTTCAGTTTGTCTGTGATGTGTACGTCGAGGAACTTAAAAAAACTTTCCACCTTCTCCACTACTGTCCCGTCGATGTGGATAGGGGGGCTCCCTCTGCTGTTTCCTGAAGTCCACAATCATCTCCTTTGTTTTGTTGACGTTGAGTGTGAGTTTTTTTCCTGACACCACACTCAGAGGGCCCTCACCTTCTCCCTGTAGGCTATCTCGTCATTGTTGGTAATCAAGCCTACCACTGTAGTGTCGTCTGCAAACTTGATGAATGAGTTGGAGGCGTGCATGGCCACGCAGTCATGGGTGAACAGAGAGAACAAGAGAGGGCTGAGAACGCACCCTTGTGGTGCCACAGTGTTGAGGATCAGCGAGGTGGAGATGTTGTTTCTTACCCTCACCACCTGGGGTGGCCCGTCAGAAAGTCCAGGACCCAGTTGCACAGGGCGGGGTCGAGACTCAGGGTCTCAAGCTTAATGACAAGTTTGGCGGGGTACTATGGTGTTAAATGCTGAGCTGTAATCGATGAACAGCATTCTTACATAGGTATTCCTCTTGTCCAGATGGGATAGGGTAGTGTGCAGTGTGATTGCGATTGCGTCGTCTATTGGGGCTGTAAGCAAATTGGAGTGGGTCTTAGGTGTCTAGGGTGGAGGTGATATGATCCTTGACTATTCTGTCAAAGCACTTCATGATGACGGTAGTGAGTGCTACGGGGCGATAGTCAATTAGCTCAGTTACCTTAGCTTTCTTGGGAACAGGAACAATGGTGGCCCTCTTGAAGCATGTGGGAACAGCAGACTGGGATAGAGATTGATTGAATATGTCCGTAAACACACCAGCCAGCTGGTCTGCACATGCTCTGAGGATGCGGTTAGGAATGGGAGCCTGAGCTGGCAGCCTTGCGAGGGTTAACACGTTTAAATGTTTTATTCACGTTGGCCGCGGTGAAGGAGAGTCTGAGTTGTCTGAGGCTATCCGGAACATATTCCAGTCCAAGTGATCGAAGCAATCTTAAAGCGTGGAATCCGATTGTTCGGACCAGCGTTGAACAGACCTGAGCACCGGTGTTTCCTGTTTTAATTTATGTCTATAGGCTGGGAGCAACAAAATGAAGTCGTGGTCAGATTTGCCGAAAGGAGGGCGAGGGAGGACTTTGTATGCGTTGCGGAAGTGTAGCAATGATCCAGAATGCTGCCAGCCCAGGTCGATCATTCGATATGCTGATAAAATTTAGGGAGCCATGTTTTCAGATTAGCTTTGTTAAAATCTCCAGCTACATTAAATGCAGCCTCAGGATATATGGTTTCCAGTTTAAATAGAGTCCAATGAAGTTCCTTCAGGGCCGTCAAGGTGTCTGCTTGGGGGGGATATACACGGCTGTGATTATAATCTAAGAGAATTCTCTTGGTAAATAATGTGGTTGGCATTTGATTGTAAGTCATTCTAGGTCAGGTGAACAAAAGGACTTGAGCTTCTGTATGTTGTTATGATCACACCACGACTTAATCATAAGGCATACACCCCGCCCTTCTTCTTATCAGAGAGATGCGTTTCTGTCGGCGCGATGCGTGAAGAAACCGGGTGGCTGTACCGACTCTGATAACATATCCTGAGTGAGCCATGTTTCCGTGAAACAGAGAATGTTACAATCTCTGATATCTCTCTGGAAGGCAACCCTTGCTCGAATTTTGTCTACCTTGTTGTCAAGAGACTGGACATTGGCTAGTAGTATACTCGGGAGCGGTGAGCAATGTGCCCGTCTACGGAGCCTGACCAGAAGACCACTCTGTCTGCCCCTTCTGTGGCGCCGTTGTTGTTTTGGGTTGCCTACTGGGATCCGATCCATTGTCCTGGGTGGTGGTCCAAACAGAGGACCAGCTTCGGGAAAATTGTATTCCTGGTTGTAATGTTGGTAAATTGACGTTGCTCTTATATCCAATAGTTCCTCCCGGCTGTATGTAATAAGACTTAAGATTTTTTGGGCTAACAATGTAAGAAATAATACATAAAAAAATAAATAAATACTGCATAGTTTCCTAAGGACTAGAAGAGGCGACCATCTCTGTCGGCGCCAAAAGCTTCCCTTTCTCTGCTTCCCTGGCCACTCACTCATCTAGAGATTTCACTGTGATCTGGACTTGCCAGGGTCTTTTTATCTGTTATCTCAGTCTAAGGTGTTTGTGTGCGTTTTGAGTGAGAGTGCGTTGTGTGTGAATGTCTGTAAATATATGATATTTGTTCAGTCTGTTGGAATGTGATACGTGTGTTTTTATGTCAGCAAATTGGCCATCAGATTGAGCTTTTTTGTGCGTTTGCAAGCATGCTTGACTGTGATGTTGTTTACTTGCACTTGTGTGTGTGTCAGAAATGTTTCTTTATTTCAAGGAGAACCGAAGGAGAGGAGAAGGAACGTGTTATGGGTTCTAACTAATCCCCAATCATCAGGCAGGTCCAGTGTTGATGTTATTGCTAAAGCTAAAGCCCACTGGTTTGGCCTAAAGCCCAGAACAACAATGAAACAGATCATAGGTGGGTGATTAAGGACATTAGATGTAATCCTTAATAATCGGTTTAGCTCTACCTCACACTGAAACATCTTTCTCAGAGGCTCTGCAGCAGAGAGCATAGTAATCAGTCAGCCTGTCTATCTATCTAGTGGAATGCACTGGTCCTGGAGGTCGTGGGAGACACATGGCCTGGTCCTGGAGGTCGTGGGAGACACTTGGCCTGGTCCTGGAGGTCATGGGAGACACTTGGCCTGGTCCTGGAGGTCGTGGGAGACACATGGCCTGGTCCTGGAGGTCGTGGGAGACACATGGCCTGGTCCTGGAGGTCGTGGGAGACACTTGGCCTGGTCCTGGAGGTCGTGGGAGACACTTGGCCTGGTCCTGGAGGTCGTGGGAGACACTTGGCCTGGTACTGGAGGTCGTGGAAGACAGATGGCCTGATATTGGAGGTCGTGGGAGACACTTGGCCTGGTCCTGGAGGTCGTGGGAGACACTTGGCCTGGTATTGGAGGTCGTGGGAGACACTTGGCCTGGTCCTGGAGGTCGTGGGAGACACTTGGCCTGGTCCTGGAGGTCGTGGGAGACACTTGGCCTGGTCCTGGAGGTCGTGGGAGACACTTGGCCTGGTCCTGGAGGTCGTGGGAGACACTTGGCCTGGTCCTGGAGGTCGTGGGAGACACTTGGCCTGGTACTGGAGGTCGTGGAAGACAGATGGCCTGATATTGGAGGTCGTGGGAGACACTTGGCCTGGTCCTGGAGGTCGTGGGAGACACTTGGCCTGGTATTGGAGGTCGTGGGAGACACTTGGCCTGGTCCTGGAGGTCGTGGGAGACACTTGGCCTGATCCTGGAGGTCGTGGGAGACACTTGGCCTGGTCCTGGAGGTCGTGGGAGACACTTGGCCTGGTCCTGGAGGTCGTGGGAGACACTTGGCCTGGTCCTGGAGGTCGTGGGAGACACTTGGCCTGGTCCTGGAGGTCGTGGGAGACACTTGGCCTGGTCCTGGAGGTCGTGGGAGACACTTGGCCTGGTCCTGGAGGTCGTGGGAGACACGTGGCCTGGTATTGGAGGTCGTGGGAGACACTTGGCCTGGTCCTGGAGGTCGTGGGAGACACATGGCCTGGTCCTGGAGGTCGTGGGAGACACTTGGCCTGGTCCTGGAGGTCAAGGAAGACACTTGGCCTGGTCCTGGAGGTCGTGGGAGACAGATGGCCTGATACTGGAGGTCGTGGGAGACAGATGGCCTGATACTGGAGGTCGTGGGAGACACTTGTCCTGATACTGGAGGTCGTGGGAGACACTTGGCCTGGTCCTGGAGGTCGTGGGAGACACATGGCATGGTACTGGAGGTCGTGGGAGACACTTGGCATGGTACTGGAGGTCGTGGGAGACACTTGGCATGATACTGGAGGTCGTGGGAGACACTTGGCATGATACTGGAGGTCGTGGGAGACACTTGGCATGATACTGGAGGTCGTGGGAGACACTTGGCATGATACTGGAGGTCGTGGGAGACACTTGGCATGATACTGGAGGTCGTGGGAGACACATGGCCTGGTCCTGGAGGTCGTGGGAGACACATGGCCTGGTCCTGGAGGTCGTGGGAGACACTTGGCCTGATACTGGAGGTCGTGGGAGACAGATGGCCTGATACTGGAGGTCGTGGGAGACAGATGGCCTGATACTGGAGGTCGTGGGAGACACTTGTCCTGATACTGGAGGTCGTGGGAGACACTTGGCCTGGTCCTGGAGGTCGTGGGAGACACATGGCATGGTACTGGAGGTCGTGGGAGACACTTGGCATGGTACTGGAGGTCGTGGGAGACACTTGGCATGATACTGGAGGTCGTGGGAGACACTTGGCATGATACTGGAGGTCGTGGGAGACACTTGGCATGATACTGGAGGTCGTGGGAGACACTTGGCATGATACTGGAGGTCGTGGGAGACACTTGGCATGATACTGGAGGTCGTGGGAGACACATGGCCTGGTCCTGGAGGTCGTGGGAGACACTTGGCCTGATACTGGAGGTCGTGGGAGACACTTGGCCTGATACTGGAGGTCGTGGGAGACAGATGGCCTGATACTGGAGGTCGTGGGAGACACTTGGCCTGATACTGGAGGTCGTGGGAGACACTTGGCCTGATACTGGAGGTCGTGGGAGACACTTGGCATGATACTGGAGGTCGTGGGAGACACTTGGCATGATACTGGAGGTCGTGGGAGACACTTGGCCTGATACTGGAGGTCGTGGGAGACAGATGGCCTGATACTGGAGGTCGTGGGAGACACTTGGCCTGATACTGGAGGTCGTGGGAGACACTTGGCATGATACTGGAGGTCGTGGGAGACACTTGGCATGATACTGGAGGTCGTGGGAGACACTTGGCATGATACTGGAGGTAGTGGGAGACACTTGGCCTGATACTGGAGGTCGTGGGAGACAGATGGCCTGATACTGGAGGTCGTGGGAGACACTTGTCCTGATACTGGAGGTTGTGGGAGACACATGGCCTGGTCCTGGAGGTCGTGGGAGACACTCGGCATGATACTGGAGGTCGTGGGAGACACTCGGCATGATACTGGAGGTCGTGGGAGACACTCGGCATGATACTGGAGGTCGTGGGAGACACTCGGCATGATACTGGAGGTCGTGGGAGACACTCGGCATGATACTGGAGGTCGTGGGAGACACTCGGCCTGATACTGGGGGTCGTGGGAGACACTCGGCCTGATACTGGGGGTCGTGGGAGACACTCGGCCTGATACTGGAGGTCGTGGGAGACACTCGGCCTGATACTGGAGGTCGTGGGAGACACTTGGCCTGATACTGGAGGTCGTGGGAGACACTTGGCCTGGTACTGGAGGTCGTGGGAGACACTTGGCCTGGTATTGGAGGTCGTGGGAGACACTTGGCCTGGTACTGGAGGTCGTGGGAGACACTTGGCCTGGTACTGGAGGTTGTGGGAGACACTTGGCTTGGGAAAAATACAGTATCAACAGCAAGCATCAAATGTGGCTAAGATCCCCCACATAGAATAAAGATAACTCTGTGACACAGCCAGACAAGCAACACATAAAGGCATGAAAAGCAGTAGGCACAGCAGTCCTTTTAATTCTTGACCAATGAGCATCAAATTAAAAACATATATTTGTTGTATTTCCAGACACTTTTTGGAGTATTCCTGTTATTCAACAATGTGTGGATGTCTATCTATTCTACACAGGCCTAGAGCCAGACACGAGGCACTCTGACATAGCAGAGAGAGAGGTATTCTTGTGATGTGCTTTTTGCTTTGTCTCGGAGACATCTGCAGGCCAGGTGCTCCGCACTCGGGAATGGAGCTCAGACATGTTCAGGGTTATGTACGCTCCAAAAAAGACCCTCAGGACATCTATTATACAGCTTCTCTCTGTCTCCAGTCACCGCTCCTCATTTCAATAACACACTCAAGCTATTTAGGGTTGAACTTGACAACCTGTACCACAGTCTTATTATGTACATAGTAGTACTAGACATATCATTTGATATTTAAATTAAGTAGTACAGTATTTCAATAACGTATATGAGGCCATGTTTTCTTCTTGACCAGGTTTCGGTTGGTATGGAAGTCACCACCAGCCTACACAGACTGAGGCTCCTATATCCAGTTGAACTGGTCTTGGTAATATGTGGCTGGTGTGGAAGTCACCACCAGCCTACACAGACTGAGACTCCTATATCCAGTTGAACTGGTCTTGGTAATATGTGGCTGGTGTGGAAGTCACCACCAGCCTACACAGACTGAGACTCCTATATCCAGTTGAACTGGTCTTGGTAATATGTGGCTGGTGTGGAGGAAACTCATGACTTTCTGCTGATCTCCCCCAAAAAAAGCACTTTTGAACAAACACACACACGCTTGTTGAGAATATACTCAAATGAATCCCGGCTATGTCCAGATACTAAATGGTCTGTGCTGTAGAATAAGAGTGACTGTATGAACTCTATCAACTAGCGGGCTTTAATCCCAACCCCTGGGCTGGGCGCCATGCCACTCTTTACTGTGTCAGCCCAAACCCAATAACCCATGCAGACCTATCTAATCACATCTAAAGATCATAGCCATGATGACACAGAGGTACCACAGTGAGCAAGAGAGTGGTGGCTCCCCAGGGAGTCCCAGTCTACAGACCAATATGTAATTTGTATTAGAGCAGGGTTTCCCAAACTGGGTCCTGGGGTGAGCGTTTAGGGCAAACTGGGTCCTGGGGTGAGCGTTTAGTTTTTTTTGCCCTAGCTCTACACAGCTGACCAAAACATCATCAAGCTTAGATCATTTGAATCAGATGTGTAGTGCTAGGGCAAAAAGACTAAACCCTGTATTAGGATGGCATTGATGACCATTATTTGATTTCAACATCATTGTTTAGATTCTACCAGACACTTTATAAACCAACACTCAATTCAAAGGAACACCAGCCACTGTTAACATGGCCTTACTTAATCATAATTTCCCTTCCAAATAGGCCACCATGGGTACAACATCAACCAGCCTGAGGCTCCAAAACTCTTCATGTCGGGATTACACACAAAAAAAAATCTGTTTGACGAAGGTCTGTTGTGGCAGTTCCAGATGATCATGAATCATATTCTAATGTGGTGGCAGGTGTCTGCAGTAGTAGGTACTGTATCGTTCATCCCACATGGATGCGCGCACGCACGCAAAAAAATCCTGACCTATTTCTCTGGATAATAAAATGACAGCGGTTGCTAAGAGAACAGAGAGTAGCCAGAGCACAGGAATCAGGATACACACATGTAGTTCGTTCCAATTAGGATCAACCCAAAGAAATACGCTTGTATTTGAAAAACAAATCTTCAATTTGTAAGACAATGTTTGAAAACGAAAAGCCATACATTGTAAAAATGGGGGGCAAGCCCAGGCTATTTCATAAGAAAGTAGTAATTCACGTTTCTTTGTTTTCTTACATTCAGTTAGTGTAGCAGAGTCAATATCTAAAGAAACATTGTTTAGAATAAATCCAGAGTAGCCCGTTTTGTTTTATCAATGAATGTGAGATGATATCCTAACGCATAACGTTACCTTCCAAACTGAAGTCCAGTAGCACATACTCGTAAACGGTGTCTGTTATGGTCTCCACTTGCGGTCTCTTCAGAGTGGAGTATATCTTCCCGGGGCTACTGTCCTCTGGGTCGTCCAGTTTCCTCAACCCGCAGCCCATAGTGCCGTGGCGGGATATCCAGCTCACACTAACCGGGACGATGACAGTTAGCCGACAAACAGAGCTTTGCTATTGCTATAAAGTTAACCGGATTGCTCCATCCAGGGTGGGTTGACGCTATAAAGCCGTTTGACGTTGCCCCCGGATAATCACTGTCATAAGGCAACCAACCACAATAATAAAAAATATTCAATTTTATATGTTTCTGTAAATAGTTATTTTTCAACGCACCGTGCGCCTAAAAGCGTGAAGCTCTCGTTCTTTGGAGAAAAACAAAACATAAAAAGTTACAATAATTGAGAACTCCACCACTGCGCGCGAGCGGCTACTTTGTTTTACGTCGACTTATTGGCAACAAATCCACTTTTAGTTTTCTTTTCGCCTATCAAATTATATTATTCGTATCATCCACTTAAAAAAACGAGAGTGATTTTAGTAAAGCCGAATAATAAATGTGTGAGTGATTCATGAAAGCCAAAGCGTGGCTGCTCGCAGGAGGGAGAAAACATGGGAGGACCGAAGGCGAGGAGGTGATTTGTGTAGCATGATATGGCCTGTATTTTAATGGCTGCTTGGTTTATTTACTAAATATACATATTTCTGTAGGCTATAGATGTAGCACACTGGGCACAGACGTCAGTTCGTCTATTTTTGATTTCGGCTCAATTTGGTTGAGTTGTCAACTAACCTAAATTCAACATGAAATGTCACTATGACATGGGATTTAGGTTGACAGTTGGTTGAGAACAAGACGAAACACCCTTACTTTGATGACTTTCTGCAAATCAACATCATCACATTCAATTGTGGGGTTGAAAAGGACCTGGAAACAACATTGATTCAACCACTTTTTGCCCAGTGAAGCCTAGTGATGTTGGGCTCTATAATCTTTATAGAAAAACCTTTGCAGGTTCTCAATGAAGTTGTTTTATGTAATGAGGCAATACTCGTGTACATTTACGACGCCAGTAGATACTTTTGAGTGCATTGCTATGACTCAAAGCCACTGGAGATCACTAAAGTTCAAAGGAAGTGAATGAAACTTGTGACCAAGGCATGACTTCACCTGCTCAAAGATTTATACACCAAATCCTTTATTTCACCAGTCATTTTCATGATGACACTGTTGGACCATGATCAACTATATAGATGGAGAATGATCAACTATACAGATGGAGAATGATCACCTATACAGATGGACCATGATCACCTATACAGATGGAGAATGATCAACTATACAGATGGAGAATGATCACCTATACAGATGGACCATGATCACCTATACAGATGGAGAATGATCAACTATACAGATGGAGAATGATCACCTATACAGATGGACCATGATCAACTATACAGATGGACCATGATCAACTATATAGATGGAGAATGATCAACTATACAGATGGACCATGATCAACTATATAGATGGAGAATGATCAACTATACAGATGGAGAATGATCACCTATACAGATGGACCACGATCACCTATACAGATGGAGAATGATCAACTATACAGATGGACCATGATCACCTATACAGGTGGACCATGATCACCTATACAGATGGAGAATGATCAACTATACAGATGGAGAATGATCACCTATACAGATGGACCATGATCAACTATACAGATGGAGAATGATCAACTATACAGATGGAGAATGATCAACTATACAGATGGAGAATGATCAACTATACAGATGGAGAATGATCACCTATACAGATGGACCATGATCACCTATACAGATGGACCATGATCAACTATACAGATGGACCATGATCTTCCTAGTTCAAGGAAGATCATGGTCCATCTGTATAGTTGACAGTCAGTCTATTGATCCAGCTTTTCACTACTTGTCAACAATGAATTGGAGGACCATTATTGACTCTGAGCAAGAGGTTATTGAGAGTGGTGGGCATTTTGTCCATTTCAATTGAAGCTGTTTTACCAATGGAAAATTATTTCCCTTAGATTAATCAATTATATTACGTAATATCCCTATCACTAGACATGGGAACTAGACACAATCAGTAATATGCATTTGAACCAAATTGACTCAAATTAAGTGTGTTTGTGTGGGTGGGTGTGTCTCTCTCTATTTCTCTTGCAGTCAATACACGTCTGATTGTTGAATTGTAACTGGGATCATTGAAGCAGCTGAGAGCGAGCCATTATAACAGCTGGAGGTCCTTATGGCGTAAGGCACCAGCACCAGGTTTATTTCACCGTTATTTAACCAGGTAGGCTAGTTGAGAACAAGTTCTCATTTGCAACTGCGACCTGGCCAAGATAAAGCAAAGCAGTTCGACACATACAACAACACAGAGTTACGCATGGAATAAACAAACATACAATCAATAATAACAGTAGAAAAATATATATATACAGCATGTGCAAATGAGGTAGGATAAGAGAGGTAAGGCAATAAATAGGCCATGGTGGCGAAGTAATTATAATATAGCAATTAAACACTGGAATGGTAGGATGTACAGAACATGAATGTGCAAGTTGAGATACTGGGGTGCAAAGGAGCAAGATAAATAAATAAATACAGTATGGGGATGAGGTAGATTGGATGGGCTATTTACAGGTGAGCTATGTACAGGTGCAGTGATCTGTGAGCTGCTCAGACAGCTGGTGCTTAAAGCTAGTGAGGGAGGTAAGAGTCTCCAGCTTCAGAGATGTTTGCAGTTCGTTCCAGTCATTGGCAGCAGAGAACTGGAAGGAGAGGTGGCCAAAGGAAGAATTGGCTTTGGGGGTGACCAGTGAGATATACCTGCTGGAGCGCGTGCTACTGGGGGGTGCTGCTATGGTGACCAGTGAGCTGAGATAAGGCTGGGCTTTACCTAGCAGAGACTTGTAGATGACCTGGAGCCAGTGGGTTTGGCAACGGTTATGAAGCGAGGGCCAGCCAACGAGATCATACAGGTCGCAGTGGTGGGTAGTATATGGGGCTTTGGTGACAAAACGGATGGCACTGTGATAGACTGCATCCAATTTGTTGAGTAGAGTGTTGGAGGCTATTTTGTAAATTACATCGCTGAAGTCGAGGATCAGTAGGATGGTCGGTTTTACGAGGGTATGTTTGGCAGCATGAGTGAAGGATGCTTTGTTGCGAAATAGGAAGCCGATTCTAGATTTGGATTGGAAATGTTTAATGTGAGTCTGGAAGGAGAGTTTACAGTCTAACCAGACACCTAGGTATTTGTAGTTGTCCACATATTCTAATTCAGAACAGTCCAGAGTAGTGATGCTGGACAGGCGGGCAGGTGCGGGCCGCGATCGTTTGAAGAGCATGCATTTAGTTTTATTTGCATTTAAGAGCCGTTGGAGGCCACGGAAGGAGAGTTGTATGGCATTGAAGCTCATTTGGAGCTTAGTTAACAGGGTCCAACGAAGGGCCAGAGGTATACCAAATGGTGTCGTCTGCATAGAGGTGGATCAAAGAATCACCAGCAGCGAGAGCGACATCATTGATGTATACAGAGAAGAGAGTCGGCCTGAGAATTGAACCCTTTGCCACCCCCATAGAGACTGCCAGAGGTCCGGACAACAGGCCCTCCGATTTGACATACTGAACTCTATCGGAGAAGTAGTTGGTGAACCAAGCGTGGCAATCATTTGAGAAACCAAGGCTGTTGAGTATGCCAATAAGAATGTTGTGATTGACAGAGTCGAAAGCCTTAGCCAGGTCAATGAATACGGCTGTACAGTAATGTCTCTTATCGATGGCGGTTATGATATCGTTTAGGACCTTGAGCGTGGCTGAGGTGCACCCATGACCAGCTCTGAAACCAGATTGCATAGCGGAGAAGGTATGGTGAGATTCGATATGGTCGGTAATCTGTTTGTTAACTTGGCTTTCAAAGACCTTAAAAAGGCAGAGTAGAATAGATATAGGTCTGTAGCAGTTTGGGTCAAGAGTGTCTCCCCCTTTGAAGAGGGGGATGAGCGCGGCAGCTTTCCAATCTATGGGAATCTCAGACGACACAAAAGAGAGGTTGAACAGGCAAGTAACAGGGGTTGCAATAATTTCGGCAGATCATTTTAGAAAGAGAGGGTCCAGATTGTCTATCCCCGCTGATTTGTAGGGGTCCAGATTTTGCAGCTCTTTCAGATCATCAGCTATCTGGATTTGGGTGCAGGAGAAGTGGGGGAGGTTTGGCCATGTTGCTGTGGGGGATGCAGGGCTGTTGACCGGGGTAGGGGTAGCTAGGTGGAAAGCATGGCCAGCCGTAGAAAAATGCTTATTGAAATTCAATTATTGTGGATTTATCGGTAGTGACAGTGTTTCCTAGCCTCAGTGCAGTGGGCAGCTGGGAGGATGTGCTCATATTCTCCATGGACTTTACAGTGTCCCAGAACTTTTTTGAGTTTGTACTACAGGATGCAAACTTCTGTTTGAAAAAGCTATCCTTAGCTTTCCTAACTGCCTGTGTATTATTGGTTCCTAACTTCCCTAAAAGTTGCATATCACTGGGGCTATTCGATGCTAATGTAGAACGCCACAGGATGTTTTTGTGCTGGTCAAGGGCAGATAGGTCTGGAGTGAACTAAGGGCTATATCTATTCCTAGTTCTACATTTTTTGAATGGAGCATGCTTATTTAAGATGGTGAGGAAGGCACTTTAAAAAAATAACCAGGCATCCTCTACTGACGGGATGAGGGCAATGTCATTCCAGGATACCCCGGCCAGGTCAATTAGAAAGGTCTGCTTGCAAAAGTGTTTTAGGGAGCGTTTGACAGTGATGAGGGGTGGTCTTTTGACCACAGACCCATTACGGATGCAGGCAATGAGGCAGTGATCGCTGAGATCTTGGTTGAAAACAGCAGAGGTGTATTTGGAGGGCGAGTTAGTTAGGATGATATCTATGAGGGTGCCCGTGTTTACAGATTTGGGGTTGTACCCGGTACGTTCATTGATAATTTGTGTGAGATTGAGGGCATCAAGTTTAGATTGTAGGATGGCCAGGGTGTTAAGCATGTCCCAGTTTAGGTCACCTAACAGCTCAGAAGATAGACGGGGAGCAATCAATTCACATATGGTGTCCAGGGCACAGCTGGGGACATAGGGTGGTCTATAGCAAGCAGCAACGGTGAGAGACTTGTTTCTGGAAAGGTGCATTTTGTTTTTGGTACAGACCTGGATAGTAAGATAGCCTGCAGAGTTCTATCTCTTCAGTAGATTGCAACACCACCCCCTTTGGCAGTTCTATCTTGGCGGAAAATATTATAGTTAGGGATGGAAATTTCAGGGTTTTTGGTGGTTTTCCTAAACCAGGATTCAGACACGGCTATGACATCCAGGTTGGCAGAATGTGCTAAAGCAGTGAATAAAGCAAACTTAGTACCGTGCTTTTACACCTGCATTGTTTGCTGTTTGGGGTTTTAGGCTGGGTTTCTGTACAGCACTTTGAGATATCAGCTGATGTACGAAGGGCTATATAAATAAATTTGATTTGATTTGATTTGGATGTGCATCCCAAATAGCATCCTATTCCCTATGTAGTGCATTACTTTTGACCAGAGCCCTTTATGGGCCCTTTGTCAAAAGTCGTGCACTACAATAAGAAATAGGGTGTCATTTGGGAATCAGACTGGGACTTTCAGACAGGAAACCACTGTGATTCTAGAGTCTCACACAGGCCAGGCCAGAGCAGAGGACAGCAAGAAGGAAGCCAGGGCCTTCTTTAAACACTGTATACATCAGTACATTAAACACCCAGGACCTAAACAATACGTTCCTCTCTTCCCCTGCCAGGCTGAAGGGCTGGTCGCTGGTATACATCATATGCACATAGCTGAGTGAAAATAAACTCCTCTGCTCCAAATGTGTGTTCTCTTTTACACACACCATACCGTATGACCTATCAGAGTTGTCCCTGACCATATGACCTAAAACTCAAAGAAAACTATGGGCCCTAGTTATAGGCTCCATAGGTTTTGTGGTCAGGGACAACTCTGGGCCCTTAACTTACTGAATGCACCAAGTCGAGAACCAACAGGACCCTGAACAGCTTCCACCACCAAGCCATAAGACTGCTAAACAAGACTGCTAAATAGCTAATCAAATGGCTACCCAGACTACCTGCATTGACCCTTTTTTGCACTAACTCTCTTTCACCGACTCTATGCAAACACACTGTAATCTACCCACACACTGACACATACTAACACCCAACACACACACACACACACACACACACTACATATGCCCACACACACATAACATGCCCACACATGCATACAGATGCAACACACTCACACACACACTTTCACACTCACCACATACAATACGCTGCTGCTACTGTCTATCTATCCTGTTGTCTAGTCACTTTACCCCGAACTACAGTATACTGCTGCTACTGTCTATTATCTATCCTGTTGTCTAGTCACTTTACCCCTACCTACAGTATACTGCTGCTACTGTCTATTATCTATCCTGTTGCCTAGTCACTTTACACCTACCTACAGTATACTGCTGTTGCGGTCTATTATCTATCCTTTACACCTACCTACAGTGTACTGCTGCTACTGTCTATTATCTATCCTTTACACCTACCTACAGTATACTGCTGTTGCGGTCTATTATCTATCCTTTACACCTACCTACAGTATACTGCTGCTACTGTCTATTATCTATCCTTTACCCCTACCTACAGTATACTGCTGCTACTGCCTATTATCTATCCTTTACCCCTACCTACAGTATACTGCTGCTACTGTCTATTATCTATCCCGTTGCCTAGTCACTTTACCCCTACCTACAGTATACTGCTGCTACTGTCTATTATCTATGCTGTTGTCTAGTCACTTTACCCCTACCTATATGTACATAGCTACCTAAATTACCTCGTACTCCTGCACAACAACTCGGTACTGGTACTCCCTGTATATAGCCATGATATTACCTCGTACTCCTGCTCATTGACTCAGTACTGGTGCTCCCTGTATATAGCCATGTTATTACCTCGTACCCCTGCTCATTGACTCAGTACTGGTACTCCCTGTATATAGCCATGTTATTACCTCGTACCCCTGCATATCAACTCAGTACTGGTACTCCCTGTATGTAGCCATGTTATTACCTGGTACTCCTGCACTTTGACTCAGTACTGGTACTCCCTGTATATAGCCATGTTATTACCTCGTACTCCTGCATATCAACTCAGTACTGGTACTCCCTGTATATAGCCATGTTATTACCTGGTACTCCTGCACATTGACTCAGTACTGGTACTCCCTGTATATAGCCATGTTATTACCTGGTACTCCTGCACATTGACTCAGTACTGGTACTCCCTGTATATAGCCATGTTATTACCTCGTACCCCTGCATATCAACTCAGTACTGGTACTCCCTGTATATAGCCATGTTATTACCTGGTACTCCTGCACATTGACTCAGTACAGGTACTCCCTGTATATAGCCATGTTATTACCTCGTACTCCTGCTCATTGACTCAGTACTGGTACTCCCTGTATGTAGCCATGTTATTACCTCGTACCCCTGCACATTGACTCAGTACTGGTACTCCCTGTATATAGCCATGTTATTACTTCGTACTCCTGCTCATTAACTCAGTACTGGTACTCCCTGTATGTAGCCATGTTATTACCTCGTACCCCTGCACATTGACTCAGTACTGGTACTCCCTGTATATAGCCATGTTATTACCTCGTACTCCTGCTCATTGACTCAGTACTGGTACACCCTGTATATAGCCATGTTATTACCTCGTACTCCTGCACATTGACTCAGTACTGGTACTCCCTGTATATAGCCATGTTATTACCTTGTACTCCTTCACATTGACTCAGTATTGGTACTCCGTGTATGTAGCCATGTTATTACCTCGTACTCCTTCACATTGACTCAGTACTGGTACTCCCTGTATGTAGCCATGTTATTACCTTGTACTCCTTCACATTGACTCAGTATTGGTACTCCCTGTATATAGCCATGTTATTACCTGGTACTCCTGCACATTGACTCAGTACTGGTACTCCCTGTATATAGCCATGTTATTACCTCGTACTCCTGCACATTGACTCAGTACTGGTACTCCCTGTATATAGCCATGTTATTACCTCGTACTCCTGCTCATTGACTCAGTACTGGTACTCCCTGTATGTAGCCATGTTATTACCTCGTACTCCTGCACATTGTCTCAGTACTGGTACTCCCTGTATATAGCCATGTTATTACCTTGTACTCCTTCACATTGACTCAGTATTGGTACTCCGTGTATGTAGCCATGTTATTACCTCGTACCCCTGCACATTGACTCAGTACTGGTACTCCCTGTATATAGCCATGTTATTACCTCGTACTCCTGCTCATTGACTCAGTACAGGTACTCCCTGTATATAGCCATGTTATTACCTCGTACTCCTGCTCATTGACTCAGTACTGGTACTCCCTGTATGTAGCCATGTTATTACCTCGTACCCCTGCACATTGACTCAGTACTGGTACTCCCTGTATATAGCCATGTTATTACTTCGTACTCCTGCTCATTAACTCAGTACTGGTACTCCCTGTATGTAGCCATGTTATTACCTCGTACCCCTGCACATTGACTCAGTACTGGTACTCCCTGTATATAGCCATGTTATTACCTCGTACTCCTGCTCATTGACTCAGTACTGGTACACCCTGTATATAGCCATGTTATTACCTCGTACTCCTGCACATTGACTCAGTACTGGTACTCCCTGTATATAGCCATGTTATTACCTTGTACTCCTTCACATTGACTCAGTATTGGTACTCCGTGTATGTAGCCATGTTATTACCTCGTACTCCTTCACATTGACTCAGTACTGGTACTCCCTGTATGTAGCCATGTTATTACCTTGTACTCCTTCACATTGACTCAGTATTGGTACTCCCTGTATATAGCCATGTTATTACCTGGTACTCCTGCACATTGACTCAGTACTGGTACTCCCTGTATATAGCCATGTTATTACCTCGTACTCCTGCACATTGACTCAGTACTGGTACTCCCTGTATATAGCCATGTTATTACCTCGTACTCCTGCTCATTGACTCAGTACTGGTACTCCCTGTATGTAGCCATGTTATTACCTCGTACTCCTGCACATTGTCTCAGTACTGGTACTCCCTGTATATAGCCATGTTATTACCTTGTACTCCTTCACATTGACTCAGTATTGGTACTCCGTGTATGTAGCCATGTTATTACCTCGTACTCCTTCACATTGACTCAGTACTGGTACTCCCTGTATGTAGCCATGTTATTACCTCGTACTCCTTCACATTGACTCAGTATTGGTACTCCCTGTATGTAGCCATGTTATTACCTCGTACTCCTTCACATTGACTCAGTACTGGTACTCCCTGTATGTAGCCATGTTATTACCTTGTACTCCTTCACATTGACTCAGTATTGGTACTCCCTGTATGTAGCCATGTTATTACCTTGTACTCCTTCACATTGACTCAGTATTGGTACTCCCTGTATGTAGCCATGTTATTACCTTGTACTCCTTCACATTGACTCAGTATTGGTACTCCCTGTATGTAGCCATGTTATTACCTTGTACTCCTTCACATTGACTCAGTATTGGTACTCCCTGTATGTAGCCATGTTATTACCTTGTACTCCTTCACATTGACTCAGTATTGGTACTCCCTGTATGTAGCCATGTTATTACCTTGTACTCCTTCACATTGACTCAGTATTGGCACTCCCTGTATGTAGCCATGTTATTACCTTGTACTCCTTCACATTGACTCAGTATTGGCACTCCCTGTATGTAGCCATGTTATTACCTTGTACTCCTTCACATTGACTCAGTATTGGCACTCCCTGTATGTAGCCATGTTATTACCTTGTACTCCTTCACATTGACTCAGTATTGGCACTCCCTGTATGTAGCCATGTTATTACCTTGTACTCCTTCACATTGACTCAGTATTGGCACTCCCTGTATGTAGCCATGTTATTACCTTGTACTCCTTCACATTGACTCAGTATTGGCACTGTGTATTTATTCCTCATGTAACTATTTTTATTTTTATTTTTGTATCTTTAACTTTGCATTGTTGGAAAAGGACCAGTAAGTATGCATTTAACAAATAAAAATGTATTTGATTTATAATATGGTGTTTGATTGTGTGTATGCGTGCGTGTGCGAAAGCATTAGTCTGAACCTGCTGTCTACAAAGCATGTGGCAAATACGATTTGATATGTTGTGTCTGTGTGTTAATATGGTGTTTGAGTGTGTTTGAGTGTGACAGAAGGAAATGTATTTATTTATTTCACCTTTATTTAACCAGGTAGGCAAGTTGAGAACAAGTTCTCATTTAATTGCGACCTGGCCAAGATAAAGCAAAGCAGTTCGACACATACAACAACACAGAGTTACACATGGAGTAAAACAAACATACAGTCAATAATACAGTATAAACAAGTCTATATACAATGTGAGCAAATGAGGTGAGATAAGGGAGGTAAAGGCAAAAAAAGGCCATGGTGGCAAAGTAAATACAATATAGCAAGTAAAACACTGGAATGGTAGAATTGCAGTGGAAGAATGTGCAAAGTAGAAATAAAAATAATGGGGTGCAAAGGAGCAAAATAAATAAATAAAATACAGTAGGGAAAGAGGTAGTTGTTTGGGCTAAATTATAGGTGGGCTATGTACAGGTGCAGTAATCTGTGAGCTGCTCTGACAGTTGGTGCTTAAAGCTAGTGAGGGAGATAAGTGTTTCCAGTTTCAGAGATTTTTGTAGTTCGTTCCAGTCATTGGCAGCAGAGAACTGGAAGGAGAGGCGGCCAAAGAAATAATTGGTTTTGGGGGTGACTAGAGATATACCTGCTGGAGCGTGTGCTACAGGTGGGAGATGCTATGGTGACCAGCGAGCTGAGATAAGGGGGGACTTTACCTAGCAGGGTCTTGCATGCAAGTGTGTCGGTGTGTGTGTGTACGTGTACTTGTGACAGAGGGAAACCATGTTGTTGTCTTTCAAAGGAAACATGGGATACTTGTTTGATTAGTTGGATTATGTTGCCACCTAGTGTCCGACAATGTTATAACTCACAGTTTGAGGAAGTAGTCATGAATGCGATTTACGTACACTGAGTGTACAAAACATTAAGAACACCTGCTCTTTCCATGACATAGACTGTCCAGGGGAATCCAGGGGAAAGCTATGATCCCTTATTGATTTAACTTGTAAATCCACTTCAAGCAGTGTAGATGAAGGGGAGGAGACAGGTTAAATAAGTATTTTTAAGCCTTGAGACAATTGACACATGGATTGTGTATGTGTGCCATACAGAGGGTGAATGGGCATGACAAAAGACTGAAGTGCCTTTGAACAGGGTCTGGTAGTAGGTGCCAGGTGCACCGGTTTGAACGGGGTCTGGTAGTAGGTGCCAGGTGCACCGGTTTGTGTCAAGAACTGCTGTGTTTTTCACGCTGAACTGTTTCCCGTGTGTATCAAGAATGGTCGACTACCAAAAATGAAATCCAGGCAACTTGACACAACTGTTGGAAGCATTGGAGTCAACATGGGCCAGCATCTGGGGGGGAGGAAGGTGTTCCTAATGTTTGGTATACTCAGTGTACTTAACACTATGGTGGTTGATCACAAGTCCATGTTCCAAATTAAACTTCTATGTGATTCTATTAATAAAAATGTCAGGATCCCAGTGCTATGCACTCTAACCCCCCTGTCCCAAACCTTAACCCCATCCTAAACCTTAACCCTATCCCAGACCTTAACCCCATCCCAAACCTTAACCCCATCCTAAACCTTAACCCCATCCCAAACCTTAACCCTATCCCAAACCTTAACCCTATCCCAAACCTTAACCCCATCCCAAACCTTAACCCCATCCCAAACCTTAACCATATCCCAAACCTTAACCCCATCCCAAACCTTAACCCTATCCCAAACCTTAACCCCATCCTAAACCTTAACCCCATCCCAAACCTTAACCCTATCCCAAACCTTAACCCTATCCCAAACCTTAACCCCATCCCAGACCTTAACCCTATCCCAAACCTTAACCCTATCCCAAACCTTAACCCCATCCCAGACCTTAACCCCATCCCAGACCTTAACCCTATCCCAAACCTTAACCTTAACCCCATCCCAAACCTTAACCCTATCCCAAACCTTAACCCCATCCCAAACCTTAACCCCATCCCAAACCTTATCCCCATCCCAAACCTTATCCCTATCCCAAACCTTAACCCCATCCCAAACCTTAACCCTATCCCAAACCTTAACCCCATCCCAAACCTTAACCCTATCCCAAACCTTAACCCTATCCCAGACCTTAACCCTATCCCAAACCTTAACCCTATCCCAAACCTTAACCCTTCCCTACTTTCACTAGGGTTAAGGTGATACCCCCGACAAATGTGGAATACTGAAGTGAGAACGTGAGATCTTGTTGCAGAGGAACAGAACATGAATCCTCCAGAATATAGGCCACATTAGTTAAAAAATAATGTATATCTGTGGTTAAGAATGAATGGGGGAAAAAACTTAGGTTTTTGTGGGAGAAACACATTCTGTACTACATGCAGACTGCATTAGAGTATAGTGAGTGGTTTGGAGAGCAGGTGTGTATCTACCGGTCTTCACACCCTAGCACAGAATGGGTCAGAGAGATAGAAAGTGAAAGAGACGAGAGGGAGATGGAGTGAATAACAGAGGGACATCGCATCTGCTGCTTTCCTCCACTCCCTATTACAGTAAGAGAGTAGGAGGAGGAGGATGGAAAGAGCTATGGGAGAAATATAACAAGATGATAGTGATATAAGCCAGGAAGTAGAGAAACAGCAGTCATCAGTTATAGCCTCTGCTTGCTATGGACCCAATGACCTTACACATCTCAACACCTGCAGTACAGCCAGAAACTCCCCAAGACACTGCAGTACAGCCATGCACACAGATGCACACACTCACTCACACACCTGCCCTGTCTCATGCACATACACACACACATGCACATACATACACACATACACACATACGAGTGTGTGCACGCACGCACACAAACAGAAATGCAATAGGGGTGAAGGAGAGGTCCATTTTTAGAGCAGTGAATTTTTTTTTTTTTTACTGTCCTCCTGACATTGAAAGATTTATCCTGTTTTGAACAAGCATCTGCTAATGCCTAAATAGAATCAGGTAGCAGAACGAAACTCTTTCAATTGTGATTAATAACCTGGTTAATCTGAATAATCTGGGTTTACAGTAACAATCCTTCAAACTGCTGATCCTCTTAAACACCAGTAGGATCTGTCTATCAATAGGTTTGCATCTCACTCTTTACTCCATCCATAGATTACTCACATGATATCAAAGTGCCACTGAGGAGCCATCAAATATACACAAAGCACACAATCATATTTGTTTGTTTGTTTTCCTTTCATGTGGTGACTATACCAAATGGCTTTGAGTTTTTAATTTTTAATTAAAAAAAAAAAATCCAATAAAACATTCACAATCATCTCAACAACTAATATTCAGAAGTTATCAAGTTACAAAAAAGTGTGTGTACGTGTTGTTTAGCATTTATAAATATACAGTACTGAAATATAATATTTGTTTAACATGTTTGTATAAAGCCATTTGAATTGGCCCGTGGATATTGAATATCCAACTCTGGAATTTGCCCTAGCAGTGACAGTGATGGAAAACACCAGGACTGGCCACCCAGAAGATAATTTTTTTTTTGTTGGCTGTCTTTGCCAAAACTCTCCGTTGAGTGTTCTCAGTCCTCCAAAATTACTCATGGCAACAAGAGAATGTCAAATAAACGTTTCCAAAATGTGGCTCTAACAGAATTGTCTGATTAGAACAAAGGGCCTTGGCCCTTACCAAAAGGAGTGTACTACATAGATAACAGGGTATCATTTGGGATGCAGCCATAGTCTACTACAGAGAAGTTAAGAGTATGAATAAATGAGTGTGTTAATAATATGTGACTGTATCTATTCAAATCTAGGCCTATGTGTTTCAGTTATAAAGTGTTTATGTTTGTCTAGAACAGTGTGCACATCTCTGTTGGAGTGAGACACATGTAAGTGTATATTAGTGGTGTGTGTATATTAGCGGTGTGCGTATGTGTGTATATTAGTGGTGTGTGTGTGTATATTAGTGATGTGTGTGGGTATATTAGTGGTGTGTGTGTGTGTGCATGTGTATTTATGTGGTGTATGTGTATATTAGTAGCGTGTGTGTGCGTGTGTGTGTCGTCAGTCATGGGGCAGAGTGTGTTCGGGGAGAACTGTTCCTTGGCACCAGGGGCTCAACTGTCACTCGGGACAGGGGACATGTCCCCCCACATTCTGAAATTGTATTTTTGTCCCCCACTCCCAGTTTTATCATTGGAATGTGATATAAAACAAGGCAACGGTGTGCTTTAGGACCATGCGGACGCCTCCGAGAGGGCAGGTAGGCTGTTTGGAGTATTTATCAGACTGGATACATTTTTTTATAATAATAATGATGCCCCCCCACCTCTAAAACCAAAATTGCGCCCCTGCTTGGCACCAACAAGTCTTTTTCAAGGCCTGATGAGGGAGACAGCAGACCAATTCACAGGCCCAGGCTGGCCATCTACACACACACACACACACACACACCACTAATACACACACACACACACACACACACACACACACACACACACACACACACACACACACAGCACTGACCCTCCAGAATACTCATCTCTCTCTCTTCTTTAACACCAGCATGACACATGACATGAAGGCACCAGTTTCACCATGGCTAGGCTATACAGAGAGTTGAACGTCAGTTGGACTTCTCTCAGTGCCCTCTGAAGCAATTCAATCTCTCTAACTTCATGGTGTCATCAGTGCCTTAGGGACCTGTAATATAGACAATGTCAAATGAATGGGATTAAGGTAACATATTATAAGAATATATATTAATTTAAGCTCTATTTGGTTTTTCACACTGAAAAACATGTGCAATATCTTGTGTATATTGGTTTGACCTGTAAGGTGAGATGATAGACCTATGGAAAATAGTCCATATTTTTCCTCCAATTAATGGATTTCAGTCAAAAAGCCAACCACAACAAGAACGTCTATTTTCCAAGAATGGTCTCGTTCACTTGCAGTGTTTATGAAGCGTGGATATTAGCAGCGAGTTGCAAGGGGTGGACTCGAGCGCTAATTACCCGAACGGCCTACATTCACGCCATAGCGCGCCCACGTGCCACATCTCAACTCCTGGCTAGACAATTTCAGTTGTTGCGAACACCTGCAATAAAGAATGAGAGGCAAGTGAGCTTTTAACGAACTCACACCTACCTGCAAACTATTCCACCTCAACGAAAGGGACATGTGAACTTTTGCTCAAGTCAATAGGAGAGATCAATTGATGGGCATATACTTCTTCAATCCATGGAGGTGCTCAGTTCAATCATAACTCTTCATTTAAAATACAAAGACTACAAATATGCCTAAATGACTGTAGCCTATATACACTGAACAAAGATATAAACGCAACATGTAAAGTGTTTGTTTCTGATTCATGAGCTGAAATAAAAGATCCCAGAAATGTTCCATACTCACAAAAAGCTGATTTCTCTCATGTTTATGCACACATTTGTTTACATCCCTGTTAGTGAGAATTTTGTCCTTTGCCAAGATAATCCATCCACCTGACAGATGTGGCATATCAAGAAGCTGAATAAACAGCATGATCATTACACAGGTGCACCTTGGGCTGGGGACAATTTAAAGGTCACTCTAAAATGTGCAGTTTTGTCTTGTATTTTCTATTTTTATTGGTTGGCTTTAGGCTTATATATTTGACTTAGTTGAGATGGAAGTTAAAGGCCTACTGCTGCATTGGCCTATAAACTATCTCTGAGTTCGATGCTCTCATTTCTTTAGCCGCCAATGGATCACAGTGTATCAATGTGTCCATATGGCAGAGGTTGGTGTTCTCCATTAGTTGAATTTAAATGTTTAGATTTGTTTTATTTTTATTCAGCTTTTTTTAATGATTAAGCAGGTGACATTGATTTTAAGAAACAAAAACGTTATTATTAAAATGAAACTGTTCCATGAAAATGCGCTATGAAAATAATGATAACTGGCACTCAGATCAGTAGAAATGCTAGGATAAATTGTGAGCTTACCCAAACTTGAAACTCACCTGCTGCCTATGGTCAGCTCGGGGCCTGTTCTAGCCTTTTTGGGGCCCTTAGCAAGAGTTTTTCAGTTTTAAAGTTAATTTCCTGCAAGTCTTGACTTATGCCATGTTAATATGATATCTGAGTGAGAATGACTAACAAATCAATGGGGGCCCCTTGGAGGCCAGGGCCCCTGGGCACATGCCCTGTGTGCCTGATTGGTATTTGTCCATGATTGTTACAAGTTTAGATTGCTGTCTAGACTAACTACCAATCTAAAAATAGTTAGCTGATTAAGTGACTGTCAGTGACTGTCAGTGACTGACATAACAAGAGAAAAACTCCTGATGCCAAATTTCGAAATTGCACCTGTATCCTATCCTTGCAGCTGTATCCTACTATTCTTACTCTCAATAGTTAGCTAAGACCTGACTGAGTTCCTTTTTTGGGGGGTCGGACCCCTTAGTTACCAGGGGGGCAGGAGCCCCTGGAAAAACCCTTAGCCCCCATTGGAATGAAAATCAAATGCCCATGCAACTGATTCGTTCTGGCCCCAGCCGTGAATGTGTCCCTCTCTAGTGAGTCCCTCCTGCCTTTCCTTGGGGTCCGCTGACCCTAGCCCTCTCCTCGCGACCAGAACATGTGGTACGCTTCCAAAATGAGGCATTCCAGAGCCAGCGACATCTGACTCCACCCATCCAGCATCAACTGCGTGCGTTTTGGAGCTACGAATGCCAAATACCCATGTGTATTGGTTGCTTGGCGCGTCAATTATGATTTCTAGAATAAGTGGGAGGAGCAACGCCAGAGAGAGGTGGGGAGGACTAGAGGCGGCGCAGCTGTCAGTTGTGTTCGTCCTTCTCGTCAAAATCTGTTGCAGACTCGACTAAAGTGTTTAGCAGCTCAGTGTACTTTGAGAGCTTAACCAATGTACGGACCTATGGGAGATACATCTTGTTCTCCTCATAACAACATATATCACAGCGTAAAGTTGACTGCCTTGCACTTTGGTAACTGTTGGATGGTAAGGTAGACTGAGTTGGCTTCTTTAAGCAGGAAGGTTAGGCTACCCTGGAAGACTACACCTAAATACGTGTGTTGTTTTAAGGATTTTTATGCGAAGTTTCTTCTTCCCAATGTTAATCTATCATTGAGTGTGAGGTAGCATCGCTGGAAGCCTACAGGACTGCTGCCAATCTGTGAGGTTGGGACTTGTTGCGTGAAAAACACATCCCCCGGGAATAGTGTTTTCGGGTAAACCCTTTTTTAAAACCAATTTGCATTCAAGTCGGTGCGTGTCAGTGGTGTTTTGATTTCACAACAGGACAGATTATCGAGTGTCTGTGGTGGGTGTTCCCCAATCCTCTGATTCTAGTCCTGATAGTATACAAGTCAGGTCGACTTTGTGGAGACTGGAGAGCGAACATGAGACTGAATGTGATGGACTTTAGGCGTGATTAAAGAAATTGAAGTAATTACCTAGGCCTACACAACTGCCTGACCGGAGCGGCTCTAATGGTCTAACGGAACAGCCCTCGCCAGATGTGCGCTGGAGTCCAGTTCCGTGGTTCATATTTTTGGAAAGGCGCAGCAGACCCCTCCATAGCCTACCCGTGCACTTATATGTAAATAAATGGCACCCATAATACGTCGAATTTAGTGATTTTCTATAGCCTGTAACTGCTGAGAAGATGTCGGAGCAAGAGCGCTATGGGGACGGACTGTGCGACGATGGAGCTCCGGAGATCATCCCGCCGAGAGCGTCCAGGACGGGAAGGCGGAGCGGAGTCATCCTCCCTGGCCAGGACAACGATACCATCGTCCTGGAGGCAGTGAGGGCAGCCCCACGCAGGAGCAGCATCATCAAGGTAAAATAGATTAGTTATTTAAAGGGATGGTTGAGGCTACATGTAATGATAACACTGGCAACATTTATCTGAACGATTTAGGTTAACAGATCTGTTTCACACAATCACCTGCTTTTACCTGAGCCATTTGTTTACCTTAGTTCACCCGCATAAAATAGCCAGGCTTCAAATGAAAAAGCCATCGGCTAATGCAGTAGTTCCCCACCTATTTTGGTTACTGTACCACCAACTATATTTTGTTCTGCCTGGAGTACCCCTCGTGCATTTTACCAGTAGGCATATGGTCTCATGAGTCTTCTCAAGTATCCCCTGTGGATTGGCCAAGTACCCCCAGGGGTTATATTACTCCTGGTCGGGAACCACTGGGCTAATATAATAGCACTGGAGCTTTCCATTGCACTGTTCATAATGTGTATTCATCCACTTAAAATGTCTCTGCAACAGACACTAGACATGGAGCCGCCGGATAAAGGACGGTGGGTAATGAATAGAAGTAGGATAGGCTACAGTGGGTTGTGATTACATTAGCGTGTGAACATGAACAAGCACCAGACAAATGCCAATACTCTTCAGAGACGGTCTCAATTTGGGTCTCAGACATATTAATTCCTCACACTGCACAGCAAAATCAGTTGTGTACATTAACTCTGAAAGTGTGTTTTCAGTGAACATATGAGTCCCACTGAACTGGTGATAAAATAACACTTTGGAGATTGTTAAAGATTTAACTCTGTTGCGGTGTTCCCCATTCAACATGTAAAGTGTTCAATTTAACTTAACTGTGGTGTTTGCCAGTGGTGTAAAAATACGTCAAAGTACTACTTAAGTAGTTTTTTGGGATATCTGTACTTTACTTTACTATTTATATTTTTGTCAACTTTTACTAAACTACATTCCTAAAGAAAATACTATACTTTTTACTCCATACATTTTCCCTGACACCCAAAATACTTGTTACATTTTGACAGGAAAATGGTCCAATTCACACACAAGATAACATCCCTGGTCCTCCCTACTGCCTCTGATCTGAAGGACTCACTAAATACCTACTTCGTTTGTTAAATGATGTCTGAGTGTTGGAGTGTGCCTCTGGCTAGCCGGCAATTTAAAAATGCTTAATATAAGGAATTTGAAATGGTTTATATTGTTACTTTTGATACTTAAGTCAATTTGAGTAATTCCATTTACCTTTGATACTTAAGTATATTTAAAACCAAATACTTTTAGACTTGAGTCATTTTCTATTAAGGTATCTTTACTTTTACTCAAACATGACATTTGAGTACTTTTTCCACCACTGGTGTTTGCATAGCCCTACTGTAGATTAATATGCAATACCTATAGTGTAAAACATGATTTAGAGTAAACTGGACTAACTTTGCTCTATGACAATATTTCTATCATTAGGCCTTACTTTGATGGCCTAGTTTAATCTTAGCACTGTGGTGTTAAGAAACTCCTGGTTTACAGGCCACATCAGGTCTGCAAGTCACATTAAGATGGCTTGCAAAGTGATGTATAATTTCTTTTGGAATTCAGAGTTAGGATATCCAACAGTTTACATTTTTGTTCACCAGCAACCAGCATTCAGAATGACTGTCAGCGTTAGGAAAGTTTATAAGAAGATTACCTAAACCAATTGAACTGGAACAATTTCAGTAACAGGTGCAAAAAATGTATTATATTTATCCTTGTGTAGCATAAGATTAATCAATCAATCAATGTACATGCAAAAACAGATATTAAAAACTTCTTTTTTTTTCATCTTTTTTTTTCTACAATAGAGAATGCTGGGAAATATGATAAGGATGGGCATGGTGTTGATGGGACTGTTTTACTCTCCAAAGTAAAACAGACTTTTAACACCAAAACTGGGGGTTAATTTACACTCCTGCAGAGTGAATTTAACTCCTGAATCAACACTAGAAATGTTACACTGAAAAATCAACACTGGCCATTTTTCTGTGTGGATGACAATCTTATTGAGGACTTATAAGAACTGTTTCTCATTTTCGAGGAGAGAAACTTGCAGGGCGCCATGGTTAGGCTATAATGGTGTTCTGAAACTGAAATGATGTCAGCCTTTCGGTCTCAGTTCGTTTGGATATATACTGTAGGCAACAGCAGGTGCCACTCGTGGTTTCGTTTTGATTTTAACTGTCACGCACTGCATTTTTTCTGCACTGCAATTGGCCAAAGAATGTAGGCTACACATTGAGTGAACAACCTGTGACGCCCGCCCGCACCTACTCCTGACAACAGCGCACATTCCACGCGCCGAGTGATCTCAATTCAGGCCCACACAGAGCATCACACATGTGTATTCACATGCCAAACCTGTGCCTAACCTGTACCATTATGCTCACTTTATTTCCATTTCACAATGGATTTATGATTAACCTGAATATGCCAAAAACACACCCTCATAGAAGTTGTCTTCCAAAAGAAGCTCTCACCAGCACAGATTTAAATCATCAACAATGTTTGAATAGTTGTTGTCAACTTAGATAACCTGTTTATAAAACGATACCATTTCAGAGCATCCAATGAAGAATGATCCTGCCCTCTACAGTGAGGGGGAAAAAGTATTTGATCCCCTGCTGATTTTGTACGTTTGCCCACTGACAAAGAAATGATCAGTCTATAATTTTAATGGTAGATTTATTTGAACAGTGAGACAGAATAACAACAAAAACATCCAGAAAAACACATGTCAAAAATGTTATAAATTGATTAGCATTTTAATGAGGGAAATAAGTATTTGACCCCTCTGCAAAACATGACTTAGTACTTGGTGGCAAAACCCACATTTCTTGTAGTTTGCCACCAGGTTTGCACACATTTCAGGAGGGATTTTGTCCCACTCCTCTTTGCAGATCTTCTCCAAGTCATTAAGGTTTCGAGGCTGACGTTTGGCAACTCGAACCTTCAGCTCCCTCCACAGATTTTCTATGGGATTAAGGTCTGGAGACTGGCTAGGCTACTCCAGGACCTTAATGTGCTTCTTCTTGAGCCACTCCTTTGTTGCCTTGGCCGTGTGTTTTGGGTCATTGTCATGCTGGAATACCCATCCACTACCCATTTTCAATGCCCTGGCTGAGGGAAGGAGGTTCTCACCCAAGATTTGACGGTACATGGCCCCATCCATCGTCCCTTTGATGCGGTGAGGTTGTCCTGTCCCCTTAGCAGAAAAACACCCCCAAAGCATAATGTTTCCATCTCCATGTTTGACGTTGGGGATGGTGTTCTTGGGGTCATAGGGAGCATTCCTCCTCCTCCAAACATGGCGAGTTGAGTTGATGCCAAAGAGCTCCATTTTGGTCTCATCTGACCACAACACTTTCACCCAGTTGTCCTTTGAATCATTCAGATGTTCATTGGCAAACTTCAGACGGGCATGTATATGTGCTTTCTTGAGCAGGGGGACCTTGCGGGCGCTGCAGGATTTCAGTCCTTCACGGCGTAGTGTGTTACCAATTGTATTCTTGGTGACTATGGTCCCAGATGCCTTGCGATCATTGACAAGATCCTCCCGTGTAGTTCTGGGCTGATTCCTCACCGTTCTCATGATCATTGCAACTCCACGAGGTGAGATCTTGCATGGAGCCCCAGGCCGAGGGAGATTGACAGTTCTTTTGTGCTTCTTCCATTTGTGAATAATTGCACCAACTGTTGTCACCTTCTCACCAAGCTGCTTGGCGATGGTCTTGTAGCCCATTCCAGCCTTGTGTAGGTCTACAATCTTGTCCCTGACATCCTTGGAGAGCTCTTTGGTCTTGGTCATGGTGGAGAGTTTGGAATCTGATTGATTGATTGCTTCTGTGAACAGGTGTCTTTTATACAGGTAACAAACTGAGATTCCCTTTAAGAGTGTGCTCCTAATCTCAGCTCGTTACCTGTATAAAAGACACCTGGGAGCCAGAAATCTTTCTGATTGAGAGGGGGTCAAATACTTGTTTCCCTCATTAAAATGCAAATCAATTTATAACACTTTTGACATGCTTTTTCTGGATTTTTTAAATTGTTATTCTGTCTCACTGTTCAAATGAACCTACCATTCAAATTATAGACTGATCATTTCTTTGTCAGTGGGCAAACGTACAAAATCAGCAGGGGATCAAATACTTTATTCCCTCACTGTATCTATGAGCTCAGTTCGTGTCTGCATCCAGGATGGACTGTGGTCAAATATGGTCTCCAGTATATACTGACAAGATACCTGGAGTCTTTGCTATAAAAATGGAAGTAAAAGTTTGTCGGGAACATTCTAGCTGTCGGGAAAGTCTGGAACATTCTAGCTGTCGGGAAAGTCTGGAACATTCTAGCTGAATAAGAGCGGGCAGATACGCATGTGAACAACAAAAAAATCAGCTTCCTCTGCTTCACGCTTTATTTTCAAGCTGAAATATTTTAGGGCGGAGTCAGCCGTCTCGCTTTGCCTCTTCCTCTCTGCTGTGGTTGACCCTGTGGTTGACAACTGACCAGCAGCTACAAGCCAGTCTAGGGTGACATCATAGCTTTCCATGGTCGCTAGCGGTGATATGATGTCAGTTGACTTTACCAGAGGAGGATCATGTTATTGATAGATCACTGTTAAAGACGTCCTCCAGCGATACTATAAATTAGGTAAAAGACACAAACTGAAGGGTCAAAACGTATGTGTGGATAGTGTTTTTTTTTACTTCAAGGAGTTGGTCTGGTGGTCAGATGGGACGTCATCAGCCTCCCCCTAGCTTGAGGAACAATAGAGGAGCAATAGAGAACAGAAGGGGCAAGACCCCCTCCCACCACCCCCCCACTTGTGCCATGTTATGTTATACCGGGACCACCTATTGAGATGTGCCTTTTGTTAAATAAATCAGATGTTAAATGAGGTGACAAGGAGACTGGAGGAGGACTTTAAATAGATGTCCACCCTTAGAGGACATCTATGGAGGCTCCATACTCCTGTGTGTGTGTGTGTGTGTGTGTGTGTGTGTCTGTGTGTGTGTGTCTCTGTGTGTGTGTGTGTGTACTCCCAGCTGAGAGGCTCTGATGTGGTGATTGTGTTAACTGAGCCCTCTCTCTGTCCTAGTAGCAGGAAGTGTCACGGGTGATGCAAAGATAGAGGAATGTCAGTGACAGACACGGAGGGACGGGAACAGAGGGAGAGACACGGAGGGACGGGAACAGAGGGAGGGGGAGAGAGGGAGGGACGGGAACAGAGGGAGGGGGAGAGAGGGAGAGACACGGAGGGACGGGAACAGAGGGAGGGATGGAAGGGAGGGAGGATAGAGGGATGAATGCAGAGGAGCACAGAGGAAGGACAAGGATGGAGACTGAGGGAGAAAGAGATTAGACAGGGGGCTTGTGACTTGGCCCAGCCTCATGATGGCAGTGCTCACATTAGGTCCCATGTGTGAGTAACTGTGTCCTCCTCAACCAAAGATGCCCAGACAGAGAAACCCTGATAGGAACCTGGCTAATCAACAGGACTTTGTTGTTTAGGGAAACCGATGGAGACCCACCCCTCAGAAATGAAGGGAAGGACGAGGTTGGCGCATCTCTGAACCTCCCCCTCTGGCTCTGAACAACACTGATTGATGCATCGCCTCTGCTTGTCAAGTCTGTATATAGGAAGTTTTTTTTTGAGTCATTGTCTCACTGTAAATTATAAAAAGAACAACACAAGTCATTCAGTCACACGATCAGACATTAGATGCCCAGACCAGAAAGTTACACGGGTCACCCTGTGTCTCTGTCTGCCATTCCACTAATACCCATTAAAGTCCATGGGCCAGACCCTAAAATTCAGGCTCACTTGGGTGACGATGTCTCATAGTGATTTTCTTGAAGGTTTATGTTCCCAGAGTTGGAAAATGTGTGATATCAGTGCAGCAATGGGAGATTCCTCTACATTATTACTCTTTATTTCATCCCTCCATCGCAGGGAGGGATTTTACCCATAGGGATTTTACCTTATAGAATAAAATAAAACTTTATTGTCCATCTAGGATGGACATTTTTCTTTGGCATCAGCTTAAATTAAAATGATCGCACACACATACATTCTCACATCACATTTAAACCAGTCAGTCCATCATACTGCATACGCTATCAACATAGAGGACATCAATACATTCACGCCGCTGTCCCAACTGCACTGGATAGATAAGTACATATACTTACACAATTTACTTTGCATTTAGTAGACCAACAGCACAAGCAACAAATGAATGTTTGAAAACATTCTTCTTGGCCTTGGGCATTCTGAAGCGCCAGCCAGAGGGAAGCCTCTCCAACTGAGGGTGTAGAGGGTGAGAGGGGTCGCCAACAACAGCCAGTGCCTTCTTTTTGGTTGCCTTGTGGAACAGACTGGGCAAATGTGCCTGCGGTCGACCAATTACTCTGCTGGCTGTGTTTACTATTCTGTTCAGTTTGCTTTTGCGACTCACGCTCAGATTACCAGACGGTCATATTGAACGTGAGGATGCTCTCCACCAAGCTGCTGTACACCCTCTTCAGAACACCCTGGCTGACCCCAATCCCCTTCAATTTCCTCATTAAAAACAGGCGCTGGCTTGCTTTAAAAAAATATATACATTCTGCATTCTCTGTAAAACTCAGTTTATCAATTTCTGTGCCTAGGTATTTGAAACACTCAACCACCTCCACTGGTTGGTTGTTCAGAGAGAGTCTTTGGGACCTTGGCAAGTTGTTGCCATTGATGATAATTTCCTTTTGTCTTTTCCACATTGATGTGGAGGGCACTTGACCGGCACCATTCTTGAAGTTTGTTTAAAATATCTGTCCCCATCTGACCCCAATCTTCTTCTTTTTAAAGACTCCCACCAGAACCATGTCTTCAGTGGACGTGAAAAGGCTCACATTGTTTCCTTGGATCTTCATCTTGTTAGTGTAGATGGAGAACAACAACAGTGAAAGGACACAGCCCTGGGGTGCCCCTGTGTTCAGGGCCAGTTCATCAGAGAGGGCCCCATTCATGAGGACCCTCTGTGGGCAGTCAGTTAATAATAAGTCCTTGATCCAACCTGCCAGGCCTCCGTTGACGTTCAGGTCCAGTAGTCGTTTCAGCAGTATGTGTATTTGCATTCTATTGAAAGATGAACGAAAGTAAAATAAATGAAAGGTGTGCATATGATTTAGCATGTTGAAGGGGACTAGCCACCATGTTCATCAAGGTCAGGGTAGCATCCTCAATCCCTCTCTGTGCCTTATAGGCAAACTGGAATGGGTCCAGTTGATCTGCTATGGACAGTTCTTCAGTACTTTGCTCCGCAGTCCGTCTGGGCTCGGCGCTTGTGTGGTTTAATATGTGACTAGCATGAGACCACCTCGTTATCTGGACAGGAGAGGATTTGGGGATGTTCTCACATTTTTGTTTACATTCGACTTTAAAATTGACAATGTCAAATCTTCCATAAAAACAGTTAGGGTCGTTCACAAAGGATGAACAGTCTGCAATTTTATTGTTCTCTTTTCTCTTCCCATCATTCATTGCATTAAGCCCTTCCCATGTTTGTCTTGGATTGGCTGGACAGAACCTCTGCTCCACTTTATCCTTTCAGTCCTTTTTATCTTTCCACATTTTTGACCTGAATTCATTTTCTTGCTCCTTTACAGCTTCAGCATCTCCTTTACAGCTTCAGCATCTCCTTTACAGCACCAGCATCTCCTTTACAGCTTCTCATTTACAGCACCAGCATCTCCTTTCAGCAATGCAAACTTCTTTAAGTGAGGCACATTTTCAACACCCAGGGCTTGTTGTTGGGAAATACTCTGACAATTTCTGTGTTAATGACAGTATACTCACAAAACTGGATGTATGATGTAATGCTGTCTGTAAACTCTTGGGGATCCCTGCACAAGTCAAAGTACACCTCCCAGTCTGTGTTGTCAAAGCAGTCCTTGAGCTCCTCCCTACTCTCCTCTGTCCGTACCTGAATGGATTTCTCTGCAGGTTTTCTGCATTTCACCTGCTGCTTGTATCTCGGGTAGGAGATGGATAACATTAAACGATCTGATTTCCCGATGGGTGCTCCGGACACTGCCGTGTATGCGTCATCTCCGTTGCCATAACACTGGTCCAGGATGCTAGTAGGACAGGTGACGTACTGTTTGGATCAGCTGATCGGGAAAGCCAAGAGTGGGGAGGTGCTCGGAGAGGGAGAGCGCATTAAAATCCCCAAGAACAAATACTGTCTGGTCAGTTGATCGTGAAAGCGCAGCATTGAAACAGTCTGTAATCCTGTCAGCAGCTTCCTTATTGTTAGGTCCAGGCACATAGACCAGAATAATGGTAATCTGTCCAAACTCACTTGGTAGATAGAATGGCCTGAATGATACAATGAGAGTCTCATAGTCTCTGGTGCACATTTGTTCTATCACATTACACTGCGTGGCCAAAGTATTATCTACGAAGATACACAGCCCCTCGCCTATTGATTTATGTAATGTTGTTTAGGCTCCGTCTGCTCTAATAACAGTGTATCCATCAATGTCCACATCAATAACAGTGTATCAATCAATATCCTGTAATGTAATCCCAGCCCTCGTTCCCGCAGGAGGCCTTTTGCCTTCTGGTAGGCCGTCATTGTAAATAAGAATTTGTTCTTAACTGACTTGCCTAGTTAAAAATTAAGGTAAAAGCAGATTGAATTACTTCTACTGTGACAAACAATGTCAGTATACAACAAATTATTGCTCACATATACCCTTAAATCATATATCACTGGAAAGCTTACCATCACAGCTATCCATCAGACACATTTTTGGAATGTTCAGGTCAAGAGAACTTTGACCTTTTGACCTCTAGGGTACATTTCAGAATTACTTGTATAAATTGCAAAAAAATACAAAAGGAAACCCGTATACAGTTTCAACTTTGTTAGACAAGTGGTTCTGAAAGGTCATGAAATTATCTTTCAAATATATATACTATAACCAACTTTGAAAGCACCACCTACAACCATTGTTTCAAAATAGCACATATTGTGCAACTGTTGGAAGCTTAGCCATTGATTCCCATGTAGTGGGACACCTATGTTTTTGGATTGTAACTTCGGTGATAGACGCGTCAAATTGCACACACACTGCTAGAACAGGGTTTTAAAAAGATTTGTAGCTACAGGGCATTCACAGGATTCACACACTAACCCCACAGAAGTATTTTTCCAATATGGCCGCCAACCAACTCAGTGGGATCTTATTGGATCAATTTTGCATGACCATACCTGTATGAAATTGTAGTGTGCCCAATATGATCTTAAAATGTTCATGGTGATGTGGAATACACAACCACATGAGCCAGGTGTGCCATATATATATATATGCAAAATTGATCCAATAAGATCCCACTGAGTTAGTTGGTGGCCATATTGGAAAAAGGATTCTGTGGGGTTTCATGCTTCTATCACAGAAGTTACAATCCCAAAACATAGCTGTCCCACTACATGGAAATCAATGGCTAAGCTTCCAACAGTTTAATGTCAGTTGCACAATATGGGCTATTTTGAAACAATAGTTGTAGGTGGTGCTTTTAAAGTTGGTTGAACTAAACTCAGAAAAAAAAGAAACGTCCCTTTTTCAGGACCCCATCATCGGACTGAGCTTGTTGTCATTGCAGGCCATCTCAATGATGTGCGTTACAGGGAAGACATCCTCCTCCCTCATGTGATACCCTTCCTGCAGGCTCAGGAAGGGTATCAAATACGGCTTGCAGGTCATACTGCTCGTCCTGTGCATGATTTCCTGCAAGACAGGAATGTAAGTTTTTCTGCCATGGCCAGCGAAGAGCCCGGATCTCAATCCCATTGAGCACATTTGGGACCTGTTGGATCGGAGGGTGAGGGCTAGGGCCTTTCCCCCCAGAAATGTCCAGGAACATGCAGGTGCCTTTGTGGAAGAGTGGGGTAACATCTCACAGCAAGAACTGGCAAATCTGGTGCAGTCCATGAGGAGGAGATGCACTGCAGTACTTAATGCAGCTGGTGGCCACACCAGATACTGAGTGTTACTTTTGCCCCCCTCCCCCCCTTTGTTCGGGGACACATTATTCCATTTCTGTTAGTCACATGTCTGGGGAACTTGTTCAGTTTATGTCTCAGTTGTTGAATCTTATGTTCATACAAATATTTACACAATTTAAGTTGACTGAAAATAGGGTGGCGCAGTGGTTAAGGGCACCTGTGCCACCAGAGACTCTGGGTTCGCGCCCGGGCTCTGTCGCAACCGGCCGCGACCGGGAGGTCAGGGATGTCCGTGGGGCAACGCACAATTGGCCCAGCGTCGTCCGGGTTAGGGAGGGTTTGGCCAGTAGGGATATCCCTGTCTCATCGCGCACCAGCGACTCCTGTGGCGGGCCGGGCGCAGTGCACGCTAACCAAGGTCGCCAGGTGCATGGTGTTTCCTCCGACACATTGGTGCGGCTGAATTCCGGGTTGGATGCACGCTGTGTTAAGAAGCAGTGCGGCTTGGTTGGGTTGTGTATCGGAGGACGCATGACTTTCGACCTTCGTCTCTCCCGAGCCCGTATGGGAGTTGTAGCGATGAGACAAGATAGTAGCTACTAACAATTGGATACCATGAAATGTTGGAGAAAAAGGGGGTAAAAATTAAAATAACATATATTTTTTTTTTAACTGAAATGAAATGCAGCTGACAGTGAGAGAATGTTTCTTTTTTGCTGAGTTTATATATAATTTGAAAGGTAATTTCATGACCTTTCAGAACCACTTGTCTTACAAAGCTGAGAACGTATCAGGGTTTTCCTTTTTTAAGCAATGTTTACAGGTCAATCTGATATGTACCCTAGAGGTCAAAGTTCTGTTGACCTGAACATTCTGAGAATGTGTCTGACAACGATGAGACAGAATATAGGGAGAGAGGTCAGAGAACTGGACAACAACCTCTCCCTCAATGTGAGCAAGATAAAGGAGCTGATCGTGGACTACAGGAAATGGCGATCCGAACAGGTCCCCATTGACATCAACGGGGCTGTAGTGGAGCGGGTCGAGGGTTTCAAGTTCCACATCACCGACTAACTATCATGGTCCAAACACACAAAGACAGTTGTGATCACTCAGATCCTAAAAAAGTTTTACAGCTGCACCATCAAGAGCATTGCATAACCGCCTGGTACGGCAATTGCTCGGCGTCTGACCACAAGGTGCTACAGAGGGTAGTGCGTACGGCCTAGTACATCACTGGGGCCAAGCTTCCTGCCATCCAGGACCTACAGTTGAAGTCGGAAGTTTACATAAACTTAGGTTGGAGTCATTAAAACTTGTTTTTCAACCACTTCACAAATGTATTTTTAACAAACTATAGTTTTGGCAAGTCTGTTAGGACATCTGCTTTGTGCATGACACAAGTACTTTTTCCAACAATTGTTTACAGACAGATTATTTTACTTCATCACAATTCCAGTGGGCCAGAAGTTTAAATACACTAAGTTGACTGTGCCTTTAAACAGCTTGGAAAATACCATTAAATTATGTCATGGCTAAAAAAAAATTGATGGCATCAAAATTATGTGGATATATTGAAGTAATATCTCAAGACATCATTCAGAAAGTTAAAGCTTGGTCGCAAATGGGTCTTCCAAATGGACAATGACCCCAAGCATACTTCCAAAGTTGTGGCAAAATGGCTTAAGGACAACACATTCAAGGTATTGGAGTGGCCATCACAAAGCTCTGTCCTCAATCCTATAGAACATTTGTGGGCTGAACTGAAAAAGCGGGTGCGAGCAAGGAGGCCTGAAAACCGGACTCAGTCACACCAGCTCTGTCAGGAGGAATGGGCCAAAATTCACACAACTTATTGTGGGCAGCTTGTGGAAGGCTACCTGAAAACGTTTGACCCAAGTTAAACAATTTAAAGGCAATGCTACCAAATACTAATTGTGTGTATGTAAACTTCTTACCCACTGGGATTGTGATGAAAGAAATAAAAGCTGAAATAAATCATTCTCGCTACTATTATTCTGACATTTCACAATCTTAAAATAAAGAGGTGATCCTAACTGACCTAAAACAGGGAATTGTTACTTGGATTTAAATGTCAGGAATTGTGAAAAACTGAGTTGAAATGTTTTTGACTAAGGTGTATGTAAACTTTCGACTTCAACTGTATATAATAGGCGGTGTCAGAGGAAAGCCCATAAAATTGTCAGACTTCAGTCATCCAAGTCATAGACTGCTTTCTCTGCTACCCACGGCAAGCGGTACCGGAGCGCCAAGTCTAGGACCAAAAGGCACCTTAACAGCTTCTACCCCCAAGCCATAAGACTGCTGAACAATTAATCAAATGGCCACCCGGACAATTTACATTGACCCCCCCCCCCCTCCATTTGTTTTGTACACTGCTGCTACTTGCTGTTTATCGTCTATGCACAGTCACTTCACCCCTACCTATATGTACAAAACCCCTGTATATAGCCTCCACACTGACTCTGTACCCCCTGTATATAGCCTCCACACTGACTCGGTACTGGTACCCCCTGTATATAGCCTCCACACTGACTCGGTACCCCCTGTATATAAGCCTCCACACGGACTCTGTACCCCCTGTATATAAGCCTCCACACTGACTCGGTACCCCCTGTATATAGCCTCCACACTGACTCGGTACTGGTACCCCCTGTATATAGCCTCCACACTGACTCGGTACCCCCTGTATATAGCCTCCACACTGACTCGGTACCCCCTGTATATAAGCCTCCACACTGACTCGGTACCCCCTGTATATAAGCCTCCACACTGACTCGGTACTGGTACCCCCTGTATATAGCCTCCACACTGACTCGGTACTGGTACCCCCTGTATATAGCCTCCACACTGACTCGGTACCCCCTGTATATAGCCTCCACACTGACTCGGTACCCCCTGTATATAGCCTCCACACTGACTCGGTACCCCCTGTATATAGCCTCCACACTGACTCGGTACTGGTACCCCCTGTATATAGCCTCCACACTGACTCGGTACTGGTACCCCCTGTATATAGCCTCCACACTGACTCGGTACTGGTACCCCCTGTATATAGCCTCCACACTGACTCGGTACTGGTACCCCCTGTATATAGCCTCCACACTGACTCGGTACTGGTACCCCCTGTATATAGCCTCCACACCGACTCGGTACTGGTACCCCCTGTATATAGCTTCTTTATTGTTATTTTATTGTGTTACTTTTTATTATTTTTTACTTTAGTTTATTTGGTAAATATTTTCTTAACTCTTCTTGAACTGCATTGTTGGTTAAGGGCTTGTAAGTAAGTATTTCACGTTAAGGTCTACACTTGTTGTATTCGGCGCATGTGACAGTTTGATTTGATGGATAACTGGGACTCTATTCATTCCAGTGATATATGATTTAAAGGGTATACGTGAGTAATAACTTGTTGTATACTGACATTCTTTTTCACAGGGTAAAATCCCTATGGACTGTTAGACCAGGTGCCTAGAAACATCAACAGAAGAAGAAGATTAATGTGCCACAAGTTCAGTATTGTGACATTACCGTTTGGACTGACAGGGTAGGCTGGAATCCATTATGCTCCACTGCACACACTCTGCCCTTGGAAAAAGCCTCTCACACTAAAATGCTTCACGAAACAGACCGATGTATCTATCAAGGGATGATTGCATCTTGTTGCCCTGTAAAAGCGAAGTTTGTTTGTTTCTGTGTGTGTGTGTGTGTGTGTGTGTGTGTGTGTGTGTAGAGGATAATAAGGATCGATCCTTTTGTGCTCTCTGTGCCCTCTGCCTGGCCGGTGAGTCAGTTGTGGATCAACGTCATCTAGATGAGTATAAGGCCTCTTGCTTCTGCCTGGCCCTCCCAAGGTACTGTTGACACGTGGTTAGAGATGAAGCTTTCCAATCACTAACCTTCCACTCTAGCGCTCATAAAAGTCTCCCATCCAGTTGATCCCTATGCTTTCTCTTAATCTCTGTGCACAAATACATTAAGCACTATGTCTTCCTATCCCACTGAATGATAAGGTTATGAAGAGCAATATAGAATTGAGATTGAGATTGAACACTGCTTCTTACATGTGCTAGGACAGTTACAGTATTACTTTTCCTTATGGAGAATGATGACCATTCTGTTGCTCAGCCTTTTAGAGTGACATTATAGGAGTGTTCATCTCAATCAAGTCGAATAATTAGGCCTAACGTGTACATTTTTCCTCGACAAATGAAGATTAAAATCGTAACTGTTACTTTTCTCCACCCAACACCACCTGTGTTCTGGGTTGGTGTGTTTGTCTCAGTCAGGCTTCAGTGAAAGGGAACCACTCACTCACTCTCCACTCTGAGGCCCATTGAAACATATAGGATTGAACATAGCCCTGACACAGCTGTGTATTGTCGCTCTCTCTCGCTCTCTCTCTCTGCTACTGTTGTTTGAGTGCAGCCCTGGCCAATCCTGAACTTGCTGGGCTTCAACCTCCCTCTCTCTCCCCACATCTCTGTCCCACTGTGTTTTCTCTCAACAATGATTTGTTTACAAAGTACGCTAGGCTCCGGGTCGTGTGTGTAGGGGAGAGACTGAGGCCTCTGTCCCCTCAGTGTCATCCTACTATTGGTACCACAGCATCCCGAGAACTCTCACCACCACACCACAGCTGCTCGTCACGAGGCTGTGTTAGTGTGTGTGAGTATGTGTTCGCCCTGAGGAATAAGCCTGAATCAAACAGAAACTGTAAAACATATTGCCCTGTGACAGCTGTTTTGTCAATCTATGGAAGACGCTCTACTCCCTGCCACTTTTAGTCTACATTGTCACATGGACTGCTATCAAACTATTTCAGTACTAATTGACCTTTCACCTTCACCACAATACCTTGATACGTCTAGACTCCCTGTCAATAAGTTGAGTTGTTGGGTGTTTGTGTGCACATGAGGTGCCAGGATGAGCAGGAAGAGTAAGAGAGAGTGTGAGAGTGAGGAGAGAGTGGGGGAGGATGGCGAGCCCTATCTGTACACTGCTGTTTAGTAATACCCTGCAGCTGATGTTGAGTCTCTCTCTTCCCATCTCTCTCTCTTTTACATAGTTTACTCTCCTGAATATAACTGTTATGAAGTTATTGTTATTGGGAGTGTTCTGTCAGGGTCAAGAGTTTCGAGCGAGAGTTCACACAGACACCTACAGATGAAACATTATGGAGTCTTAAAGGAGGCCTGGGTAAAGCCAAAATTTCACTAATGTTCCAACATCAATTGATTATTTCTCAAGTATGCTTTAGGATACAAATGTCAAATACACTGAGTGTACAAAACATCAGGAACAGTCTTTCCCTGACAGGCTGACCAGGTGAATCCAGGTGAAGCTATGATCCCTTATTGATGTCACTTGTTAAATCCACTTCAATCAGTGTAGATGACGGTGAGGAGACCGGTTAAAAAGGACTTTTAAGCCTTGAGACAACTGGGACATGGCTTATGTATGTGTGTCATTCAGAGGCTAAATGGGCAAGATAAAATATTTAAGCACGTTTTGAACGGGGTATGGTAGTAGGTGCCAGGTGCACTGGTTTGAGTTTGTCAAGAACTGCAACGCTACTGGGATTTTCACACTCAACAGTTTCCTGTGTGTATCAAGAATTGTCCACCACTCAAAGGACATCCAGCCAACTTGACACAACTGTGGGAAGCAACGGAGTCAACATGAGTTAGCATCCCTGTGGAACGCTTTCGACGCCTTTAATCCACGCCCCGACAAATTGAGGCTGTTCTGAGGGCAAAAGGGGATGCCACTCAATATTAAGAAGGTGTTCCTAATGTTTGGTTCACTTAGTGTATATGTCAACAATCCCTCCTCCAAAGGACACTTGTATGGATAACATTTTGTAAAAATCCCCCAAAATCATGGATTTGTTCTAGTTTCTTAAGGAATCACCCACATAGAGAGCAATAAACAGAGAGAAAGTCACAGTGAAGGAAGGTCTGTGATTGGTGCAGTGCGCGTGTGTGTTCACTAGTGCATAGTGTTTTACCTCAGGGTGAAGCAGACTGGAGAAGGACTCTGGAGAGGGTGTCTAATCAAGGGTGCCTGCAACAACACCTTTAGGTCAACATAGCAGAGCCTACAGGGGGTCACACCTGTAGGGATGAACAGGGTGACGAACACCCGCATACACATGCTCTTAGATACACACTCATGGACACATGGATAGGCTAAAACATACGCAAAGCCTAACCTTGGCATATGCTACACTTGAAAGTCTATGCTACTCTGTGTATTATAATTACCTAACTACAAACTCTTCTTCACTCAATTCGCTGGACCTCTTCAAATCAACAATGTATTTGTCACATACACGTCTTTAGCAGATGTAGTAAAATGCTTGTGTTTCTAGCTCAAAACTGCAGTAATATCTAACAATACACACAATCTAAAGGAATGGAATTAGAATATTTAAATATTTGGACGAGCAATGTCAGAGCGGCATAGACTAAGATACAGTAGAATAGAATACAGTATATACATATGAGATGAGTAATGCAAAATATGTAAACGTTATTAAAGTGACTAGTGTTCCATTTATTAAAGTGGCCGGTGATTTCAAGTCTTTGTATATAGGCAGCAGTCTCTAATGTGATGGCTATTTAACACTCTGATGGCCTTGAGATAGAAGCTGTTTTTCAGTCTCTCGGTCCCAGCTTTGATGCACCTGTACTGACCTCGCCTTCTGGATGATAGCGGGGTGAACAGATAGTGGCTCGGGTGGTTGTTGTCCTTGATGATCTTTTTGGCCTTCCTGTGACATCGGGTGCTGTAGGTGTCCTGGAGTGAAGGTAGCTTACACCCGGTGATGCGTTGGGAAGACCGCACCACCCAGACCGCACTATGGTGTTGAATGCTGAGCTGTAGTCAGTGAACAGCATTCTTACATAGGTATTCCTCTTGTCCAGATGGGATAGGGCAGTGTGCAGTGCGATGGCGATTGCATCATCTGTGGTTCTATTGGGACGTTAAGCAATTTGAAGTGGGTCTAGGGTGTCAGGTAAGGTAGATGTGATATGATCCTTGATAAGTCTCTAAAAGCACTTCATGATGACAGAAGTGAGTGCTACGGGTCAATAGTCATTCAGTTCAGTAACATTTGCTTTCTTGGGTACAGTAACAATGGTGGACAACAGACTGGGATAGGGAGAGATTAAAAATGTCCGTAAACACTCCAGCCAGCTGGTCTGCACATGCTCTGAGGATGCAGCTAGTGATGCCGTCTGGGCCGGCAGCCTTGCAAGGGTTAACACGCTTAAATATCTTACTCACGTCAGCCATGGAGAAGGAGAGCCCACAGTCCTTGGTAGCGGGCTGCGTCGGCTTCACTGTGTTATCCTCAAAGCAGGTGAAGAAGGTGTTCAGCTTGTCCAGGAGCAAGACGTCGGTGTCCGCGACGTGGCTGGTTTTCCCTTTATAGTCCATGATTGTCTGTAGACCCTGCCAGATACGTCTCGTGTTTGAGCCGTTGAATTGCGACTCCCCTTTCTCTCTATACTGACCCTTTGCTTGTTTGATTGCCTTACGGAGGGAATAACTACACTGTTTGTATTCGGCCATATTCTCAGTCACCTTGCCATGGTTAAATGCAGTGGTTAGTGCTTTCAGTTTTGCGCAAATGCTGCGATCTATCCACGGTTTTTGGTTAGGGTAGGTTTTAATAGTCACAGTGGGTATAACATATCCTGTACACTTCCTGATAAACTCAGTCACCGTACCAGTCTGCGTGATCAAAACAGTCTTGAAGTGTGGATTCCGATTGGTCAGACCAGCGTTGAATAGTCCTTAGCACGGGTACTTCCTGTTGGAGTAGCAGTGGTCAAGTGTTTTAGCAGCGCGAGTAGCAGTGGTCAAGTGTTTTAGCAGCGCGAGTAGCAGTGGTCAAGTGTTTTAGCAGCGCGAGTACTGTTGATAGAACTACCGTAACGTTTTCCTCAAATTTGCTTTGTTAAAATCCTCAGCTACAATATGCAGTCTCCGGATATGTGGTTTCCAGTTTGCAGTGAAGTTCTTTGAGGGCCGTCGTGGTATCAGCCTGAGGGGGAATATACATGGCTGTGACTATAGCCAAAGAGAATTATCTTGGGACGTAATACGGTCAGCATTTGATTGTGAAGTATTCTAGGTCGGGTGAACAAAAGGACAAGAGTTCCTGTATGTTATCACAATCACACCATGAGTAGTTAATCATGAAACATAAACTCCCGTCCTTCTTCTTCCCAGAGAGATATTCTTCAAGACAGTATATCCCGAGAGAGACATTTTTTTCCATGAAACAGAGTATGTTACAATCCCTGATGTCTCTCTGGAAAGAAATCCTCGCCCTGAGCTCATCAACTTTATTATCCAGAGACTGAACATTAGCGAGTAATATACTCAGAAGCGGTGGGTGGTGTGCACACCTCCTGAGTCGGACTAAAAGTCCACTCGAGTACCTCTTTTCTGCCGGCGGTGTTTTGGAACAGCCTCTGGAATCAGTTAAATTGTCCTGGAGAGTACGAACAAAGGATCCCAATTCGGGAAAGTCGTATCCCTGGTCGTAATACTGGTATTGCCGGTGAGTTACTGCCACTCTGATATCCAAAGCTTCTTCTCAGCTGTATGTAATAACCCCCAAAATTTATGGGCTAATAATGTAAGAAATAACACACAAAAAAACAAAATACTGCAAAGTTTCCTAAGAGCTAGAAGCACGGCAGCCCTGTCCGTTGGCACCATTTTACCCTGCTCTGTCCATTGCAGAGTAGGGATGGACATGACTAATTGAGTACTCGAGTACTCAAACGGACATCTAAACTCAATCTTTAACCAGAGATCACTTTTTTTTTTATAGTGTAAAACTATATTTTTGTCCACCCAAAAATGTAAATGTTGTCTTAAAGACAACATTTATTTGCTTTAACTCTAGTGTACCATTTGCACAACACAAAAGAAACCAATCCAAGCATCACACAGTTCTTCTCCCTAAATTCCCTTTCCCCTCCATGTCTCACTCAATTGCGTTCCGACTGCTCCCTCTACACACGTGTGCTGACTGCGCACGCAAGCTACATAAATAACTGCCTTGTAAAATACTCGTTAGTACCGTGGCAAGGAAACAAAACACGAATTGGGTTTAACTTCTTTAGGAAAGCTGGCCTAATGTTAGAAACAAACATCATTATGTTGTCATATTTATTTATTTTCTAAGCTATAGCACAATCTTTTACATATAGCAGGTTACTAAAGGATCAAAGAGGTCTGCTTCGTGTGTTCATTTTTTCCATGTAAAAAATATTGCGATACTGGTATCGTCTCAGCCCTAATACAAACCTATTTAACTGATGGGATACTCAAGCTACATTCCTTGCCAAACGACAACAGTTTTATCATGAATTCCAAAATTGACTAGTTGATTGAAGTAGGGAATTATGTGTTCCAAACACAATCTACAGTTTTGGTATAATTGTGTCCCGTCTATTTTCCACATAGGCTACTTTGCGAACTGCTAGTGCCATTTAGAATTGGTTAGCCTATAACCTCCCTAAACATAGACAAGTTCCACACGGAAAATATACAAAAACATTTGTTTGATAAAGACAAATAGGTGTTTACAGGCAGTAGAGCCTGCCATCATTCACTTTGATCTGAACTGTGTGTTTACAGGCAGTAGGGCCTGCTGTCATCATTCACTATGAACTGGACTGTGTGTTTACAGGCAGTAGGGCCTGCCATCATTCACTTTGATCTGAACTGTGTGTTTACAGGCAGTAGAGCCTGCCATCATTCACTTTGATCTGAACTGTGTGTTTACAGGCAGTAGAGCCTGCCATCATTCACTATGAACTGGACAGTGTGTTTACAGGCAGTAGAGCCTGCCATCATTCACTTTGAACTGAACTGTGTGTTTACAGGCAGTAGAGCCTGCCATCATTCACTATGAACTGAACTGTGTGTTTACAGGCAGTAGAGCCTGCCATCATTCACTATGAACTGGACAGTGTGTTTACAGGCAGTAGAGCCTGCCATCATTCACTTTGAACTGAACTGTGTGTTTACAGGCAGTAGGGCCTGCCATCATTCACTATGAACTGAACTGTGTGTTTACAGGCAGTAGAGCCTGCCATCATTCACTATGAACTGGACTGTGTGTTTACAGGCAGTAGAGCCTGCCATCATTCACTTTGAACTGAACTGTGTGTTTACAGGCAGTAGAGCCTGCCATCAGTTGCAACAGCGTGCTTCTAGATCATTAGAGTTCTTTCGCCAAAAGACACAAAATACAACTGAATGGATTTATGCAAATAAGTAAATACTACAGGAGTCCTCTTACATTTAGGAACCTCACAGTCCTTTTAGTCAAACAACCATGAAAAGGTAGGCTATTTTCCCCTCAGTTGCCTATGCACATCAACAACAAGATCAACAACTAATGCTTGCCAGAGCAAGAAGAGCTAAACTGTAATGAGGGAACATTAGATAAACCCTCTCAAACTTTTTCAGCTAGTTGGCTGTCAAAGTTGCACTGAAACGAGGGGGAATAGTAGTCTGCTCGTCCTTCTGCAGCTTGCCTGCCAATGCATGCTGGTCCCAACCAATGTGATGACCAGGCTGCGACCTGCGTTTTTACAACTGAATGGGAACTTGCCTACCTGCCCATTTGATTGATGTCAAATACATTTGATTGACAACTAGTAGATATGCTAACTGTAGATAACAGGCGTTGGAGTTAAGCTTAGCTAGCTAGCAAAGCCATTCACATTTCTTGCTGTAGCCACCAAAAACCGATATGAGGGGAAAAAGTCCGTCACTCACCCACTCCAATTACATGACATCCTCCTAGCAGCTAGCTAATGTTAGGCTCCATGTTTTTAACTTGCTAAGTAAATAGCTAGCTGCATAAATAGATACGCTAGCCCAGGGGTGTCAAACTCAATCAGCTCACTGGCCATATTGAAAAAACACAACACATTTGTAGGCCAGACAGACTATTTTTTTTAAGTGCAACTGCGACCCAAACTGGCCATTGTTTTATTAGAAAAAAATGTCCCTTTATAATATCCACTCATTAATAGGTTGCTGTATATAGCATTTTAACATATTAAACAAGAGATAAATAATATTTATCCAGCCTTTGCTGCTATTCTTGCAGATGTGCATAATAAGCTGTGACGCTAATAAAAAAGTATTTAATAACTACAAAGAACAAAAACCTTCAACTTAAATCTTTAGCTTTGAATTGTTTTGCACTGCATGGATCACCAGGTTGAGTGCAGCATTGCTGTGTGGTGCACTCAACTTGTCTTGTAGCTGAGAAGCCAGCCGAGGCTACTGCTCAGACGTTGCTGTGTGGTGCACTCAACATGTCTTGTAGCTGAGAAGCCAGCCGAGGCTTGTAGCTGAGAAGCCAGCCGAGGCTACTGCTCAGACGTTGCTGTGTGGTGCACTCAACATGTCTTGTAGCTGAGAAGCCAGCCGAGGCTACTGCTCAGACGTTGCTGTGTGGTGCACTCAACATGTCTTGTAACTGAGAAGCCAGCCGAGGCTACTGCTCAGACGTTGCTGTGTGGTGCACTCAACATGTCTTGTAGCTGAGAAGCCAGCCGAGGCTACTGCTCAGACGTTGCTGTGTGGTGCACTCAACATGTCTTGTAACTGAGAAGCCAGCCGAGGCTACTGCGCAGACGTTGCTGTAATGGTGCACTCAACATGTCTTGTAGCTGAGAAGCCAGCCGAGGCTACTGCTCAGACGTTGCTGTAGGGTGCACTCAACATGTCTTGTAGCTGAGAAGCCAGCCGAGGCTACTGCTCAGACGTTGCTGTAATGGTGCACTCAACATGTCTTGTAGCTGAGAAGCCAGCCGAGGCTACTGCTCAGACGTTGCTGTAGGGTGCACTCAACATGTCTTGTAGCTGAGAAGCCAGCCGAGGCTACTGCTCAGGCGTTGCTGTAATGGTGCACTCAACATGTCTTGTAGCTGAGAAGCCAGCCGAGGCTACTGCTCAGACGTTGCTGTAGGGTGCACTCAACATGTCTTGTAGCTGAGAAGCCAGCCGAGGCTACTGCTCAGACGTTGCTGTGTGGTGCACTCAACATGTCTTGTAGCTGAGAAGCCAGCCGAGGCTACTGCTCAGACGTTGCTGTGTGGTGCACTCAACATGTCTTGTAGCTGAGAAGCCAGCCGAGGCTACTGCTCAGACGTTGCTGTACTGGTGCACTCAACATGTCTTGTAGCTGAGAAGCCAGCCGAGGCTACTGCGCAGACGTTGCTGTAATGGTGCACTCAACATCTCTTGTAGCTGAGAAGCCAGCCGAGGCTACTGCGCAGACGTTGCTGTAATGGTGCACTCAACATCTCTTGTAGCTGAGAAGCCAGCCGAGGCTACTACTCAGACGTTGCTGTGTGGTGCACTCAACATGTCTTGTAGCTGAGAAGCCAGCCGAGGCTACTGCTCAGACGTTGCTGTGTGGTGCACTCAACATGTCTTGTAGCTGAGAAGCCAGCCGAGGCTACTGCTAAGACGTTGCTGTGTGGTGCACTCAACATGTCTTGTAGCTGAGAAGCCAGCCGAGGCTACTGCGCAGACGTTGCTGTAATGGTGCACTCAATATGTCTTGTAGCTGAGAAGCCAGCCGAGGCTACTGCTCAGACGTTGCTGTAATGGTGCACTCAACATGTCTTGTAGCTGAGAAGCCAGCCGAGGCTACTGCTCAGACGTTGCTGTAGGGTGCACTCAACATGTCTTGTAGCTGAGAAGCCAGCCGAGGCTACTGCTCCGACGTTGCTGTAATGGTGCACTCAACATGTCTTGTAGCTGAGAAGCCAGCCGAGGCTACTGCGCAGACGTTGCTGTAATGGTGCACTCAACATGTCTTGTAGCTGAGAAGCCAGCCGAGGCTACTGCGCAGACGTTGCTGTAATGGTGCACTCAACATGTCTTGTAGCTGAGAAGCCAGCCGAGGCTACTGCGCAGACGTTGCTGTAATGGTGCACTCAACATGTCTTGTAGCTGAGAAGCCAGCCGAGGCTACTGCTCAGACGTTGCTGTAAAGGTGCACTCAACATGTCTTGTAGCTGAGAAGCCAGCCGAGGCTACTGCGCAGATGTTGCTGTAATGGTGCACTCAACATGTCTTGTAGCTGAGAAGCCAGCCGAGGCTATTGCGCAGACGTTGCTGTAATGGTGCACTCAACATGTCTTGTAGCTGAGAAGCCAGCCGAGGCTACTGCTCAGACGTTGCTGTAATGGTGCACTCAACATGTCTTGTAGCTGAGAAGCCAGCCGAGGCTACTGCTCAGACGTTGCTGTAATGGTGCACTCAACATGTCTTGTAGCTGAGAAGCCAGCCGAGGCTACTGCTCAGACGTTGCTGTAATGGTGCACTCAACATGTCTTGTAGCTGAGAAGCCAGCCGAGGCTACTGCTCAGACGTTGCTGTGTGGTGCACTCAACATGTCTTGTAGCTGAGAAGCCAGCCGAGGCTACTGCTCAGACGTTGCTGTAGGGTGCACTCAACATGTCTTGTAGCTGAGAAGCCAGCCGAGGCTACTGCTCAGACGTTGCTGTAATGGTGCACTCAACATGTCTTGTAGCTGAGAAGCCAGCCGAGGCTACTGCTCAGACGTTGCTGTACTGGTGCACTCAACATGTCTTGTAGCTGAGAAGCCAGCCGAGGCTACTGCTCAGACGTTGCTGTACTGGTGCACTCAACATGTCTTGTAGCTGAGAAGCCAGCCGAGGCTACTGCTCAGACGTTGCTGTACTGGTGCACTCAACATGTCTTGTAGCTGAGAAGCCAGCCGAGGCTACTGCTCAGACGTTGCTGTAATGGTGCACTCAACATGTCTTGTAGCTGAGAAGCCAGCCGAGGCTTACTGCTCAGACGTTGCTGTAATGGTGCACTCAACATGTCTTGTAGCTGAGAAGCCAGCCGAGGCTACTGCTCAGACGTTGCTGTAATGGGCCTATATGTTTCCCCTTAGCATGGTGTTTTGTTTTTTGGTTATTCATTGTCAAGCTTTTAAAACAGAAGCCAGACTGCAACATTTCAGTAGCCTAGCCAGGACTGTGGCATGTCTGTACACGTTCCCTCCACTGCGTGCTGTAAACCAGGCTCACTAAAGCAGTGCAATTGAAGTTGAATTCACCGACCGAGTGCAAATTTCATGAAGTAGATTGACTCAACTGTTGACTCATTTCTACTCGCTTGTGTGTCCTATTCAGCCCTGGGCCTTGTGTTTGACACATGTGCACTAGCCTATTAGCCACATGATGACTGACTTGTGATCATTGCCCTTACTAGTTTGATTGATTGTATTGACATTCCCAGCCTTAGTTACACTCGTCCGTTTTTGTCCAAAATATTGAGTCATTGAAACTGAAACAATGTACCAGGCCAGTTGTGATTTACAACCTGACGCAATATTCTTTGGGCTACTAAGAAATGTTTTGGTGAATTATATTAATCGTTAATTGAACTGCATCCATCTATTCTGCCAACAATGCCTTACTGTACGTCATGGATTAGTTTTGTCAAATAGAACCAACAGTATTTTTAATACCAAATACAAGTTGGGTTTGAAGTGTAAACTAGGAATTTGATATTATTAACTGATATTAAGATTGTTTGTTTCATATCTGCAAAGTAGTTAAAACTCTGTCAGTTCTACTTTTAAAAGGCAACAGACTCCTCCAACACAGAGTCAGGATGAGGTGGGGGATTTGGGCAGTTGGCATTGTTGCATTTCGTGAAACATTGCAGCTTGTCTAGCGAGAATGGGTGTATTGTATTTACACATTGTGAGTGTGTGTGAAGGGCAAGCTGCAGCTTCAAATGTATGGAGGAACACTTTGTGAGTGTGTGTGAAGGGCAAGCTGCAGCTTCAAATGTATGGAGGAACACTGTGAGTGTGTGTGAAGGGCAAGCTGCAGCTTCAAATGTATGGAGGAACACTTTGTGAGTGTGTGTGAAGGGCAAGCTGCAGCTTCAAATGTATGGAGGAACACTTTGTGAGTGTGTGTGAAGGGCAAGCTGCAGCTTGGATGGAGGAACACTTTGTGGCTGGCAGAGAGTGACATCTCAACGGTTGGAGGCGGAGATCCCAGGCCGATGCTTGGATACCATGGCAACCCGTGTGATCCCATGGCAACCCGACTGTGACACACAGCCACCCAAACTGTAGAGGGATGGGGGGGCTCTTTTTTTTCTCTTTTTCTTTTTTGTGGTAGGGGTACGCACTGTGTAGTCTGTTGTCTTGTGCTCGTCCAGCCTGGTAGACTTAGTGAATACGAGATGTGTGGGGAAACAGAGGTTCAGTTACAGAGAGGAGCATCACGCCAGGCAGTCACTGTACAAGCTGTGGCACGCCGTTACACACACAGTCTTGTTTAATAACCTAATTCTAACCCAAACCTTAACCCTAGCTCCTAACACTAACTCTAACCCAAACCTTAACCCTAGCTCCTAACACTAACTCTAACCCAAACCTTAACCCTAGCTCCTAACACTAACTCTAACCCAAACCTTAACCCTAGCTCCTAACACTAGCTCCTAACACTAACTAACCCAAACCTTAACCCTAGCTCCTAACACTAACTCTAACCCAAACCTTAACCCTAGCTCCTAACACTAACTCTAACCCAAACCTTAACCCTAGCTCCTAACACTAACTCTAACCCAAACCTTAACCCTAGCTCCTAACACTAACTCTAACCCAAACCTTAACCCTAGCTCCTAACACTAACTCTAACCCAAACCTTAACCCTAGCTCCTAACACTAACTCTAACCCAAACCTTAACCCTAGCTCCTAACACTAACTCTAACCCAAACCTTAACCCTAGCTCCTAACACTAACTCTAACCCAAACCTTAACCCTAGCTCCTAACACTAACTCTAACCAAACCTTAACTCTAACTAAACCCAAACCTTAACCCTAGCTCCTAACACTAACTCTAACCCAAACCTTAACCCTAGCTCCTAACACTAACTCTAACCCAAACCTTAACCCTAGCTCCTAACACTAACTCTAACCCAAACCTTAACCCTAGCTCCTAACACTAACTCTAACCCAAACCTAACACTAACTCTAACCCAAACTTGGCCCTAGCTCCTAACACTAACTCTAACCCAAACCTTAACCCTAGCTCCTAACACTAACTCTAACCCAAACCTTAACCCTAGCTCCTAACACTAACTCTAACCCAAACCTTAACCCTAGCTCCTAACACTAACTCTAACCCAAACCTTAACCCTAGCTCCTAACACTAACTCTAACCCAAACCTTAACCCCTAGCTCCTAACACTAACTCTAACCCAAACCTTAACCCTAGCTCCTAACACTAACTCTAACCCAAACCTTAACCCTAGCTCCTAACACTAACTCTAACCCAAACCTTAACCCTAGCTCCTAACACTAACTCTAACCCAAACCTTAACCCTAGCTCCTAACACTAACTCTCTAGCTCTAACATAACTCTAACTCCTTAAACTAACTCCTAAACTCCCCAAACCTAGCTCCTAACACTAACTCTAACCCAAACCTTAACCCTAGCTCCTAACACTAACTCTAACCCAAACCTTAACCCTAGCTCCTAACACTAACTCTAACCCAAACCTTAACCCTAGCTCCTAACACTAACTCTAACCCAAACCTTAACCCTAGCTCCTAACACTAACTCTAACCCAAACCTAACCCTAGCTCCTAACACTAACTCTAACCCACCTTAACCCTACACTAACTCTAACCCAAACCTTAACCCTAGCTCCTAACACTAACTCTAACCTTAACCCTAAACACTAACTCTAACCCAAACCTTAACCCTAGCTCCTAACACTAACTCTAACCCAAACCTTAACCCTAGCTCCTAACACTAACTCTAACCCAAACCTTAACCCTAGCTCCTAACACTAACTCTAACCCAAACCTTAACCCTAGCTCCTAACACTAACTCTAACCCAAACCTTAACCCTAGCTCCTAACACTAACTCTAACCCAAACCTTAACCCTAGCTCCTAACACTAACTCTAACCCAAACCTTAACCCTAGCTCCTAACACTAACTCTAACCCAAACCTAACACTAACTAGCTCCTAACACTAACTCTAACCCAAACCTTAACCCTAGCTCCTAACACTAACTCCTAACACTAACTCTAAACCTAAACCTTAACCCTAGCTCCTAACACTAACTCTAACCCAAACCTTAACCCTAGCTCCTAACACTAACTCTAACCCAAACCTTAACCCTAGCTCCTAACACTAACTCTAACCCAAAACCTTAACCCTAGCTCCTAACACTAACTCTAACCCTCCTAACACTAACTCTAACCCAAACCTTAACCCTAGCTCCTAACACTAACTCTAACCCAAACCTTAACCTGCTCCTAACACTAACTCTAACCCAAACCTTAACCCTAGCTCCTAACACTAACTCTAACCCAAACCTTAACCCTAGCTCCTAACACTAACTCTAACCCAAACCTTAACCCTAGCTCCTAACACTAACTCTAACCCAAACCTTAACCCTAGCTCCTAACACTAACTCTAACCCAAACCTTAACCCTAGCTCCTAACACTAACTCTAACCCAAACCTTAGCCCTAGCTCCTCACTAACTCTAACACTAACTCTAACCCTAGCTCCTAAACTAACTCTAACCCAAACCCTAGCTCCTAACACTAACTCTAACCCAAACCTTAACCCTAGCTCCTAACACTAACTCTAACCCAAACCTTAACCCTAGCTCCTAACACTAACTCTAACCCAAACCTTAACCCTAGCTCCTAACACTAACTCTAACACCTAACTCTAACCCAAACCTTAACCCTAGCTCCTAACACTAACTCTAACCCAAACCTTAACCCTAGCTCCTAACACTAACTCTAACCCAAACCTTAACCCTAGCTCCTAACACTAACTCTAACCCAAACCTTAACCCTAGCTCCTAACACTAACTCTAACCCAAACCTTAACCCTAGCTCCTAACACTAACTCTAACCCAAACCTTAACCCTAGCTCCTAACACTAACTCTAACCCAAACCTTAACCCTAGCTCCTAACACTAACTCTAACCCAAACCTTAACCCTAGCTCCTAACACTAACTCTAACCCAAACCTTAACCCTAGCTCCTAACACTAACTCTAACCCAAACCTTAACCCTAGCTCCTAACACTAACTCTAACCCAAACCTTAACCCTAGCTCCTAACACTAACTCTAACCCAAACCTTAACCCTAGCTCCTAACACTAACTCTAACCCAAACCTTAACCCTAGCTCCTAACACTAACTCTAACCCAAACCTTAACCCTAGCTCCTAACACTAACTCTAACCCAAACCTTAACCCTAGCTCCTAACACTAACTCTAACCCAAACCTTAACCCTAGCTCCTAACACTAACTCTAACCCAAACCTTAGCCCTAGCTCCTAACACTAACTCTAACCCAAACCTTAACCCTAGCTCCTAACACTAACTCTAACCCAAACCTTAACCCTAGCTCCTAACACTAACTCTAACCCAAACCTTAACCCTAGCTCCTAACACTAACTCTAACCCAAACCTTAACCTCCTAACACTAACTCTAACCCAAACCTTAACCCTAGCTCCTAACACTAACTCTAACCCAAACCTTAACCCTAGCTCCTAACACTAACTCTAACCCAAACCTTAACCCTAGCTCCTAACACTAACTCTAACCTCAAACCTTAACCCTAGCTCCTAACACTAACTCTAACCCAAACCTTAGCCCTAGCTCCTAACACTAACTCTAACACTCCTAACACTAACTCTAACCCAAACCTTAACCCTAGCTCCTAACACTAACTCTAACAAACCTTAACCCTAGCTCCTAACACTAACTCTAACCCAAACCTTAACCCTAGCTCCTAACACTAACTCTAACCCAAACCTTAGCCCTAGCTCCTAACACTAACTCTAACCCAAACCTTAGCTCCTAGCTCTCTAACACTCCTAACTCTAACTCTAACCAAACCTTAACCCTAACCTCTAGCTCCTAGCTAACACTAACTCTAACCCAAACCTTAACCCTAGCTCCTAACACTAACTCTAACCCAAACCTTAACCCTAGCTCCTAACACTAACTCTAACCCAAACCTTAACCCTAGCTCCTAACACTAACTCTAACCCAAACCTTAACCCTAGCTCCTAACACTAACTCTAACCCAAACCTTAACCCTAGCTCCTAACACTAACTCTAACCCAAACCTTAACTCCTAGCTCCTAACAACTCTACTAACTCTAACCCAAACTTAACCCTAGCTCACTAACACTAAACTTAACCCTAACTCCAAACCTCTAACCCAAACCTAACTCCTCCTAACACTAACTCTAACCCAAACCTTAACCCTAGCTCCTAACACTAACTCTAACCCAAACCTTAACCTAACTAAACCTTAACCCTAGCTCCTAACACTAACTCTAACCCAAACCTTAACCCTAGCTCCTAACACTAACTCTAACCCAAACCTTAACCCTAGCTCCTAACACTAACTCTAACCCAAACCTTAACCCTAGCTCCTAACACTAACTCTAACCCAAACCTTAACCCTAGCTCCTAACACTAACTCTAACCCAAACCTTAACCCTAGCTCCTAACACTAACTCTAACCCAAACCTTAACCCTAGCTCCTAACACTAACTCTAACCCAAACCTTAACCCTAGCTCCTAACACTAACTCCTAGCTTAACCCTAACACTAACTCTAACCCAAACCTTAACTCCACTAACTCTAACCCAAACCTTAACTCCTAGCTCCTAACACTAACTCTAACCCAAACCTTAACCCTAGCTCCTAACACTAACTCTAACACTAACCCCCTCTCCTAACACTAACTCTAACCCAAACCTTAACCCTAGCTCCTAACACTAACTCTAACCCAAACCTTAACCCTAGCTCCCACTAACTCTAACCCAAACCTTAACCCTAGCTCCTAACACTAACTCTAACCCAAACCTTAACCCTAGCTCCTAACACTAACTCTAACCCAAACCTAACTCCAAACCTCTAACCCAAACCTTAACCCTAGCTCCTAACACTAACTAACACTAACCCAAACCTTAACCCTAGCTCCTAACACTAACTCTAACCCAAACCTTAACCCTAGCTCCTAACACTAACTCTAACCCAAACCTTAACCCTAGCTCCTAACACTAACTCTAACCCAAACCTTAACCCTAGCTCCTAACACTAACTCTAACCCAAACCTTAACCCTAGCTCCTAACACTAACTCTAACCCAAACCTTAACACTAACTTAACCCTGGCTCCTAACTCTAACTCCTTAACCCTAGCTCTAACACTAACTCTAACCCAAACCTTAACCCTAGCTCCTAACACTAACTCTAACCCAAACCTTAACCCTAGCTCCTAACACTAACTCTAACCCAAACCTTAACCCTAGCTCCTAACACTAACTCTAACCCAAACCTTAACCCTAGCTCCTAACACTAACTCTAACCCAAACCTTAACCCTAGCTCCTAACACTAACTCTAACCCAAACCTTAACCCTCCTAACACTAACTCTAACCCAAACCTTAACCCTAGCTCCTAAACAAACTAACTAACTCTAACCCAAACCTTAACCCTAGCTCCTAACACTAACTCTAACCCAACCTAAACCCCAAGCTCCTAACACTAACTCTAACTCTAACCCAAACCTTAACCCTAGCTCCTAACACTAACTCTAACCCAAACCTTAACCCTAGCTCCTAACTAACTCTAACCCAAACCTTAACCCTGGCTCTAACACTCTCTAACCCAAACCTTAACCCTAGCTCCTAACACTAACTCTAACCCAAACCTTAACCCTAGCTCCTAACACTAACTCTAACCCAAACCTTCCTAACACCTAACCCAAACCTTAACCCTAGCTCCTAACACTAACTCTAACCCAAACCTAACCCTAACACTAACTCCCTTAACCCTAGCTCCTACCTCTAACCCAAACCTTAACCCTAGCTCCTAACACTAACTCTAACCCAAACCTAACCCAAACCTTAACCCCCTAGCTCCTAACACTAACTCTAACCCAAACCTTAACCCTAGCTCCTAACACTAACTCTAACCCAAACCTTAACCCTAGCTCCTAACACTAACTCTAACCCAAACCTTAACCCTAGCTCCTAACACTAATTCTAACCCAAACCTTAACCCTAGCTCCTAACACTAATTCTAACCCAAACCTTAACCCTAGCTCCTAACACTAATTCTAACCCTACACCCCCTAGAAATAGCATTTGAACTTGTACAGACTAACAAAATGACCAGTCCGTCCGTCCGTCCGTCTGTCCGTCCAGGAAGCAGCTCTAGTAAGGTGATTACTTCTCTACTGTTCTAATCACCTGGTTGTTCCTTCAGTCTGTACACTACTCTCCCATACAGCTAGTACCTTCTGTATTCATACCCTATCATCCAGCCATTCAACTACAAACATTACTAGACTGTACTTCCTGTACCCTACCATGCAGCCATTCAACTACAACCACTACAATTTTCCACCACAGTAATAGAGAGAAAGTGGACAGTGGAAAATAGAGGCAAAGAGAAAAGGGCAATTGAGTTTGAACAGACCCGGTGTGTGTGGATCTCTGGAATTGGTGTGACTAGGACGAAGGGTGAGAGATTGATGTCTGTCATCCACCAACACTGTGATCGAGGATTATGACACTTCCCAGCCCTGTGACCCTTGATCTAATGCCCTTTTATAGTTAAACAGTAGACATCAGCAAACAGTACACATTTGACTTAAGATGCCGCCCCCCATTATTTATATACCAACACAGAGGTCACTCACTCCATTCATATATGTAATTCTGTGTCAGAACCCATTTGGAAACACATCACAACATTTAGGGCTCTGGCCAAAAGTAGTGCACTATTTTGGGACTAGGGTTCCATTTGGGATGTGACCGTAGAGCGGTGGACCTGACCCTGGTCTGCAGTCGTGTAGACAGTAATGAAACCATACTGCTGAGAGCAAGAGCAAAAACTCTCTGTCTAATGCTGAGGGCAGGCATTTCCTGTATGTCACTGGTAGCAGTGTGGCAATGACCCCCTGAAGATTCACCTCGAAAGAGAGAACCTGATTGGTTGGTTTCCATGAAGACCAAAGGAAAGTACAGGTGTTTATGTCTCTCTTTCACATGTTTGTTTTAATATTCTTGTGGGGACCAAACAATTGATTAAACCTAACCCAAACTCCTAACCTTATCCCTAACTCCTAACCCTAAACAACCCTATCCCAAACTCCTAACCTTATCCCTAACTCCTAACCCTAAACAACCCTATCCCAAACTCCTAACCTTATCCCTAACTCCTAACCCTAAACAACCCTATCCCAAACTCCTAACCTTATCCCTAACTCCTAACCCTAAACAACCCTATCCCAAACTCCTAACCTTATCCCTAACTCCTAACCCTAAACAACCCTATCCCCTAAGCCTAATTGTAACCCTAACCCTTAAAAAAAGTGATGTCTGTCTGTCTTTCGTCCGTCCGTCCGTCCGTCCAAGGGGCTTTATTGGCATGTGTTAACATGATGGCATAGAATGCCCTTCTTGCCTTGTCTCTCAGATCGTTCACAGATTTGTGGAAGTTACCTGTGGCACTGATGTTTAGGCCAAGATATGTATATTTTTATGTGCTCTAGGGCAACGGTGTCTAGATGGAATTTGTATTTGTGGTCCTGGTGACTGGATCTTTTTTGGAACACCATTATTTTGGTCTTACTGAGATTTACTGTCAGGGGCCAGGTCTGGTAGAATCTGTGCAGAATATCTAGGTGCTGCTGTAGGCCCTCCTTGGTTGGTGACAGAAGCACCAGAACATCAGCAAACAGTAGACATTTGACTTCAGATTCCAGTAGGGTGAAGCCGGGTGCTGCAGACTTTCCTAGTGCCCGCGCCAATTCGTTGAGATATATGTTGAAGAGGGTGGGGCTTAAGCTGCATCCCTGTCTCACCCCACAGAAGAAATGTGTGTGTTTTTGCCTATTTTAACCGCACACTTGTTGCGGTTAAAATACCACTTTCCATCAATTTGTATAGCAGACCCTCATGCCAAATTGAGTTGAAGGCTTTTTTGAAATCAACAAAGCATGAGAAGACTTTGCCTTTGTTTTGGTTTGTTTGTTTGTCAATTAGGGTATGCAGGGTGAATACATGGTCTGTTGTACGGTAATTTGGTAAAAAGACATTTGCTCAGTACATTGTTTTCACTGAGGAAATGTACGAGTCTGCTGTTAATGATAATGCAGAGGATTTTTCCAAGGTTGCTGTTGATGCATAACCCACTGTAGTTATTGGGGTCAAATTTGTCTCCACTTTTGTGGATTAGGATGATCAGTCCTTGGTTCCAAATATTGGGGAAGATGCCAGAGCTAAGGATGATGTTAAAGAGTTTTAGTATAGCCAATTGGGATTTGTTGTCTGTATATTTGATAATTTCATTATTAAGGAAACCATCAACACCACATGCCTTTTTGGGTTGGAGGGTTTTTATTTTGTCCTGTAGCTCATTCAAGGTAATTGGAGAATCTAGTGTGTTCTGGTAGTCTGTAATAGTTGATTCTAAGATTTGTATTTGATCATGTATATGTTTTTGCTCTTTGTTCTTTGTTATAGGGCCAAAAAGATTGGAGAAGTGGTTTACCCATACATCTCCATTTTGGATAGATAACTCTTCGTGTTGTTGTTTGTTTAGTGTTTTCCAATTTTCCCAGAAGTGATTAGTCTATGGATTATTCAATTACATTGAGCTTATTTCTGACATGCTGTTCTTTCTTTTTCCGTAGTGTATTTCTGTATTGTTTTAGTGATTCACCTTAGTGTAGGCGTAGAATCAGGTTTTCCGTAGTGTATTTCTGTATTGTTTTAGTGATTCACCTTAGTGAAGGCGTAGAATCAGCTTTTCCGTAGTGTATTTCTGTATTGTTTTAGTGATTCACCTTAGTGAAGGCGTAGAATCAGCTTTTCCGTAGTGTATTTCTGTATTGTTTTAGTGATTCACCTTAGTGAAGGCGTAGAATCAGCTTTTCCGTAGTGTATTTCTGTATTGTTTTAGTGATTCACCATAGTGAAGGCGTAGAATCAGCTTTTCCGGGTCTTTATGTTTTTGGTTGGATACGTTTCTCAATTTCTTTCTTAGATTTTTACATTCTTCATCAAATCATTTGTCATTGTTGTTCATTTTCTTCGCTTTTCTATTTGAGATTTTTAGATTTGATAGGGAAGCTGAGAGGTCAAATATACTGATAAGATTTTCTACTGCCAAGTTTACACCTTCACTATTACAGTGTAACGTTTTACCCAGGAGATTGTCTAAAAGGGATTGAATTTCTTGTTGCCTAATTTTGTTTTTTGGTAGGTTTCCAAACTGCATTCCTTCCATCTATAGCATTTCTTAATGTTACTCAGTTCCTTTGGCTTTGATGCCTCATGATTGAGGATTGCTCTGTTCAAGTAGACTGTGATTTTGCTGTGATCTGATAGGGATGTCAGTGGGCTGACTGTGAACACTGAGAGACTCTGGGTTGAGGTCGGTGATAAAGTAGTCTACAGTACTACTGCCAAGAGATGAGCTATAGTTGAACCTACCATAGAGTCCCCTCCAAAGCCTACCATTGACTATGTACATACCCAGCGTGTGACAGAGCTGCAGGAGTTGTGACCCGTTTTGTTGGTTATGTTGTCATAGTTGTGCCTAGGAGGGCATATGGGGGAGGGAATGCTGTCTCCTGCAGGCAGGTGTTTGTCCCCCTGTGGGCTGAGGGTGTCAGGTTCTTGTTCAGTTCTGGAATTAGGTTGCCACAGACTAGTACATGTCTCTGGGCCTGGAAATGATTGATTTCTCCCTCCAAGATGGAGAAGCTGTCTTCATTAATGTATGGGGATTCTAGTGGGGGGATATAGGTAGTACACAGGAGGACATTTTTCTCTGTTAAGATAATTTCCTTTTGATTGTAAGTCGCTCTGGATAAGAGCGTCTGCTAAATGACTTAAATGTAATGTAAATGTAAATTTAATGGAGTGAGTTAGGTCTGCTCTATACCAAATTAGCATACCCCCCGAGTCCCTTCCCTGTTTTACACCTGGTAGTTTGGTGGATGGGACTACCAGCTCTCTGTAACCTAGAGGTTAACCAGGGGGTCCATCTCCCCTATACCATGTTTCTTGTAGGATGACAATGTCTGTATTTCTGATTTCTTTGGTGAAGTCCAGGTTCCTGCTCGTTAGGACAAAGGCAGATGACCTCAGGCCTTGGATATTCCAAGATGAGATAGTGAAGGCTTTGTGTTCCACAAAGTGTCCAATGTTGTTGGTTGTGTGGTTTGGCCTCAGGCCAGTAAGTGTGAGCAGAGCCTGCTGAGCATCTGGTACATGCCATTGGCTTGGGCTAGTGTAAGAGTGGGGGTTGGGCCTGTTTGCCCATTGACTGCCTGGGCGTATGTGTGACTTCCATGTTGAGGCCCTCTTTGCAGGGGTGGGGTGCATGGGGTGGGCAGGAGGGGCATAGGTTTGATCTGAGGGGGCCTAGATGGGGTGTGGGCATGGTTGACATGGGGGGGTGTTGATTGGTGGGGGTGTGGATGTGGCTGGTGGTGCTGTGGTCTAGATGTAAGTCCTCTTGGCGTGGGTCCTCTATGTGTAGGTCCAGGGGGGGTCCCGCAGGTCTGGGAGGGTGTCTCGCTGGTCTGGGCGGGGTGTCTATTGATCTGTTGCTCCTGTGTGAAGTGTTGGGGATACGTTTGAGAGCGATGTCCTTTAGAGTCCAGGCGAAGGTGGGCACTGCTGACTTGTATAGGTGGACCTGGTCATAGAGGTTGTTCAAGTCCAGGGTGGAGTGGTGGGCCAGGAAAACATTTGGTTTTGAGGCACAGTCACGGGAAATACTTGCGTTTACCCGCTGTATTGTGGCAGGGTGGAAGTCTTTTCGTGGTAGCAGGGTGGAGATAACCACTTGTAGAATAAGCTTTTTCAATCACTCCCTTCAGTGCTATGGCCACCCTTTCCTGCTGTGTTCTCAGGTCGTTTGTGCCTGTGTATTATTATGTGGCTGGGTGACCCTAGTTGGTCCTCAGACAGAAGGTCTAGGGTGCACTGGGTGTATTATCATGTGGCTGGGTGAACCTAGTTGGTCCTCAGACAGAAGGTCTAGGGTGCACTGGGTGTATTATCATGTGTCTGGGTGAACCTAGTTGGTCCTCAGACAGAAGATCTAGGGTGCGCTGGGTGTTTGGACACCAGAGTTTAGACACACTGTGTTTGGGAAAACGTTTTTTTTCTTGTATATATTTCCCATTTGAGTCCATGAGGAGAACAATCTGTGTCTTGTGTTTGTCCTCAGTGGGTGTGGGGGGGTTGTCAGGAGGGCTATCAGGGTGGCTCAGAGGGGGTGAGAGCCCCTGGGCTTGGGGTTCTTCATTTGTCTGTTCTGCTGTGATGTCGACGCTATGGTCAGGGTCTGGTGTGGACTGTTCTGCTGTGGTATTGAGACTTTTGTAAGGTGCTGAGGTGGGCTGTTCTGCTGGCTTCTCTGCGGGGGCGGCCACCTCTCTAGTGGTTTGTTCCCTGTCACATGCCATCTCTCTGTCTATCTCTCTGTCTCTCTCTCTGTCTCGTCTCTGTCTCTTTGTTTATCTGAATTGTTTGAAACTTGAAAAGACAAGACAGCTGATGGGGACGATTTTGCATAGAATTTTAGGAAATAATTAACATGCATACACGTCAAACCAGTTATTATGTTAAAGCTTAGCTGAAGACTTATCTCACCGTCAGATGGATCTGTTGTAATCTCTGTCTCCTTATCGGCTCAAACAGCTCGTGACATGCTTGGTCCTGACAGACAGGCAGGCAGACGGATGGACAGACAGACTATAGCAGGTACAGAAACATGGCTTTCCATTGATGCTTCTACTGGTACTTGAACACTGCAAATGTAATATTTCTTCATGAGAGAGACAGAGTGTCTTGCTTGTTGACACCTCAAGGCTGACCCTACAGGACCTCATGGGCACTTCCACACACCCATCTCCATTAAGACACGCACGCATGCACACACAATCAAATAAAACACACACGGAGCACACATACACACAGGGTTGTAAAAACCGCTCTGGGCTTGCATTCAGATGCAAATGAGCTTTAATTAAAATAATGAGTGGTTTTCTAGCATGAACAGATCTGCTCGTTTCCTCTCCTTCCTCCACTCTGTACATTCGTTGCAGGAACCAAGACTTCATTAACAGTCTATTCATTCCAGAAATAGTCTTCTTTCTTTCTTTCTTTCTTTCTAAGCTCTTTCTGCCTTCCTTCAATTCACTCTTCTATCTTTCTATCTAGTCAATCTTTCATTCCTCATCATCTGTCACTTGACAGCATACAGAGGGAGTTCTACCTGAGATACTGTAGGTCGGTGTCCGAACACTGGGGCCATTTTATATAAGGAAATAAGAAACACATCTCTATGGGATCTCCAAAGCTCCAGACATCATCTAAAGGAGGATCTCTACACATGTTAGAGGATGTTACAGAAGCTGGTTGAGAGAATGCCAAGAGTGTGCAAAACTGTCATCAAAGCACAGGGTGGCTACTTTGAAGAATCTCAAATATAGAACATATATATACTTTTTTTGGTTACTACATGATTCCATATGTGTTATTTCATAGTTGTGATGTCTTCACTATTATTCTACAATGTAAAAATTAAGAAAAACTCCGGAATGAGTAGGTGTGTCCAAAATTCTGACTGGTACTGTATATTGTTTATTTATTTTTTGGTTGGGGGCACCCTGGAGGTCGGGTTCGGGGCCCCCCAGATAGCATATGAACACATCATAGGAAATGGCTAAATGTTTAGAATGGCAGGGAATTAGCTTTAAAACTGCAACATTTTCTCTCATCCTCATGGAAAAATGTGTAGAATAGCATTATAAAAGAGCACAGTTTTTGCTTTGCACCATGGCAAAATGTGGTGAAATGCAGGAAGATAAATCTTTCAGCTTGACTGGAATGCCAGGGGGGCGGAGTTTGTGCTTTTCAGAAGTATCTATTGGTTCCATCGCAACAGACAAGCTCAGTCAGGCACACATAACGTTTTCCGCGGCTCAGTGGTGAGGGCTAGCGCTTAGCGGAATGGTGTTAGCGGATTATCTCCCCTCTGCTAACAAAGCTAGAGTTAGCGATAGCTACAGAGACAGCTAATCGTATTACTTATGATCTGGCTGAGAATTGGACAACACAGAGGATATTAGGCTAGCTGCCAGCCTGACAGCAAACTGAAGAGGTTCAGGCTATGGCACACGACACAACTGTAGTACAACATATGTGTACTGGTACATGACCCCAGCCAGCGGGGAACGATAGTGAGAGGTGAGGGGTGGTGTGTTGGTGTTTTAGTTTGTGGCCATATATCGGTCATACTTCCTACCAGAGTCTATTATATGACAAGGCCTTTACTTCACCCTGTCAGTTCTGCTGTAACCACAATAGTCTCGGAGAGCCAACTAATTGGGTCATATAGTGCTGAGTGTGTCCAATATATACTGTATAGTCACTGTCAATATAAGCTCTCGTCACCCTAGGTAATTTAGCTTACTGCCTGGTAGTCTGCCTGAGAGTTGAGTCTCCAACCCATAGTCTGACATGTGAGTTGGCAGCATCGGGTCACCTCACTCCTCTAACCTCTGAATCTAAATTTGATTAGCATTAAAGTGATTAAAGCTCCATTGATAACTTCCCATCGCATTATAGAGCTAATCTCCTCAGTCACTTTTAAGTCAGTCAAGTTCAGAGCAAGAGGACCAGAGAGAGAGAGAGAGAGAGAGAGATAACAAGGAAGATTTCTGCATTCTTTTTTTCTCTCTCTCTCTCTCTCTCTCTCTTCTTGTAAATCATTATTTGATGTCAATGGGAGATTTGGCACACATCAAAGAATGATTTAAGAGAAGGTCATTTAGTTTAGCGCATTAGTTTCCCAGAAAAAGATTGTCAAAACATTAACTTTAAACATGCAGTTAGAAAGCAACAAGCTACCCAGACGAGCCATTACACCACACCTAGATACACTGGTACAACAAGCTACCCAGACGAGCCATTACACCACACCTAGATACACTGGTACAACAAGCTACCCAGACGAACCATTACACCACACCTAGATACACTGGTACAACAAGCTACCCAGACGAGCCATTACACCACAGGTACAACAAGCTACCCAGACGAGCCATTACACCTAGATACACTGGTACAACAAGCTACACCACAAAACATGCACAAGCCCACATGCAGTCTCATCTGTCCTCATATGACTATCTACTAATGTTGGTCAGCAAATGTCCCTCTCACATTAGACCCAATTTCTCTCTATTCTCTCTTTTTCATTCTCTGTTCATCTATTTGTCCCCCCCCCCCCTCTCTCTGTTGTGGTACAGTGCAGTGCTCCCTCTCTCGGTTGTGGTACAGTGCAGTGCTCCCTCTCTCTCTCTCTGTGTGTGTTGTGGTACAGTGCAGTGCTCTCTCTCCCTCTCTCTGTTGTGGTGCAGTGCTCCCTCTCTCTGTGTTGTGGTACAGTGCTCTCTCTCTCTCGCTCTCTCTGTGTGTTGTGGTACAGTGCAGTGCTCTCTCTTTCTCCCCATCTCTCTCTCCCTCTCTCTGTGTTGTGGTACAGTGCAGTTCTCTCTCTCTCTCTCTCTCTCTGTGTGTTGTGGTACAGTGCAGTGCTCTCCCTCTCTCTCCTCGTGTTGTGGTACAGTGCAGTGCTCTCTCTTTCTCCCCCCTCTCTCTCCCTCTCTCTGTGTTGTGGTGCAGTGTTCTCTCTCTCTCTCTCTCTGTGTTGTGGTACAGTGCAGTGTTCTCCCTCTCTCTCTGTGTTGTGGTACAGTGCAGTGCTCTCCCCCTCTCTCTCTCTGTGTTGTGGTACAGTGCAGTGCTCTCCCTCTCTCTCTCTCTGTGTTGTGGTACAGTGCAGTGCTTTCCCTCTCTCTGTGTTGTGGTACAGTGCAGTGCTCTCCCTCTCTCTCTCTCTCTCTCTCTCTCTCTCTGTGTTGTGGTACAGTGCAGTGCTCTCCCTCTCTCTCCTCATGTTGTGGTACAGTGCAGTGCTCTCTCCCCCCCCCTCTCTCTCCCTCTCTCTGTGTTGTGGTGCAGTGTTCTCTCTCTCTCTCTCTCTCTCTCTCTCTCTCTGTGTTGTGGTACAGTGCAGTGCTCTCCCTCTCTCTCCTCATGTTGTGGTACAGTGCAGTGCTCTCTCTTTCTCCCCCCTCTCTCTCTCTCCCTCTCTCTGTGTTGTGGTGCAGTGTTCTCTCTCTCTCTCTGTGTGTGTTGTGGTACAGTGCAGTGCTCTCCCCCTCTCTCTCTCTGTGTTGTGGTACAGTGCAGTGCTCTCCCTCTCTCTCTCTCTGTGTTGTGGTACAGTGCAGTGCTTTCCCTCTCTCTGTGTTGTGGTACAGTGCAGTGCTCTCCCTCTCTCTCTCTATCTCTGTGTTGTGGTACAGTGCAGTGCTCTCCCTCTCTCTCTCTCTATGTGTTGTGGTACAGTGCAGTGCTCTCCCTCTCTGTGTTGTGGTACAGTGCAGTGCTCTCCCTCTCTCTCTCTCTGTGTTGTGGTACAGTGCAGTGCTCTCCCCCTCTCTCTCTGTGTGTTGTGGTACAGTGCAGTGCTCTCCCTCTCTCTCTCTCTCTGTGTTGTGGTACAGTGCAGTGCTTTCCCTCTCTCTGTGTTGTGGTACAGTGCAGTGCTCTCCCTCTCTCTCTCTCTCTCTCTCTCTCTCTCTCTGTGTTGTGGTACAGTGCAGTGCTCTCCCCCTCTCTCTCTCTGTGTTGTGGTACAGTGCAGTGCTCTCCCTCTCTCTGTGTTGTGGTACAGTGCAGTGCTCTCCCTCTCTCTCTCTCTGTGTTGTGGTACAGTGCAGTGCTCTCCCTCTCTCTCTCTGTGTTGTGGTACAGTGCAGTGCTCTCCCTCTCTCTCTCTGTGTGTTGTGGTACAGTGCAGTGCTCTCCCTCTCTCTCTCTGTGTGTTGTGGTACAGTGCAGTGCTCTCCCTATCTCTCTCTGTGTGTTGTGGTACAGTGCAGTGCTCTCCCTCTCTCTCTCTCTGTGTGTTGTGGTACAGTGCAGTGCTCTCCCTCTCTCTCTCTCTGTGTTGTGGTACAGTGCAGTGCTCTCCCTCTCTCTCTCTGTGTGTTGTGGTACAGTGCAGTGCTCTCCCTCTCTCTCTCTCTCTGTGTTGTGGTACAGTGCAGTGCTCTCCCTCTCTCTCTCTCTCTCTGTTGTGGTACAGTGCAGTACTCTCCCCCTCTCTCTCTCTCTGTGTTGTGGTACAGTGCAGTGCTCTCCCTCTCTCTCTCTCTCTCTCTGTGTTGTGGTACAGTGCAGTGCTCTCCCTCTCTCTTGATCTCTCTGTGTTGTGATACAGTGCAGTGCTCTCCCTCTCTCTCTCTGTGTGTTGTGGTACAGTGCAGTGCTCTCCCTCTCTCTCTCTGTGTTGTGGTACAGTGCAGTGCTCTCCCTCTCTCTCTCTCTGTGTTGTGGTACAGTGCAGTGCTCTCCCTCTCTCCCTCTGTGTTGTGGTACAGTGCAGTGCTCTCCCTCTCTCTCTCTCTCTCTGTGTTGTGGTACAGTGCAGTACTCTCCCTCTCTCTCTCTCTCTCTCTCTCTCTCTCTCTCTCTCTCTGTGTTGTGGTACAGTGCAGTGCTCTCCCTCTCTCTCTCTCTCTGTGTTGTGGTGCAGTGTTATCTCTCTCCTTCTCTGTCTATGTGTTGTGGTACAGTGCAGTGCTCTCCCTCTCTCTCCTCGTGTTGTGGTACAGTGCAGTGCTCTCTCTTTCTCCCCCCCTCTCTCTCCCTCTCTCTGTGTTGTGGTGCAGTGTTCTCTCTCTCTCTCTCTCTCTCTCTCTCTGTGTGTGTTGTGGTACAGTGCAGTGCTCTCCCTCTCTCTCTCTCTGTGTTGTGGTACAGTGTAGTGCTCTCCCTCTCTCTCTGTGTTGTGGTACAGTGCAGTGCTCTCCCTCTCTCTCTCTCTCTGTGTTGTGGTACAGTGCAGTGCTCTCCCTCTCTCTCTCTCTCTCTCTCTCTGTGTTGTGGTACAGTGCAGTGCTCTCCCTCTCTCTCTGTGTGTGTTGTGGTACAGTGCAGTGCTCTCCCTCTCTCTCTCTGTGTGTTGTGGTACAGTGCAGTGCTCTCCCTCTCTCTCTCTCTCTCTGTGTTGTGGTACAGTGCAGTGCTCTCTCTCTCTCTCTCTCTGTGTTGTGGTACAGTGCAGTGCTCTCCCTCTCTCTCTCTCTGTGTTGTGGTACAGTGCAGTGCTCTCCCTCTCTCTCTCTCTCTGTGTTGTGGTACAGTGCAGTGCTCTCCCTCTCTCTCTCTCTCTGTGTTGTGGTACAGTGCAGTGATCTCCCTCTCTCTGTGTTGTGGTACAGTGCAGTGCTCTCCCTCTCTCTCTCTCTGTGTTGTGGTGCAGTGCTCTCCCTCTCTCTCTCTCTCTGTGTTGTGGTACAGTGCAGTGCTCTCCCTCTCTCTGTGTTGTGGTACAGTGCAGTACTCTCTCTCCCGTCTGTCCATCCCCATTACTGTGGGCTATGGTAAACATTCAGTCACACTAAACTGCAGCGCTGTCTGCTCTATTGACCATTTATTCCTGTATGTATTCCTTCTAATCTGGCCTCCTTCTAATCTCTCTCAATTCAATTGGATTAATTGACATGGCAAGTTAAAATGACTTACATTGTTGAAGTATACAGTGCCTTGCGAAAGTATTCGGCCCCCTTGAACTTTGCGACCTTTTGCCACATTTCAGGCTTCAAACATAAAGATATAAAACTGTATTTTTTTGTGAAGAATCAACAACAAGTGGGACACAATCATGAAGTGGAACGACATTTATTGGATATTTCAAACTTTTTTAACAAATCAAAAACTGAAAAATTGGGCGTGCAAAATTATTCAGCCCCTTTACTTTCAGTGCAGCAAACTCTCTCCAAACTCTCTCTCTTAATATATTTGTCGTCCTGAATTCTGGACCTTTTTTTGAATATCATTATATTGTGTTTTTTTTTAGATTAACGGTCAGAGCCCAGGTCTAACAGAACCTGTGGTTAACGGTCAGAGCCCAGGTCTAACAGAACCTGTGGTTAACGGTCAGAGCCCAGGTCTAACAGAACCTGTGGTTAACGGTCAGAGCCCAGGTCTAACAGAACCTGTGGTTAACGGTCAGAGCCCAGGTCTAACAGAACCTGTGGTTAACGGTCAGAGCCCAGGTCTAACAGAACCTGTGGTTAACGGTCAGAGCCCAGGTCTAACAGAACCTGTGGTTAACGGTCAGAGCCCAGGTCTAACAGAACCTGTGGTTAACGGTCAGAGCCCAGGTCTAACAGAACCTGTGCAGATGATCTAGGTGCTGCTGTAACTCCTCTTTAGTGGGAGACAGCAGCACCAGGTCATCTGCGTACAGCAGACACTTGATTTCAGTGTTGTGTAGGGTGAGACCAGGTGCTGCCAATTCTTCTAATATTTGCCAAATCATTAATGTAGATGTTAAATAGTGTTGGACTTATTGGGCAGCCCTCTTTCACTCCACGTCCCTGAGAGAAGTCTGTTTGCTTGTTGCCAATTTGAACCACACATTTGTTTTTAAGTGTACATTGATTTAATAAAATCATATGTTTTCCCTCCAATACCACTTTCTATTAGTTCATAAAAAAAAGACCTTTGTGCCAAATTGAATCAAATGCTTTCTTAAAGTCTACAAGACACGAGTAGATTGGGCCTTTGTTTTGGTTTACATGGTGGTGAATTAGAGTGTGGAGGATGTAAATGTGGTCTGTTGTACCATCAGCTCAAACAGCCTAAGATTACCTTGCACCATGACAGTCCCAGTCTTGTAGAGGTTTTTTATTCATTTATTTCACCTTTATTTAACCAGGTAGGCTAGTTGTTCTCATTTGCAACTACGACCTGGCCAAGATAAAGCAAAGCAGTTCGACACATACAACAACACAGAGTTACATATGGAATAAACAAAACAGTCAATAATACAGTAGAACAAAAGAAAACAAAAAAGTCTATATACAGAGAGTGAAAATAAGGTAAGATGAGTTAAGGCAATAAATAGGCCATGGTGGCAGAGTAATTACAATATAACAATTAAACACTGGAATTAAACACTGGAATGGTAGATGTGCAGAAGATGAATGTGCAAGGTTGATTGTTATCATGTAGCTGTCAGGGTCGTCTTTCTCTTTGACTTTCATCTTCCACCCATTACAGATTTCCTCTTTCCTTATGGATGGGTAGTGAGAGCAGACTGCTGAGCGCCATGCATTTGGCTGATCAGTGAGAAAGAAGATATTACTCACATCACCGTTTTTGTAGAGTTCTGCAAAAAGGGTTTCTGGCGTCTCCTTTAGTAGTTTCTGTTTAAAAGCTTTCCTCTTTGTGTCATTTTTGGCCTCTGGAGGGTAGAGGATGGACTCAGCGCTGAGTTGTTGTGTAGCTAACGTTAGCTAGCGAGAGTCAAAACTTCTTCATTTGAGGCGCAAAGTAACTTTTTTTCTATTGTGATTGAAGAGTTGTTGTTCATCACTTCTTGTCTTTTTTAAATATTTGAGTGTTTATCTCATTCTAAAAAACCAAAAACTGAAATATATCAGGAGCTCACGTTGAACATGTCTGTAGCTCCCTCACCTCTCTCTTCAACCTGCCTTTCTCTTTCTTTTGTTCTTTTCACCTCCATTACATCTCACCTCTGCTCACACTTCTCGGGCCATTTTCTGAGTTTCAAATGATGTTGGACATTGTCTTGAGCCACAAGTACTGGCACTGAGTATTGCCACCAAGCTATGCAGTGGAATTGATATGATACCTTTACATCAAATGCAATGTATTTTTTATATTTAATAACGTTGGACTTGGTTGACTCTACCGTAGACGGCTTACAAGGCAAAGCCGGAGGAGCATCTGTGACTGTAGCCTGTGTGTGCGTGCTGTGGCCCTTATTTCCATGGTAACTATGATTCAGCTGGGCTGATGAAAGTATGTCTCCTGCAGACACCTTTGTGTGCTCCCATTACTGCTCTGTGTGTGTCCCCTTCCAACAGAGAGAGGGGGAGGAGGAGAAGGGTGGCAGAAGAGAGGGGAGCATGCTGGAGAGAGGGGGGGCATAGGAGAGAAGAGAGGTAAAGAGATGGGGGGGGGGGCAGCAGAGTGGCAACCTCCTCGGTGTTGTCAGAAAGAGGGATGATCGATATAAGTTAAACATGGTGGCAGTCAGAAAAAGAAGATGACAAAATGTAGACGGGGGGAATATTATTTTGGACAATTATTACTGTACTGTGTGTGTAAGTATGGCTCATACCACCTCTATCTATCTCCACTTGCATTGAACCATTACATCCTGGTTTCATAGAGGTGACATACACTACATGGCCAAAAGTATGTGGACAATCAAGTTCTTCAACAGCGATCTCGACAAACCATTTCTGTATGGACCTTGCTTTGTGCACAGGGGTCATTGTCATGCTGAAACAGGAAAGCTGTTGTCACAAAGTTGGAAGCACAGAATGCCATTGTGTGCTGTAGCGTTACGATTTCCCTTCACTGGAACTAGACTGAACCATGAAAAACAGCCCCAGACCATTACTCCTCCTCCACCAAACTTTACAGTTGGCGCTATGCAATGGGGCAGTTAGTGTTCGCCTAGCATCCGCAAAACCCAGATTTGTCTGTCGGACTGCCAAATGGTGAAGCGTGATTTATCACTCCAGAGAAGGCTTTTCCACTGCACCAGTCCAATGGCAGTGAGCTTTACACCACTCCAGCCGATGCTTGGCATTGCGCATGGTGATCTTAGGCTTGTTTGGGGCGGCAGGGTAGCCTAGTGGTTAGAGCGTTGGACTAGTAACCGGAAGGTTGCAAGTTCAAATCCCCGAGCTGACAAGGTACAAATCTGTCGTTCTGCCCCTGAACAGGTAGTTAATCCACAGTTCCTAGGCCGTCATTGAAAATAAGAATTTGTTATTAACTGACTTGCCTAGTTAAATAAAGGTCAAATAAAATAAATTGTGGCTTCTCGGCTTTAGAAACCCATTTCATGAAGCTCCCGACTAACAGTTCTTGTGCTGTTGTTGCTTCCAAAGGCAGCTTGGAACTCGGTAGGACAGACGATTTTTACGCGATACACAATTCAGCATTCGGCAGTCCCGTTCTGTGAGCTTGTGTGGCCTACCACTTCACGGCTGGCCCGTTGTTGCTCCTAGATGTTTCCATTTCACAATAACAACACTTCCAGGTGACTAGGGGCAGTTGTAGCAAGGCAGAAATTTGACGAACTGACTTGTTTTCAATGGTGCCACGTTGAAAATCACTCTCTTCAGTACAGGCCATTCTATTGCCGATGTTTGTCTATGGCGATTGTATGGCTCTGTGCTCAATGTTATATACCTGTCAGCAACAGGTGGGGCTGAAATGTCCGAATCCACTCATTTGAAGGGGTGTCCACATACTTTTGGAGTGTACATGATACATAAATGAAACACAGGTTCCGTTTGACCCTTTCAATGACACCTGCTGTTGTACTCACCACCACACCCTCCCCTCCACCACATCCTGTTAGACCGGCTCAGTCCAGATTGGCAAGGTTATTTTTATACGCCTCTATTCTGTGTCCCAAAAAGCACCCTATTCCCTCTGTAGTGCACTACTTTTGACCAGAGCCCTGTTTAGTGCACTACAGAGGGGATAGGGTGCCATTTGGGACAAACATTATACTATACCGATTTAGCCATAAAGATCTAACAGACATACCCTGACAGTGCTGTTTGCTTTGGGGCTGGTCAGATGATTAAGTTGTCACACGCTGTACAGATTTGATCGATTTGGTGTCTGAAAGGGCATTTTATGGCGTTGATGGTGTATAGTTGATGGTGTATAGTTGATGGTGTTGAATGTAAAAGGAAGGACAGTGTAATGACTGAGAACACATTCTCATTTACAGCAACAATCTGGGGAATAGTTACGGGGAGATGAATGTGCCAATTGGAATCTGGGGATGATTAGGTGGCCATAATGGTATGAGGGCCGGATTGGGAATTTATCCAGGACACCGGGGTTAACACTCCTACTCTAAAATAAGTGCCATGGGATCTTTAGTGACCACAGAGAGTCAGAATACCTGTTTAATGTCCCATCCAAAAGACAGCACTCTACACAGGGTCATGTCTCCAATCACTGCCCTGGGGCATTGGGATTCTTTTTTTAAATGTTATTTTTTAGACCAGAGGAAAGAGTGCCTCCTACTGGCCCTCCAACACCACTTCCAGCAGCATCTGGTCTCCCATCCAGGACTAATACTGCTTAACTTCAGAGGTAAGCCAGCAGTGGGATGCAGTGTGAAACGCTGCTGGCAATGTGTTGGAGGAGTCTGTTGCCTTTTTAAACTGTTTGCACACCCAAACACCTCACACACATACCCAAACACCCCACACACATACCCAAACACCCCACACACACATACCCAAACACCTCACACACATACCCAAACACCTCACACACATACCCAAACACCCCACACACATACCCAAACACCCCACACACACATACCCAAACACCTCACACACATACCCAAACACCTCACACACATACCCAAACACCTCACACACATACCCAAACACCTCACACACATACCCAAACACCCCACACACATGCCCAAACACCCCACACACACATACCCAAACACCTCACACACATACCCAAACACCTCACACACACATACCCAAACACCTCACACACATACCCAAACACCCCACACACATACCCAAACACCCCACACACATACCCAAACACCTCACACACACATACCCAAACACCCCACACACATACCCAAACACCTCACACACACATACCCAAACACCCCACACACATACCCAAACACCTCACACACACATACCCAAACTCCCCACACACATACCCAAACACCTCACACACATACCCAAACACCTCACACACATACCCAAACACCCCACACACATACCCAAACACCCCACACACACATACCCAAACACCTCACACACACATACCCAAACACCTCACACACATACCCAAACACCCCACACACATACCCAAACACCCCACACACACATACCCAAACACCTCACACACATACCCAAACACCTCACACACATACCCAAACACCCCACACACATGCCCAAACACCTCACACACATACCCAAACACCCCACACACATACCCAAACACCCACACACACATACCCAAACACCTCACACACATACCCAAACACCCCACACACACATACCCAAACACCTCACACACATACCCAAACACCCCACACACACATACCCAAACACCCCACACACACATACCCAAACACCCCACACACACATACCCAAACACCTCACACACACATACCCAAACACCACACACACACATACCCAAACACCCCACACACACATACCCAAACACCTCACACACACATACCCAAACACCTCACACACACATACCCAAACACCTCACACACATACCCAAACACCTCACACACATACCCAAACACCCCACACACATACCCAAACACAAACACCCCACACACACATACCCAAACACAAACACCTCACACACACATACCCAAACACTTCACACACACATACCCAAACACCCACACACATACCCAAACACCTCACACACATATACCCAAACACCTCACACACACATACCCAAACACCTCACACACACATACCCAAACACCTCACACACATACCCAAACACCTCACACACACATACCCAAACACCCCACACACATACCCAAACACCCCCCCACACACATACCCAAACACCTCACACACACATACCCAAACACCTCACACACACATACCCAAACACCTCACACACACATACCCAAACACCTCACACACACATACCCAAACACCCCACACACATACCCAAACACCCCACACACATACCCAAACACCCCACACACACATACCCAAACACCCCACACACATACCCAAACACCTCACACACATACCCAAACACCCCACACACACATACCCAAACACCTCACACACACATACCCAAACACCTCACACACATACCCAAACACCCCACACACATACCCAAACACCCCACACACATACCCAAACACCTCACACACATACCCAAACACCCCACACACATACCCAAACACCCCACACACACATACCCAAACACCTCACACACATACCCAAACACCCCACACACATACCCAAACACCCCACACACACATACCCAAACACCTCACACACATACCCAAACACCCCACACACACATACCCAAACACCTCACACACACATACCCAAACACCCCACACACATACCCAAACACCCCCCACACACATACCCAAACACCTCACACACACATACCCAAACACCTCACACACACATACCCAAACACCTCACACACACATACCCAAACACTTCACACACACATACCCAAACACTTCACACACACATACCCAAACACCTCACACACACATACCCAAACACCCCACACCTAACACCCCACACACATACCCAAACACCCCACACACATACCCAAACACTCCACACACATACCCAAGCTATATGGCCTAAAACTCATATCTCAATTCTTTCAAACTTATGGGCGACTCAAAATATATATCTTGATTTAAAAAAAAAATGTTATTATGATTTCTCTACATAAGCTTTGTTGTACAATTAAATATAAAATACACTGCATTTAAAACTGTTAGCAATAATCTATTGAATTCAGTGTTTGTGTAATTATACCTCGGCTGAATATAAGCCTTCCACATCAATAAGATAATAATAATGTCATTATTTTATCAAAATAGTTGTACCTGCTTTTTTTGGCTTTCAGGTCCATCTATAAAAATGTCCTTTTTGTTACACATTTAACCAGAACCATGCACAATGTACATTCATAATAATACATAATGTACAGGCATTATAGAAAATGAACACTAGTCTCATAAACAATCTCTCAAGCACAAGCCTATGTTCTAGTGAGTAGCCGGCTAATATTTAAGTTTAGCCAACTTGGATCAAGGTATAATTTCACAATCTCTGAATTCAGCTAACAAGGCAAAACAGTTGAATTGTTGTGAACACACCCTTCTGTCCGTCTCCAACTGTTTGAACAGCATGCTAGCCTGTCCACTTTGTTCCGATTGTTGAAATCAACCTTATTTCTCAGAATGAGAACGAGTTGCCAATTCCTTATATAATTGGTTAATACTTATTGCACAGTTATAAAACACAGACTAAACAGCTAGTATAACAATCTTTATTTGACTAAAATGCTGATAGCTATACGTGGTACCATAGAGCCATGCGTCCTCCGAAACACAACCCAACCAAGCCATGCTGCTTCTTGACACAATGCCCACTTAACCCGGAAGCTAACCGCACCAATGTGTCGGAGGAAACACTGTACACCTGGCGACTGTCAGCATGCACTGCACCCGGTCCGCCACAGGAGTCGCTAGTGCACGATGAGACAAGAACATCCCTGCCGACAAAACCCTCCCCTAACCCAGGCGACGCTGTGCCAATTGTGCCCACTTGTGTGCCGCCCCATGGGTCTCCCGGTTGCAGCCGGCTGCGACACAGCCTGGACCCCAATGCGTTTCTATTCGCTTATTTTGAACCTAAGCTTGTCGCCTGCGTTCCCGCCTTTGGGACAACGACTCCCATTGTTAGGGTGGAGACATGAGCATCCCCAAGATGGCATAGCAGTCAGACGTCCTTTGTCCTCGTCTTGTCGTGTCCCATGTGTATATATATATATATATTTACATAATTTCTTTGCATATCTTTTTATATATATTTTTTCTAAAAATCTCAACTTAAACACTCTCCTGCAACCCGCCTCACCAATTTTTTTTTTTTTAAGTATTATTCACCTCAAATCTGAAATCCACAATAGAAGCTAGCCAGAAGCTAGCCAGTTTACTGGCTAACATTAGTATTCAGCTGACCACGGTTGGTGGTCATCAGCTGTCCTTTAGCTCGAAAAGCTATTGCCAGTTTTGTACAACGCAACTCAGACCAGAGCTTACCGGACCTATTTTCTCTTCATATCCCCGGATTTCTACCGCAAGCTCTTAACATTTACACCTGGATCTTGCAGCTAGCTAGCTGCTATCCGAGTAACTATTGGCTTACATCGGTCCCGGAGCAAACATCAATTATTCCGGAGCGAGCCAGCTGAAGAGTTTCATCAGCCACTCCTGGGCTACAATCACCTATCCGGACCCGTTTTACTGCCGACGAGGAGCCCCATCGGGCCTTCACAACTGGACTACAGACGTTATCTGCCTGAGGGAGTTATCCAACTGGCCCCTCCGTCGTGACGTAACCTGAACGCCCATCTGCGGCCCGCTAATCGTTAGCTGTCTTATCGGCTGCTATCTAAATATCAAATCAAATCAAATCAAATTTTATTTGTCACATACACATGGTTAGCAGATGTTAATGCGAGTGTAGCGAAATGCTTGTGCTTCTAGTTCCGACAATGCAGTGATAACCAACAAGTAATCTAACTAACAATTCTAAAACTACTGTCTTATACACAGTGTAAGAAGATAAAGAATATGTACATAAGGATATATGAGTGAGTGATGGTACAGAGCAGCAAACAGTAGATGGTATCGAGTACAGTATATACATATGAGATGAGTATGTAGACAAAGTAAACAAAGTGGCATAGTTAAAGTGGCTAGTGATACATGTATTACATAAGGATGCAGTCGATGATGTAGAGTACAGTATATACGTATGCATATGAGATGAATAATGTAGGGTAAGTAACATTATATAAGGTAGCATTGTTTAAAGTGGCTAGTGATATATTTACATCATTTCCCATCAATTCCCATTATTAAAGTGGCTGGAGTTGGGTCAGTGTCAATGACAGTGTGTTGGCAGCAGCCACTCAATGGTGGCTGTTTAACAGTCTGATAGCCTTGAGATAGAAGCTGTTTTTCAGTCTCTCAGTCCCAGCTTTGATGCACCTGTACTGACCTCGCCTTCTGGATGATAGCGGGGTGAACAGGCAGTGGTTCGGGTGGTTGATGTCCTTGATGATCTTTATGGCCTTCCTGTAACATCGGGTGGTGTAGGTGTCCTGGAGGGCAGGTAGTTTGCCTCACTACCCTCTGGAGAGCCTTACGGTTGAGGGCGGAGCAGTTGCCGTACCAGGCGGTGATACAGCCCGCCAGGATGCTCTCGATTGTGCATCTGTAGAAGTTTGTGAGTGCTTTTGGTGACAAGCCGAATTTCTTCAGCCTCCTGAGGTTGAAGAGGCGCTGCTGCGCCTTCTTCACGACGCTGTCAGTGTGAGTGGACCAATTCAGTTTGTCTGTGATGTGTATGCCGAGGAACTTAAAACTTGCTACCCTCTCCACTACTGTTCCATCGATGTGGATAGGGGGGTGTTCCCTCTGCTGTTTCCTGAAGTCCACAATCATCTCCTTAGTTTTGTTGACGTTGAGTGTGAGGTTATTTTCCTGACACCACACTCCGAGGGCCCTCACCTCCTTCCTCCCTGTAGGCCGTCTCGTCGTTGTTGGTAATCAAGCCTACCACTGTTGTGTCGTCCGCAAACTTGATGATTGAGTTGGAGGCGTGCGTGGCCACGCAGTCGTGGGTGAACAGGGAGTACAGGAGAGGGCTCAGAACGCACCCTTGTGGGGCCCCCGTGTTGAGGATCAGCGGGGAGGAGATGTTGTTGCCTACCCTCACCACCTGGGGGCGGCCCGTCAGGAAGTCCAGTACCCAGTTGCACAGGGCGGGGTCGAGACCCAGGGTCTCGAGCTTGATGACGAGCTTGGAGGGTACTATGGTGTTGAATGCCGAGCTGTAGTCGATGAACAGCATTCTCACATAGGTATTCCTCTTGTCCAGGTGGGTTAGGGCAGTGTGCAGTGTGGTTGAGATTGCATCGTCTGTGGACCTATTTGGGCGGTAAGCAAATTGGAGTGGGTCTAGGGTGTCAGGTAGGGTGGAGGTGATATGGTCCTTGACTAGTCTCTCAAAGCACTTCATGATGACGGAAGTGAGTGCTACGGGGCGGTAGTCGTTTAGCTCAGTTACCTTAGCTTTCTTGGGAACAGGAACAATGGTGGCCCTCTTGAAGCATGTGGGAACAGCAGACTGGTATAGGGATTGATTGAATATGTCCGTAAACACACTGGCCAGCTGGTCTGCGCATGCTCTGAGGGCGCGGCTGGGGATGCCGTCTGGGCCTGCAGCCTTGCGAGGGTTAACACGTTTAAATGTCTTACTCACCTCGGCTGCAGTGAAGGAGAGACCGCATGTTTTCGTTGCAGGCCGTGTCAGTGGCACTGTATTGTCCTCAAAGCGGGCAAAAAAGTTATTTAGTCTGCCTGGGAGCAAGACATCCTGGTCCGTGACTGGGCTGGGTTTCTTCTTGTAGTCCGTGATTGACTGTAGACCCTGCCACATGCAGGGTCAATCGGACAATTTTCTTGGGTCACTATAACTATATCTATTTTGCCAATTGGATTGGTCCCCTCTACCACACGGAACCCCACTAATCTACCGATGGAGGTGGCTAAAAACAGACCTCCATCCTCTGCCAGCTTGCTACCGATGCCCCGGCTAGCTGTCTGAATCGCCGTGACACCAACCAACCTCACTACTCACTGGACCCGGCTAAGCATGCCTCTCCTTAATTTCAATATGCCATGTCCAGTGTTGTTCTGGTTAGTGTTTATTGGCTTATTTCACTGCAGAGCCTCTAGCCCTGCTCATTATACCTTATCCAACCTTTCAGTTCCACCACCCACACATGCGATGACATCACCTGGTTTCAATTATGTTTCTAGAGACAATATCTCTCTCTTCATCACTCAATGCCTAGGTTTACCTCCACTGTTTTCACATCCTACCATACCTTTGTCTGTACATTATACCTTGAAGCTATTTTATCGCTCCAAGAAACCTCCTTTCACTCTCTTCCGGACGTCTTAGATGACCAATTCTCATACCCTTATCCTACTCCTCCTCTGTTCCTCTGGTGATGTAGAGGTGAATCCAGGCCCTACAGTGCCTAGCTCCACTCCTATTCCCCAGGCGCTCTCTTTTGTTGACTTCTGTAACCATAATAGCCTTGGTTTCATGCATGTTAACATTAGAAGCCTCCTCCCTAAGTTTGTTTTATTCACTGCTTTAGCACATTCTGCCAACCCGGATGTCCTAGCCGTGTCTGAATCCTGGCTTAGGAAGACCACCAAAAACTCTGAAATCTCCATCCCTAACTACAACATTTTCAGACAAGATAGAACGGCCAAAGGGGGCGGTGTTGCAATCTACTGCAGAGATAGCCTGCAGAGTTCTGTCCTACTATCCAGATCTGTACCCAAACAATTTGAACTTCTACTTTTAAAAACCCACCTCTCTTACAAACAAGTCTCTCACCGTTGACGCCTGCTATAGACCACCCTCTGCCCCCAGCTGTGCTCTGGACACCATATGTAAACGGATTGCCCCCCATCTATCTTCAGAGCTCGTGCTGCTAGGTGACCTAAACTGGAACATGCTTAACACACCAGCCATCCTACAATCTAAGCTTGATGCCCTCAATCTCACTCAAATTATCAATGAACCTACCAGGTACCACCCCAAAGCTGTAAACACGGGCACCCTCATAGATATCATCCTAACCAACCTGCCCTCCATATACACCTCTGCTGTTTTCAACCAAGATCTCAGCGATCACTGCCTCATTGCCTGCATCCGTAATGGGTCAGCGGTCAGGCGACCTCCACTCATCACTGTCAAACGCTCCCTAAAACACTTCAGCGAGCAGGCCTTTCTAATTGACCTGGCCCGGGTATCCTGGAAGGATATTGACTTCATCCCGTCAGTAGAGGATGTTTTTTTTTTTAAATGCCTTCTTCACCATCTTAAATAAGCATGACCCATTCAATAAATGTAGAACCAGGAACATATATTAGCCCTTGGTTCTCTCCAGACCTGACTGACCTTAACCAACACAAAAACATCCCATGGCGTTCTGCATTAGCATCGAACAGCCCCCGTGATATGCAACTTTTCAGGGAAGTTAGAAACCAACATACACAGGCAGTTAGAATAGCCAAGGCTAGCTTTTTCAAGCAGAAATTTGCTTCCGGCAATACAAACTCAAAAAAGTTCTGGGACACTGTAAAGTCCATGGAGAATAAGTCCATGGAGAACCTCCTCCCAGCTGCCTACTGCACTGAGGATAGGAAACTCTAACCATCGATAAATCCATTATAATTGAGAATTTCAATAAGCATTTTTCTACGGCTGGCCATGCTTTCCACCTGGCTACCCCTACCCCGGTCAACAGCCCTGCACCCCCCACAGCAACTTGCCCAAGCCTTCCCCATTTCTCCTTCTCCCAAATCCAGTCCGCTGATGTTCTGAAAGAGCTGCAAAATCTGGACCCCTACAAATCAGCCGGGCTAGACAATCTGGACCCTTTCTTTCTAAAATGATCTGCCAAAATTGTTGCAACCCCTATTACTAGCCTGTTCAACCTCTCTTGCGTGTCGTCAAGAGATTCCCAAAAATTGGAAAGCAGCTGCGGTCATCTCCCTCTTCAAAGGGGGGGACACTCTTGACCCAAACTGCTATAGACCTATATCTATCCTACCCTGCCTTTCTAAGGTCTTCGAAAGCCAAGTCAACAAACAGATTACCGACGATTTCGAATTCCACCGCACCTTCTCCGCTATGCAATCTGGTTTCAGAGCTGGTCATGGGAGCACCTCAGCCACGCTCAAGGTCCTAAACGATATCTTAACCGCCAACAATACTGTGCGTATTCATTGACCTGGCCAAGGCTTTCGACTCTGTCAATCACCACATCCTCATCGGCAGACTCGATAGCCTTGGTTTCTCAAATGATTGCCTCGACTGGTTCACCAACTACTTCTCTGATAGAGTTCAGTGTGTCAAATCGGAGGGCCTGTTGTCCGGGCCTCTGGTAGTCTTTATGGGGGTGACACAGGGTTCAATTCTTGGGCCGACTCTCTTTTTTGTATACATCAATGATGTCGCTCTTGCTGCTGGTGATTCTCTGATCCACCTCTACGCAGACGACACCATTCTGTATACTTCTGGCCCTTCTTTGGACACTGTGTTAACAACCCTCCAGACGAGCTTCAATGCCATACAACTCTCCTTCCGTGGCCTCCAACTGCTCTTAAATACAAGTAAAACTAAATGCATGCTCTTCAACCGATCGCTGCCTGCACCTGCCCGCCCGTCCAGCATCACTACTCTGGACGGTTGTGACTTGTTTTACTCCATGTGTAACTCTGTGTTGTTGTATGTGTTGAACTGCTTTGCTTTATCTTGGCCAGGTCGCAATTGTAAATCAGAACTTGTTCTCAACTTGCCAACCTGGTTAAATAAAGGTGAAATAAATAAATACATCTCGTCATTATATATAGATCACTGATGTTAATGGGAATGTGCACACAGCACAGAAGGAGCGAAGGAGACAACACCAAAAAGACAACATGAGGTCAAGCAGGCAAAAACGCAAAAAAAATACAAAAAAACTTGATTCTGCAATACAGGCATATGGAATATCACGCAAAAGCATACAGTACCAGTCAAAAGTTTGGACACACCTACTCATTCATGGGTTTTTCTTGATTTTTACTATTTTCTACATTGTGAAATAAAACCTATGGATTGATGTGCTAGCAAAACAGTCCTGTAGCTTAGCATCTGCTTCATAAAACACACACACACACACACACACACACACACACACACACACACACACACACACACACACACACACACACACACACACACACATGAGAGAGACACAAGTAGCTCCATGCCTAGGAGCCATATCTCTTCTCTTTCTGACCCATTTTCCCATGCATTGTCACTGGACAATGCCCTCTCCCCTTCTCCCTCCCTTCGCAGACAAAAGCTGTTGGTCTCCATGGAGAGACACACACTGATTATAGATCAGCTGTGTTAAATAATGACACCCACTACATCATCTTAACGTAGCTCTTTCCGTCAGTCAAAGGACATAGTGGCCTCATGGGTAGAATGTTATTCATATTTTTGATAATTAATAAATATATATGAAAAAAAATGTCAAACAGTTTTGTTATATTTCAGTCCTCTGGTGTATACACAAAGTGTAATATTGAGAAACTCAAAATGTAATAAATGTACTCTATACCTGACATGGTACAGGTGTCTTCTTTTTTAAGCCCATAACTATGTGTGTGAGGTGTATACTTTTGTTTCAAAGTAGATTTGTTTAAGACTACCAAGAAACACTGTGTATGACCCTGATTTAGCTCACTACAGTAAAACGTTAAGGACCGTTTTATTATGTGGGCCATGGGAGCGTTGTGTGTGTGATGGGTAAACCACTTCCTGTCATAGACTGATTACAGCTGGAGAGGGATGGAGTGTGTGTGTGTGTGTGTTGGTTCTTCCATCCTTGTGGAGACCTAAAATCCCCAAAAGTCCCCACAAGGATAGTACAACAAGGAATGTTCTACCTTGTGGGGACATTTCCCACGTCCGCATGAGGACAAAGGCTATTTTAAGCTTAAGGGTTAGAATTAGGGTTATGGTCAGGAGTTAAGTTTGGGGTAGGGTTATGGGTTAAGGTTAGGGTCCGGGAAAATTAGATTTTGAACGGAAATACATTTTAGGTCACCACGAGGATAGAAGGACATAACCTGTGTGTGTGTGACACAGTCCTGTCCTCATGATCACGGGGCTGATGAGTGGTATTATACTAGTTACTATACTAGTATGACTAGTGCTGCTGCGAGGATAATGGTCCATATGTTGACCACAGGGAGTTGAACTGGGATACACTGTGACTAGCTCATATTATATATGAAATCAGGTTGTTAGGTTATTGCACTTAGATAAAAAGTATGTGACTTACTCTAGCACGCTATGTATTGTGCATATTGTGAGATATGTGAGTGCTCTGTGTGGCCCCCTAGGCTTGCCGTAGTGAAGGTTATGGCTAGTGTGGGAACTCTAAACAATGTGTCTTACTAAGCTGTGTTCCCACGTCCCTCTCCCTTACACACACACACACACACACACACACACACACACCACACACACAACCAAGCTACTGCAAAATATAGTTTAATTACTAGTTAAACTATATGTAGTTCACTACTCTGCAAGTCTACACACTTCACACGTCGCCTTCAGATGCTCAAACACACATACAGAGAAACAAACGCATACGTACACACACACACTACACACACACACACACACACACACACACACACACACACACACACACACACACACACACACACACACACACACACACACACACATACAGAGAGAGAGAAGGTTACTGTAGTGCATCTAGCTAACTGGAGCTCTGATACTGTGGATCTGTTTGACAGTTTCTGTTAATGCTGCCCATGTTGGATGCTGTTTGGACATGAGCATCTCTCTCTCCCTCTGGCTCGCCCTGAAAGTATGTGTGTTGGTTTCTCTCTCTCTCTGTACGAGTGATTGTTTCTGTGTATGTATGTGTTTATTTCCTTCTCCGTGTGTGTTTGTTTTTCTTTCTGTACAGTATGTGGGTGTATATGTGTGAGCATCCGAAGGTGATGAAGAATTCCATAATAGCACTGTCTGCGTATGCAGATGACATGACCGTTTTTATTACAGGGAGTGACGATGTTAAGGTTCTCTCAAATGTTGTATGAGGGGTCCTCCTCAGCTAGAGTTAATTAGGAAAAGAGTGAATCGCTGTGGGCAGGTCAGCTTCACGGTTACCAGGGGGCTTCAGATAGGGTCCGCTCCACGGTTACCAGGGAGCATCAGATAGGGTCCGCTCCACGGTTACCAGGGAGCTTCAGATAGGGTCCGCTCCACGGTTACCAGGGGGCTTCAGATAGGGTCCGCTCCACGGTTACCAGGGAGCTTCAGATAGGGTCCGCTCCACGGTTACCAGGGAGCTTCAGATAGGGTCCGCTCCACGGTTACCGGGGGCTTCAGATAGGGTCCGCTCCACGGTTACCAGGGGGCTTCAGATAGGGTCCGCTCCACGGGTCCAGATAGGGTCCGCTCCCCTCCACGGTTACCAGGGGGCTTCAGATAGGGTCCGCTCCACGGGTCCAGATAGGGTCCGCTCCCCTCCACGGTTACCAGGGGGCTTCAGATAGGGTCCGCTCCACGGTTACCAGGGGGCTTCAGATAGGGTCCGCTCCACGGGTCCAGATAGGGTCCGCTCCCCTCCACGGTTACCAGGGGGCTTCAGATAGGGTCCGCTCCACGGTTACCAGGGGGCTTCAGATAGGGTCCGCTCCACGGGTCCAGATAGGGTCCGCTCCCCTCCACGGTTACCAGGGGGCTTCAGATAGGGTCTGGTCCACGGTTACCAGGGAGCTTCAGATAGGGTCCGCTCCACGGTTACCAGGGGGCTTCAAATAGGGTCCGCTGCACGGTTACCAGGGGGCTTCAGATAGGGTCCGCTCCACGGTTACCAGGGGGCTTAAGATAGGGTCCGCTCCACGGTTACCAGGGGGCTTCAGATAGGGTCCGCTCCACGGTTACCAGGGGGCTTCAGATAGGGTCCGCTCCACGGTTACCAGGGGCTTCAGATAGGGTCCGCTCCACGGTTACCAGGGGGCTTCAGATAGGGTCCGCTCCACGGTTACCAGGGGCTTCAGATAGGGTCCGCTCCACGGTTACCAGGGGGCTTCAGATAGGGTCCGCTCCACGGTTACCAGGGGCTTAAGATAGGGTCCGCTCCACGGTTACCAGGGGCTTCAGATAGGGTCCGCTCCACGGTTACCAGGGGGCTTCAGATAGGGTCCGCTCCACGGTTACCAGGGGGCTTAAGATAGGGTCCGCTCCACGGTTACCAGGGGGCTTCAGATAGGGTCCGCTCCACGGTTACCAGGGGGCTTCAGATAGGGTCCGCTCCACGGGTCCAGATAGGGTCCGCTCCCCTCCACGGTTACCAGGGGGCTTCAGATAGGGTCCGCTCCACGGTTACCAGGGGGCTTCAGATAGGGTCCGCTCCACGGGTCCAGATAGGGTCCGCTCCCCTCCACGGTTACCAGGGGGCTTCAGATAGGGTCTGGTCCACGGTTACCAGGGAGCTTCAGATAGGGTCCGCTCCACGGTTACCAGGGGGCTTCAAATAGGGTCCGCTCCACGGTTACCAGGGGCTTCAGATAGGGTCCGCTCCACGGTTACCAGGGGGCTTAAGATAGGGTCCGCTCCACGGTTACCAGGGGCTTCAGATAGGGTCCGCTCCACGGTTACCAGGGGGCTTCAGATAGGGTCCGCTCCACGGTTACCAGGGGCTTCAGATAGGGTCCGCTCCACGGTTACCAGGGGCTTCAGATAGGGTCCGCTCCACGGTTACCAGGGGGCTTCAGATAGGGTCCGCTCCACGGTTACCAGGGGGCTTCAGATAGGGTCCGCTCCACGGTTACCAGGGGGCTTAAGATAGGGTCCGCTCCACGGTTACCAGGGGCTTCAGATAGGGTCCGCTCCACGGTTACCAGGGGCTTCAGATAGGGTCCGCTCCACGGTTACCAGGGGGCTTAAGATAGGGTCCGCTCCACGGTTACCAGGGGGCTTCAGATAGGGTCCGCTCCACGGTTACCAGGGGGCTTCAGATAGGGTCCGCTCCACGGTTACCAGGGGGCTTAAGATAGGGTCCGCTCCACGGTTACCAGGGGGCTTCAGATAGGGTCCGCTCAACGGTTACCAGGGGGCTTCAGATAGGGTCCGCTCCACGGTTACCAGGGGGCTTCAGATAGCGTCCGCTCCACGGTTACCAGGGAGGCTTCAGATAGGGTCCGCTCCACGGGTCCAGATAGGGTCCGCTCCCCTCCACGGTTACCAGGGGGCTTCAGATAGGGTCCGCTCCACGGTTACCAGGGGGCTTCAGATAGGGTCCGCTCCACGGTTACCAGGGGGCTTAAGATAGGGTCCGCTCCACGGTTACCAGGGGGCTTAAGATAGGGTCCGCTCCACGGTTACCAGGGGCTTCAGATAGGGTCCGCTCCACGGTTACCAGGGAGGCTTCAGATAGGGTCCGCTCCACGGGTCCAGATAGGGTCCGCTCCCCTCCACGGTTACCAGGGGGCTTCAGATAGGGTCCGCTCCACGGTTACCAGGGGGCTTCAGATAGGGTCCGCTCCACGGTTACCAGGGGGCTTAAGATAGGGTCCGCTCCACGGTTACCAGGGGGCTTCAGATAGGGTCCGCTCCACGGTTACCAGGGGGCTTCAGATAGGGTCCGCTCCACGGTTACCAGGGGGCTCAGATAGGGTCCGCTCCATGGTTACCAGGGAGGCTCCAGATAGGGTCCGCTCCACGGGTCCAGATAGGGTCCGCTCCCCTCCACGGTTACCAGGGGGCTTCAGATAGGGTCCGCTCCACGGTTACCAGGGGGCTTCAGATAGGGTCCGCTCCACGGTTACCAGGGAGGCTCCAGATAGGGTCCGCTCCACGGGTCCAGATAGGGTCCGCTCCCTCCACGGTTACCAGGGGCTTCAGATAGGGTCCGCTCCACGGTTACCAGGGGCTTCAGATAGGGTCCGCTCCACGGTTACCAGGGGGCTTAAGATAGGGTCCGCTCCACGGTTACCAGGGGGCTTCAGATAGGGTCCGCTCCACGGTTACCAGGAGAGCTTCAGATAGGGTCCGCTCCACGGGTCCAGATAGGGTCCGATCCTCCACGGTTACCAGGGGCTTCAGATAGGGTCCGCTCCACGGTTACCAGGGGCTTAAGATAGGGTCCGCTCCACGGTTACCAGGGGCTTCAGATAGGGTCCGCTCCACGGTTACCAGGGGGCTTCAGATAGGGTCCGCTCCACGGTTACCAGGGGCTTAAGATAGGGTCCGCTCCACGGTTACCAGGGGGCTTCAGATAGGGTCCGCTCCACGGTTACCAGGGGGCTTCAGATAGGGTCCGCTCCACGGTTACCAGGGGGCTTCAGATAGGGTCCGCTCCACGGTTACCAGGGAGGCTCCAGATAGGGTCCGCTCCACGGGTCCAGATAGGGTCCGCTCCCCTCCACGGTTACCAGGGGGCTTCAGATAGGGTCCGCTCCACGGTTACCAGGGGGCTTCAGATAGGGTCCGCTCCACGGTTACCAGGGAGGCTCCAGATAGGGTCCGCTCCACGGGTCCAGATAGGGTCCGCTCCCCTCCACGGTTACCAGGGGGCTTCAGATAGGGTCCGCTCCCCTCCACGGTTACCAGGGGGCTTCAGATAGGGTCCGCTCCATGGTTACCAGGGGGCTTAAGATAGGGTCCGCTCCACGGTTACCAGGGGGCTTCAGATAGGGTCCGCTCCACGGTTACCAGGGAGGCTTCAGATAGGGTCCGCTCCACGGGTCCAGATAGGGTCCGCTCCCCTCCACGGTTACCAGGGGGCTTCAGATAGGGTCCGCTCCACGGTTACCAGGGGGCTTCAGATAGGGTCCCCTCCACGGTTACCAGGGGGCTTAAGATAGGGTCCGCTCCACGGTTACCAGGGGGCTTCAGATAGGGTCCGCTCCACGGTTACCAGGGGGCTTCAGATAGGGTCCGCTCCACGGTTACCAGGGGGCTTAAGATAGGGTCCGCTCCACGGTTACCAGGGGGCTTCAGATAGGGTCCGCTCCACGGTTACCAGGGGCTTCAGATAGGGTCCGCTCCACGGTTACCAGGGGGCTTCAGATAGGGTCCGCTCCATGGTTACCAGGAGGCTCAGATAGGGTCCGCTCCACGGGTCCAGATAGGGTCCGCTCCCCTCCACGGTTACCAGGGGGCTTCAGATAGGGTCCGCTCCACGGTTACCAGGGGGCTTCAGATAGGGTCCGCTCCACGGTTACCAGGGGGCTTAAGATTAGGGTCCGCTCCACGGTTACCAGGGGGCTTCAGATAGGGTCCGCTCCACGGTTACCAGGGGGCTTAAGATAGGGTCCGCTCCACGGTTACCAGGGGGCTTAAGATAGGGTCCGCTCCACGGTTACCAGGGGGCTTCAGATAGGGTCCGCTCCACGGTTACCAGGGAGGCTTCAGATAGGGTCCGCTCCACGGTTACCAGGGGGCTTAAGATAGGGTCCGCTCCACGGTTACCAGGGGGCTTCAGATAGGGTCCGCTCCACGGTTACCAGGGAGCTCCAGATAGGGTCCGCTCCACGGTTACCAGGGGGCTTAAGATAGGGTCCGCTCCACGGTTACCAGGGGGCTTCAGATAGGGTCCCCTCAACGGTTACCAGGGGGCTTCAGATAGGGTCCGCTCCACGGTTACCAGGGAGGCTCCAGATAGGGTCCGCTCCACGGGTCCAGATAGGGTCCGCTCCCTCCACGGTTACCAGGGGCTTCAGATAGGGTCCGCTCCACGGTTACCAGGGGCTTCAGATAGGGTCCGCTCCACGGTTACCAGGGGGCTTAAGATAGGGTCCGCTCCACGGTTACCAGGGGGCTTCAGATAGGGTCCGCTCCACGGTTACCAGGGAGGCTTCAGATAGGGTCCGCTCCACGGGTCCAGATAGGGTCCGCTCCCCTCCACGGTTACCAGGGGGCTTCAGATAGGGTCCGCTCCACGGTTACCAGGGGGCTTAAGATAGGGTCCGCTCCACGGTTACCAGGGGCTTCAGATAGGGTCCGCTCCACGGTTACCAGGGGCTTCAGATAGGGTCCGCTCCACGGTTACCAGGGGGCTTAAGATAGGGTCCGCTCCACGGTTACCAGGGGGCTTCAGATAGGGTCCGCTCCACGGTTACCAGGGGCTCCAGATAGGGTCCGCTCCACGGTTACCAGGGGGCTTAAGATAGGGTCCGCTCCACGGTTACCAGGGGGCTTCAGATAGGGTCCACTCAACGGTTACCAGGGGGCTTCAGATAGGGTCCGCTCCACGGTTACCAGGGGGCTTCAGATAGGGTCCGCTCCACGGTTACCAGGGAGGCTTCAGATAGGGTCCGCTCCACGGGTCCAGATAGGGTCCGCTCCCTCCACGGTTACCAGGGGGCTTCAGATAGGGTCCGCTCCACGGTTACCAGGGGCTTCAGATAGGGTCCGCTCCACGGTTACCAGGGGCTTAAGATAGGGTCCGCTCCACGGTTACCAGGGGGCTTAAGATAGGGTCCGCTCCACGGTTACCAGGGGGCTTCAGATAGGGTCCGCTCCACGGTTACCAGGGGGCTTCAGATAGGGTCCGCTCCACGGTTACCAGGGAGGCTTCAGATAGGGTCCGCTCCACGGGTCCAGATAGGGTCCGCTCCCCTCCACGGTTACCAGGGGCTTCAGATAGGGTCCGCTCCACGGTTACCAGGGGCTTCAGATAGGGTCCGCTCCACGGTTACCAGGGGCTTAAGATAGGGTCCGCTCCACGGTTACCAGGGGGCTTCAGATAGGGTCCGCTCCACGGTTACCAGGGGGCTTCAGATAGGGTCCGCTCCACGGTTACCAGGGGGCTTAAGATAGGGTCCGCTCCACGGTTACCAGGGGGCTTCAGATAGGGTCCGCTCCACGGTTACCAGGGGGCTTCAGATAGGGTCCGCTCCACGGTTACCAGGGGGCTTCAGATAGGGTCCGCTCCATGGTTACCAGGGAGGCTCCAGATAGGGTCCGCTCCACGGGTCCAGATAGGGTCCGCTCCCCTCCACGGTTACCAGGGGCTTCAGATAGGGTCCGCTCCACGGTTACCAGGGGCTTCAGATAGGGTCCGCTCCACGGTTACCAGGGGCTTAAGATTAGGTCCGCTCCACGGTTACCAGGGGCTTCAGATAGGGTCCGCTCCACGGTTACCAGGGGCTTAAGATAGGGTCCGCTCCACGGTTACCAGGGGGCTTCAGATAGGGTCCGCTCCACGGTTACCAGGGAGGCTTCAGATAGGGTCCGCTCCACGGGTCCAGATAGGGTCCGCTCCACGGTTACCAGGGGGCTTAAGATAGGGTCCGCTCCACGGTTACCAGGGGGCTTCAGATAGGGTCCGCTCCACGGTTACCAGGGGGCTCCAGATAGGGTCCGCTCCACGGTTACCAGGGGGCTTAAGATAGGGTCCGCTCCACGGTTACCAGGGGGCTTCAGATAGGGTCCACTCAACGGTTACCAGGGGGCTTCAGATAGGGTCCGCTCCACGGTTACCAGGGGGCTTCAGATAGGGTCCGCTCCACGGTTACCAGGGAGGCTTCAGATAGGGTCCGCTCCACGGGTCCAGATAGGGTCCGCTCCCTCCACGGTTACCAGGGGGCTTCAGATAGGGTCCGCTCCACGGTTACCAGGGGCTTCAGATAGGTGTCCGCTCCACGGTTACCAGGGGCTTAAGATAGGGTCCGCTCCACGGTTACCAGGGGCTTAAGATAGGGTCCGCTCCACGGTTACCAGGGGGCTTCAGATAGGGTCCGCTCCACGGTTACCAGGGGGCTTCAGATAGGGTCCGCTCCACGGTTACCAGGGGGCTTAAGATTAGGGTCCGCTCCACGGTTACCAGGGGGCTTCAGATAGGGTCCGCTCCACGGTTACCAGGGGGCTTAAGATAGGGTCCGCTCCACGGTTACCAGGGGGCTTAAGATAGGGTCCGCTCCACGGTTACCAGGGGGCTTCAGATAGGGTCCGCTCCACGGTTACCAGGGAGGCTTCAGATAGGGTCCGCTCCACGGGTCCAGATAGGGTCCGCTCCACGGTTACCAGGGGGCTTAAGATAGGGTCCGCTCCACGGTTACCAGGGGGCTTCAGATAGGGTCCGCTCCACGGTTACCAGGGAGCTCCAGATAGGGTCCGCTCCACGGTTACCAGGGGGCTTAAGATAGGGTCCGCTCCACGGTTACCAGGGGGCTTCAGATAGGGTCCACTCAACGGTTACCAGGGGGCTTCAGATAGGGTCCGCTCCACGGTTACCAGGGAGGCTCCAGATAGGGTCCGCTCCACGGGTCCAGATAGGGTCCGCTCCCCTCCACGGTTACCAGGGGGCTTCAGATAGGGTCCGCTCCACGGTTACCAGGGGGCTTCAGATAGGGTCCGCTCCACGGTTACCAGGGGGCTTAAGATAGGGTCCGCTCCACGGTTACCAGGGGCTTCAGATAGGGTCCGCTCCACGGTTACCAGGGGCTTCAGATATGGTCTCCACGGGTCCAGATAGGGTCCGCTCCCCTCCACGGTTACCAGGGGGCTTCAGATAGGGTCCGCTCCACGGTTACCAGGGGGCTTAAGATAGGGTCCGCTCCACGGTTACCAGGGGCTTCAGATAGGGTCCGCTCCACGGTTACCAGGGGCTTCAGATAGGGTCCGCTCCACGGTTACCAGGGGGCTTAAGATAGGGTCCGCTCCACGGTTACCAGGGGGCTTCAGATAGGGTCCGCTCCACGGTTACCAGGGGGCTCCAGATAGGGTCCGCTCCACGGTTACCAGGGGGCTTAAGATAGGGTCCGCTCCACGGTTACCAGGGGGCTTCAGATAGGGTCCACTCAACGGTTACCAGGGGGCTTCAGATAGGGTCCGCTCCACGGTTACCAGGGGCTTCAGATAGGGTCCGCTCCACGGTTACCAGGGAGGCTTCAGATAGGGTCCGCTCCACGGGTCCAGATAGGGTCCGCTCCCCTCCACGGTTACCAGGGGGCTTCAGATAGGGTCCGCTCCACGGTTACCAGGGGGCTTCAGATAGGGTCCGCTCCACGGTTACCAGGGGGCTTAAGATAGGGTCCGCTCCACGGTTACCAGGGGGCTTAAGATACGGTCCGCTCCACGGTTACCAGGGGGCTTCAGATAGGGTCCGCTCCACGGTTACCAGGGGGCTTCAGATAGGGTCCGCTCCACGGTTACCAGGGAGGCTTCAGATAGGGTCCGCTCCACGGGTCCAGATAGGGTCCGCTCCCCTCCACGGTTACCAGGGGGCTTCAGATAGGGTCCGCTCCACGGTTACCAGGGCTTCAGATAGGGTCCGCTCCACGGTTACCAGGGGCTTAAGATAGGGTCCGCTCCACGGTTACCAGGGGCTTCAGATAGGGTCCGCTCCACGGTTACCAGGGGCTTCAGATAGGGTCCGCTCCACGGTTACCAGGGGCTTAAGATAGGGTCCGCTCCACGGTTACCAGGGGGCTTCAGATAGGGTCCGCTCCACGGTTACCAGGGGCTTCAGATAGGGTCCGCTCCACGGTTACCAGGGGGCTTCAGATAGGGTCCGCTCCATGGTTACCAGGGGGCTCCAGATAGGGTCCGCTCCACGGTTACCAGGGGCTTAAGATAGGGTCCGCTCCACGGTTACCAGGGGCTTCAGATAGGGTCCACTCAACGGTTACCAGGGGGCTTCAGATAGGGTCCGCTCCACGGTTACCAGGGGGCTTCAGATAGGGTCCGCTCCACGGTTACCAGGGAGGCTTCAGATAGGGTCCGCTCCACGGGTCCAGATAGGGTCCGCTCCCCTCCACGGTTACCAGGGGCTTCAGATAGGGTCCGCTCCACGGTTACCAGGGGCTTCAGATAGGTGTCCGCTCCACGGTTACCAGGGGGCTTAAGATAGGGTCCGCTCCACGGTTACCAGGGGGCTTAAGATAGGGTCCGCTCCACGGTTACCAGGGGGCTTCAGATAGGGTCCGCTCCACGGTTACCAGGGGGCTTCAGATAGGGTCCGCTCCACGGTTACCAGGGGGCTTAAGATTAGGGTCCGCTCCACGGTTACCAGGGGGCTTCAGATAGGGTCCGCTCCACGGTTACCAGGGGGCTTAAGATAGGGTCCGCTCCACGGTTACCAGGGGGCTTCAGATAGGGTCCGCTCCACGGTTACCAGGGAGGCTTCAGATAGGGTCCGCTCCACGGGTCCAGATAGGGTCCGCTCCACGGTTACCAGGGGGCTTAAGATAGGGTCCGCTCCACGGTTACCAGGGGGCTTCAGATAGGGTCCGCTCCACGGTTACCAGGGAGCTCCAGATAGGGTCCGCTCCACGGTTACCAGGGGGCTTAAGATAGGGTCCGCTCCACGGTTACCAGGGGGCTTCAGATAGGGTCCACTCAACGGTTACCAGGGGGCTTCAGATAGGGTCCGCTCCACGGTTACCAGGGAGGCTCCAGATAGGGTCCGCTCCACGGGTCCAGATAGGGTCCGCTCCCCTCCACGGTTACCAGGGGGCTTCAGATAGGGTCCGCTCCACGGTTACCAGGGGCTTCAGATAGGGTCCGCTCCACGGTTACCAGGGGCTTAAGATAGGGTCCGCTCCACGGTTACCAGGGGGCTTCAGATAGGGTCCGCTCCACGGTTACCAGGGGGCTTCAGATAGGGTCCGCTCCACGGTTACCAGGGGGCTTAAGATAGGGTCCGCTCCACGGTTACCAGGGGGCTTCAGATAGGGTCCGCTCCACGGTTACCAGGGGGCTTCAGATAGGGTCCGCTCCACGGTTACCAGGGGGCTTCAGATAGGGTCCGCTCCATGGTTACCAGGGAGGCTCCAGATAGGGTCCGCTCCACGGGTCCAGATAGGGTCCGCTCCCTCCACGGTTACCAGGGGCTTCAGATAGGGTCCGCTCCACGGTTACCAGGGGCTTCAGATAGGGTCCGCTCCACGGTTACCAGGGGCTTAAGATTAGGGTCCGCTCCACGGTTACCAGGGGCTTCAGATAGGGTCCGCTCCACGGTTACCAGGGGGCTTAAGATAGGGTCCGCTCCACGGTTACCAGGGGGCTTAAGATAGGGTCCGCTCCACGGTTACCAGGGGGCTTCAGATAGGGTCCGCTCCACGGTTACCAGGGAGGCTTCAGATAGGGTCCGCTCCACGGGTCCAGATAGGGTCCGCTCCACGGTTACCAGGGGCTTAAGATAGGGTCCGCTCCACGGTTACCAGGGGCTTCAGATAGGGTCCGCTCCACGGTTACCAGGGGCTCCAGATAGGTCCGCTCCACGGTTACCAGGGGCTTAAGATAGGGTCCGCTCCACGGTTACCAGGGGGCTTCAGATAGGGTCCACTCAACGGTTACCAGGGGGCTTCAGATAGGGTCCGCTCCACGGTTACCAGGGGGCTTCAGATAGGGTCCGCTCCACGGTTACCAGGGAGGCTTCAGATAGGGTCCGCTCCACGGGTCCAGATAGGGTCCGCTCCCCTCCACGGTTACCAGGGGGCTTCAGATAGGGTCCGCTCCACGGTTACCAGGGGGCTTCAGATAGGTGTCCGCTCCACGGTTACCAGGGGGCTTAAGATAGGGTCCGCTCCACGGTTACCAGGGGGCTTAAGATAGGGTCCGCTCCACGGTTACCAGGGGGCTTCAGATAGGGTCCGCTCCACGGTTACCAGGGGGCTTCAGATAGGGTCCGCTCCACGGGTCCAGATAGGGTCCGCTCCCCTCCACGGTTACCAGGGGGCTTCAGATAGGGTCCGCTCCACGGTTACCAGGGGGCTTCAGATAGGGTCCGCTCCACGGTTACCAGGGGGCTTAAGATAGGGTCCGCTCCACGGTTACCAGGGGGCTTCAGATAGGGTCCGCTCCACGGTTACCAGGGGGCTTCAGATAGGGTCCGCTCCACGGTTACCAGGGGGCTTAAGATAGGGTCCGCTCCACGGTTACCAGGGGGCTTCAGATAGGGTCCGCTCCACGGTTACCAGGGGGCTTCAGATAGGGTCCGCTCCACGGTTACCAGGGGGCTTCAGATAGGGTCCGCTCCATGGTTACCAGGGAGGCTCCAGATAGGGTCCGCTCCACGGGTCCAGATAGGGTCCGCTCCCCTCCACGGTTACCAGGGGGCTTCAGATAGGGTCCGCTCCACGGTTACCAGGGGGCTTCAGATAGGGTCCGCTCCACGGTTACCAGGGGGCTTAAGATTAGGGTCCGCTCCACGGTTACCAGGGGGCTTCAGATAGGGTCCGCTCCACGGTTACCAGGGGGCTTAAGATAGGGTCCGCTCCACGGTTACCAGGGGGCTTAAGATAGGGTCCGCTCCACGGTTACCAGGGGGCTTCAGATAGGGTCCGCTCCACGGTTACCAGGGAGCTTCAGATAGGGTCCGCTCCACGGTTACCAGGGGGCTTCAGATAGGGTCCGCTCCACGGTTACCAGGGGGCTTCAGATAGGGTCCGCTCCACGGTTACCAGGGGCTTCAGATAGGGTCCGCTCCACGGTTACCAGGGGGCTTCAGATAGGGTCCGCTCCACGGGTCCAGATAGGGTCCGCTCCCCTCCACGGTTACCAGGGGGCTTCAGATAGGGTCCGCTCCACGGTTACCAGGGGGCTTCAGATAGGGTCCGCTCCACGGTTACCAGGGGGCTTCAGATAGGGTCCGCTCCACGGGTCCAGATAGGGTCCGCTCCCCTCCACGGTTACCAGGGGCTTCAGATAGGGTCCGCTCCACGGTTACCAGGGGCTTCAGATAGGGTCCGCTCCACGGGTCCAGATAGGGTCCGCTCCCTCCACGGTTACCAGGGGCTTCAGATAGTGTCCGCTCCACGGTTACCAGGGGGCTTAAGATAGGGTCCGCTCCACGGTTACCAGGGGGCTTCAGATAGGGTCCGCTCCACGGTTACCAGGGGGCTTCAGATAGGGTCCGCTCCACGGTTACCAGGGGGCTTAAGATAGGGTCCGCTCCACGGTTACCAGGGGGCTTCAGATAGGGTCCGCTCCACGGTTACCAGGGGCTTCAGATAGGGTCCGCTCCACGGTTACCAGGGGCTTCAGATAGGGTCCGCTCCATGGTTACCAGGGAGGCTCCAGATAGGGTCCGCTCCACGGGTCCAGATAGGGTCCGCTCCCCTCCACGGTTACCAGGGGGCTTCAGATAGGGTCCGCTCCACGGTTACCAGGGGGCTTCAGATAGGGTCCGCTCCACGGTTACCAGGGGGCTTAAGATTAGGGTCCGCTCCACGGTTACCAGGGGGCTTCAGATAGGGTCCGCTCCACGGTTACCAGGGGGCTTAAGATAGGGTCCGCTCCACGGTTACCAGGGGGCTTAAGATAGGGTCCGCTCCACGGTTACCAGGGGGCTTCAGATAGGGTCCGCTCCACGGTTACCAGGGAGGCTTCAGATAGGGTCCGCTCCACGGGTCCAGATAGGGTCCGCTCCACGGTTACCAGGGGGCTTAAGATAGGGTCCGCTCCACGGTTACCAGGGGGCTTCAGATAGGGTCCGCTCCACGGTTACCAGGGGGCTCCAGATAGGGTCCGCTCCACCGTTACCAGGGGGCTTAAGATAGGGTCCGCTCCACGGTTACCAGGGGCTTCAGATAGGGTCCACTCAACGGTTACCAGGGGCTTCAGATAGGGTCCGCTCCACGGTTACCAGGGTGCTTCAGATAGGGTCCGCTCCACGGTTACCAGGAGGCTTCAGATAGGGTCCGCTCCACGGGTCCAGATAGGGTCCGCTCCCTCCACGGTTACCAGGGGGCTTCAGATAGGGTCCGCTCCACGGTTACCAGGGGCTTCAGATAGGGTCCGCTCCACGGTTACCAGGGGCTTAAGATAGGGTCCGCTCCACGGTTACCAGGGGGCTTAAGATAGGGTCCGCTCCACGGTTACCAGGGGGCTTCAGATAGGGTCCGCTCCACGGTTACCAGGGGCTTCAGATAGGGTCCGCTCCACGGTTACCAGGAGGCTTCAGATAGGGTCCGCTCCACGGGTCCAGATAGGGTCCGCTCCCTCCACGGTTACCAGGGGGCTTCAGATAGGGTCCGCTCCACGGTTACCAGGGGCTTCAGATAGGGTCCGCTCCACGGTTACCAGGGGCTTAAGATAGGGTCCGCTCCACGGTTACCAGGGGGCTTCAGATAGGGTCCGCTCCACGGTTACCAGGGGGCTTCAGATAGGGTCCGCTCCACGGTTACCAGGGGGCTTAAGATAGGGTCCGCTCCACGGTTACCAGGGGCTTCAGATAGGGTCCGCTCCACGGTTACCAGGGGCTTCAGATAGGGTCCGCTCCACGGTTACCAGGGGGCTTCAGATAGGGTCCGCTCCTGGTTACCAGGAGGCTCCAGATAGGGTCCGCTCCACGGGTCCAGATAGGGTCCGCTCCCCTCCACGGTTACCAGGGGCTTCAGATAGGGTCCGCTCCACGGTTACCAGGGGCTTTAGATAGGGTCCGCTCCACGGTTACCAGGGGGCTTAAGATTAGGGTCCGCTCCACGGTTACCAGGGGGCTTCAGATAGGGTCCGCTCCACGGTTACCAGGGGGCTTAAGATAGGGTCCGCTCCACGGTTACCAGGGGGCTTAAGATAGGGTCCGCTCCACGGTTACCAGGGGGCTTCAGATAGGGTCCGCTCCACGGTTACCAGGGAGCTTCAGATAGGGTCCGCTCCACGGTTACCAGGGGGCTTCAGATAGGGTCCGCTCCACGGTTACCAGGGGGCTTCAGATAGGGTCCGCTCCACGGTTACCAGGGGGCTTCAGATAGGGTCCGCTCCACGGTTACCAGGGGCTTCAGATAGGGTCCGCTCCACGGGTCCAGATAGGGTCCGCTCCCCTCCACGGTTACCAGGGGGCTTCAGATAGGGTCCGCTCCACGGTTACCAGGGGGCTTCAGATAGGGTCCGCTCCACGGTTACCAGGGGGCTTCAGATAGGGTCCGCTCCACGGGTCCAGATAGGGTCCGCTCCCCTCCACGGTTACCAGGGGGCTTCAGATAGGGTCCGCTCCACGGTTACCAGGGGGCTTCAGATAGGGTCCGCTCCACGGGTCCAGATAGGGTCCGCTCCCCTCCACGGTTACCAGGGGGCTTCAGATAGGGTCCGCTCCACGGTTACCAGGGGGCTTCAGATAGGGTCCGCTCCACGGTTACCAGGGGGCTTCAGATAGGGTCCGCTCCCCTCCACGGTTACCAGGGGCTTCAGATAGGGTCCGCTCCACGGTTACCAGGGGGCTTCAGATAGGGTCCGCTCCACGGTTACCAGGGGGCTTCAGATAGGGTCCGCTCCACGGTTACCAGGGGGCTTCAGATAGGGTCCGCTCCACGGTTACCAGGGGGCTTCAGATAGGGTCCGCTCCACGGTTACCAGGGGGCTTCAGATCGGGTCCGCTCCACGGTTACCAGGGAACTTCAGATAGGGTCCGCTCCCCTCCACGGTTACCAGGGGGCTTCAGATAGGGTCCGCTCCACGGTTACCAGGGGGCTTCAGATAGGGTCCGCTCCACGGTTACCAGGGGGCTTCAGATAGGGTCCGCTCCACGGTTACCAGGGGGCTTCAGATAGGGTCCGCTCCCCTCCACGGTTACCAGGGGGCTTCAGATAGGGTCCGCTCCACGGTTACCAGGGGGCTTCAGATAGGGTCCGCTCCACGGTTACCAGGGGGCTTAAGATAGGGTCCGCTCCACGGTTACCAGGGGCTTCAGATAGGGTCCGCTCCACGGTTACCAGGGGCTTCAGATAGGGTCCGCTCCACGGTTACCAGGGGCTTCAGATAGGGTCCGCTCCCCTCCACGGTTACCAGGGGGCTTCAGATAGGGTCCGCTCCACGGTTACCAGGGGGCTTCAGATAGGGTCCGCTCCACGGTTACCAGGGGGCTTAAGATAGGGTCCGCTCCACGGTTACCAGGGGGCTTCAGATAGGGTCCGCTCCACGGTTACCAGGGGGCTTCAGATAGGGTCCGCTCCACGGTTACCAGGGGGCTTCAGATAGGGTCCGCTCCATGGTTACCAGGGGGGCTTCAGTGGGGCAGAGATGGGATAGGCTCCCATGTCTTTCAAAAAAAGAACTGGGAGGGTGTAGTGGAGAAGGTGTGTGCCAGATTGTCTAGGTGGAAATGGGTGCTACCCCAGCTGTCTTATAGGGGAAGGGTGCTGGTAGCTAATAACCTAGCCGTTGTGGCGAAATCTGCTCGGAGCCTTCACCGTGCGCTACCACTTTAAGAGCGCATGAGCAGTAAGGAAGGAGGAAATAAAGAGAGCTCGTTCAGCTCTCTGGGGAGGCAATCTTGGGTGGCGCGACAGTTTGATTGTGTGTGCTGTGCTGCAGAAGTTGTTTGTTTTCAGCGTTGGTAGTTTATAACGTATTTAACTCAATCATTGGTGTGATCGCTTTAGATCGTGCTTGTTTTTGTTTGGGACCGCGCCCGTTATGGATCGCATGGATTAGTAGCAACATTGTTGCGAAGCTTTAACAAACAAACCAACAAACCATCGGACAGTCAGACACCGGCAGGCCTGAAGACCACAGCTAAGATTGATCTTTTTCTCTCTCTTTCTCTTCCCTCTCATTCCAGTGCTTTACCCTGCAACAGACTCTCTATTTTTCAAATGCACTTCCCATTGAAGTTCATTAGAGCTGGACTATTATTTCCCTGCCAGAAGTATTTGGATGGACATTTTAGTAGGTTACTTGCAAGTTGTATATTATGTGAACTGTATTGAGGTGGGGTGTACTAATGACATGTGGCCGAGAAGACTGTGGACATTTTTAAGGCCTTTGTTGTGTCGATGAACACCCCCCCCATTCATACCCTCTGCACTCACCCACTAGAAAATAATACAGATTATTGCAAATCCTATGTTGATGACTGGGTTCGTTCTTGTATGACGTTGCTGTTGAATTGCTCTGCCATTATTAGTATTAGTATTATTGTACGAGGTATTCTTGTTTAGGTTACCCCTGTGCTGTGATGTGGGTTTTATATGGTGTGTATTCTCTTTTCTCTCCACTGGCTATCTGGTAAACAGGCTACACTCTAGGCAGTCTCTTCTGCTGATGTGTGTGGGTCTGGTAGTGGTACTCTCTCTATTCTACTCTTTTCCTTTCGGCATGGTTAATACCTGCCTGGCGCCCGAACAAAATCTTTCTTTACCCCTCTCTAATAAATACCGCTACACCGTCTCTACCCTGTGGCACAGACTAATGATTTTACAGCCACCGGGGAGGTCTGAATGAAGAGCTTCAGAGGATCCTTGTCAGCCATTCTGTGCTGAGTCTGAAACTCTGGCACATCTATTCTTACAGTGTCCCCGGTTGGTCGGGATGATTGACCTGATCACTAGTTGGTTCTCAGCTCTGGGAGAGGTTTTCTCTTCCAACTGTTTATATTTGGGCCAAAGTATAGATTTAGTCGAATGGATGTAGTTCTCTTGATTAACGTTGTGTCAGGGCAGCTAAATTAGCAATACATAAGTCACGAAAGAACAGTATTCCAGGACTGGGGTGTGGTGGGAATGCTGGATGGGATGTTGGCAGCTAGACGGAAGGTTGAGTTTGCGTATTACACAATGGTTAAGAACATTGGGCTGTTTATGAGTATATGGGGTATTCAGAGGCTGTTGTGTTTAGTTACTGTGGAGGAAGATTTGGTGTTGTGTTACACTTCCAAAAGAATGAAGACATTTCAAATGTCATGATGTGTGTATATATACAGTGTTGTAATGATTTGCAAATAGTTAAAGTACGTAAGGGAAAAAAATAAATAAATAAATATAGGTAACGGTGTTTGTTCTTGACTGGTTGCCCTTTTCTTGTGGCAACAGGTCACAAATATTGCTACTGTGATGGCACCCAGTGATATTTCACCCAGGAGATATGGTAGTTTAAGAAAATTGGATTTGATTTTGAATTCTTTCTGGGCCTGTGTAATCTAAGGGAAATTTCTCTCTTTTCCCCCAGCTAATTTAGATAGCAGGCTAAAACTCAATCCAACACTTACTTACCTGTCCATGAGAATGGTAGCCATTTTGGCGTCACTCTTACCACCTTTCAAAATGAATTCCAATGTTTATCCGGTTTCTGTTTTGGTCTTTTTCTCACTTCTTTTTCTCTTATGGGGTCGAGTTGATTCCGATCCAAGAACAGAGAAGGATGCTTGTTTATGTTGTCCCTACTACAAGGACAGTTTATCTGCAAACAAGTTAGCTAGCTTGCTGGCTTCGTCTACTCCAATACGCTAAACAGCCGTTGCATTTTAATTAGGATTGGATCATTTTTGGTTTTGAGCAAGGGTACGGGGACAACTGATGCCCCTGGGGAGGGCTGGAGGGAGAGAGAGGCGAGAGGGATTATGTTTGATGTTATTATATTATAGCTTTGATTGTTTCTGGCGGCTGTAATGTTAGCTTGCATGTGACTTTAAATTCACCAGCTCTGGGGCAGTAGGGTCATTCGAGTAGGCGGGATTTAACGCAAAGACACACCTAGCCCAGGAGACCTGCCCAAAAGCAATCCCTTTTGCATGTGAAAACACAGAATCCTACTTAAAAACTGCAATATGTAACTTTTTGGGTGATCTGCCCAAATTCCCATAGAAATACGAGTTATAGATCTGTCATTCTCATCAAAAGCAAGTCTAAGAAGTGGTAGATCTGTTCTACTGTATGTGCGGTACGTCTGTGCTTCCCGTGTTTAAGTCTAGTTTTTGTGTCTATTACTTTCGGTTTTGTACACCAGCTTCAATCAGCTGAAAATACAATATTTTTGGTCATGTAAAATATATATTTACAGCGGTTTAGATGGTAAAATTATTCTCTACACTATAATTGCTTGTTTTGTCACAAAAACTGAAATTAAGCAAAGTATTTTTTTTAAATTGCAACCAGGAAATGTGCCCCGGTCAGATTAGTCGAATCCCCTCACTGTGAAAGTAACTGGCGCATAAAACAGCTGGCCGCGAGGCTTACAAGGCCGAGTTCAAATGCCGACATCAAATTCAAAGCAATCTCAAAAGCAATCGGTGCTCTGCCTAAACAGCTGACCGGCAAAGCAAGCTGACACTGTGTCTACTCTCTGCTTTCTTAAAGTGAGAGAATGGCGCGCATGCTGGCAACATCTCTTCCAGCGATGCTCCACATGTTCCTAAAGCCAGCCATCCCATACACTAAACAGACGTTGCATTTTAATTAGGATTGGATAATTTTTGGTTTTGAGCTAGGGTATGGAGACAACTGATGCCCCTGGGGAGGGCTGGAGGGAGAGAGAGGGGAGAGGGATTATGTTTGATGTCATTATATTATAGCTTTGATTATTATAAAAAAAATTTGGGGGGGGGGGGTCAGGTAGATAAGTTATTACAGTTATTTAATACAGTTAAATTATTATCTTGTTTTAAATTCCTCCGGTGTACATACAGTACCAGTCAAAAGTTTGGACACACCTTCTCATTCAAGGGTTTTTCTTTATTTTTTACTATTTTCTATATTGTAGAATAATAATGAAGACATCAAAACTCTGAAATAACACAGATGGAATCATGTAGTAACCAAAAACAAATGAAAATATATTTGAGATTTGAGATTCTTCAAAGTAGCCACCCTTTGCCTTGATGACAGCTTTGCGCACTCTTGGCATTCTCTCAACCAGCTTCATGAAGTAATCACCTGGAATGCATTTAAATTAACAGGTGTGCCTTGTTAAAAGTTCATTTGTGGAATTTCTTTCCTTCTTAATGCGTTTGAGCCAATCAGTTGTGTTGTGACAAGGTAGGGGTGGTATACAGAAGTCCATATTATGTCAAGAACAGCTCAAATAATAGAAACGACAGTCCATCATTACTTTAAGACATGAAGGTCAGTCAATCCGGAAAATGTAAAGAACTTTGAAAGTTTCCTCAAGTGCAGTCGCGAAAACCATCAAGCGTTTTGATTAAACTTGCTCTAATGAGGACCGCAACAGGAAAGTAAGACAAAAAGCTACCTCTGCTGCATAGGATACGTTCATTAGAGTTACCAGCTTCAGAAATTGCAGCCAGAATAAATGCTTCACAGAGTTCAAGTAACAGACACATCTCAACATGAACTGTTTAGAGCAGGGGTCCCCAAACTTTTTCCTGTGAGGGCCACATAACTTTTCCCTTCTCTGATGGGGGGCCGGTATCAGTTTGTAACAGAAAAAGTGTGACGATCGTAGGGGAGCTTAAAAAATTTATTGTTTTCCAGAAAGCCACACATAACCAAATAACCCTTTCCAGGTTCTTTACAGAAAAAAAGTCAGGAAACGAATAATAACACTATTAATGAAATAAATAATAACTAAATAACCCTCTCTGAGTTCTTCACAGAAAAAACAGGAAATAAATAATAACTAAATAACTCTCTCTGGGTTCTTCATAGAAAAAAAAGCCATGGAACATTAACTTTCTGTCGTGCCATGCACAATCTTAACAGATAAAAGTTCAGCTCAGTTGTCAGAGCAGAATCTCTCTGACACATATGAGCAGTCTCTTAAAGTTCTTGTGTTCCTTCCTTAATCCTTTTGTAGGTTCCAGTAGGCTTGTAGACACCGCTGTTTGCAGCTCTCTCTCATCAACTTCCCTGTGAAAACCACAAAAGAAGCAGGTTGAGAAACTGAACTAAGTGATACAGCACCTACACAGCACAATACATTTCACTACCAGTATGGTTGTAAAGATGGATTTTATCCCAGTAGATTTTATTATGATTATATTTGTTTATGCTCAGAATGACTCATTCAAGTCAGAAAAGTGAGCTTACCTATGTATGTTCATCAGTGTGAACTGTGGGCCTGCATCTGGCTGGTGAGAAGTTGAATATCAGGTTCCATTCTAGTTACAGCCAGTCTCAAGCACTGATGCAAATGTTCATCTGTCAATCTTGATCTCATCGGGGTTTTCAGCAGTTTCATGCGAGAAAAGGTTTTCTCGCAGATATACGTGCTGCCAAAAACTGTGGACATTTTCATTGCGTGTTTTTGATGTTTGGATATGTGTCGTTTGGGAGGGCGGCATAGAAGTCAATGAGACTGTTGGGCTTGAATGCGTCTTTCAGAACATCACAGTTCTGTAACTCAGCCAACTCAAACTGATATGAAGGCTGGGCTTCATCAATGTCGGCAACAAAGGGGTTCTGAAAAAGACGGATTTCTTTTGCATGAACATGTAGTTCACTGAATCACACACCGAACTCCGCCTTCAGCATTTCCAGTGCTTCCACGCACTTTTCAGCTGGGAACGGACCGCTGGGTTCTCTGTCGACAGGTTTTGGGTAGCAGGAAGATGGACGAAGTTGCGCTTTTCACTTGTTCCAAAAGCAGCGCTAATTTCACCTCAAATGCTTTTATGTGTGAATACATGTCGCAAATGAGTTTCCCCTCGCCTTGTAGCTGCAAGTTAAGGCTGTTAAGTATTTCTGTCACGTCTGTTAAAAATGCGAGGTGCCATTTCCATTCTGGGTCGATCAGCTCTGGGACCGTTTTGTCTTTTAAATGAAGAAATGTGTTAATTTCGGGTAGCAGCTCGTAAAACGCCTCAAAACTCTGCCCCGGCTCAGCCATCGGACCTCTGTGTAGTACAGCACATCTCCGTGCGTAGACTCCAGTTCAGACAGGAATTCTTGGAACTGCCTGTGTTTAAGTCCCTTTGCTCTGATGAAGTTTATGCACGACACCACAACCTTCATTACAGAATCCCACTTCAACACTTTGCAGCACAGTGCTTGCTGGTGAATTAGGCAGTGGACTCGTAGCGGGGCGGTGAGACCCTTTTTTCCAACTCCCGGTTCATGCGTCCTATTAGACCGCGAGTTTCGCCCACCATGCTAGGAGCCCCGTCAGTCGTGATGCTAGCTAGCTTTGACCAGTCCAGGTCCAACTTCTCCATGGTTTGGCACACTTTGTCAAAAATATCCTCTCCCGTTGTAGTCCCTTTGAGACTTTGGAGGGCTGCCAGCTCCTCGCATATCTCAAAGTTTGCGCTAACTCCACGAATAAAAATGAGCAGTTGCGCTGTGTCTTGCACGTCCGTGCTCTCATCCAGTGCTAATGAAAAAAAGTCAAATTCTTTCGTCTTCTGCTGCAGCTGGGCATATACATTACTCCCGATTTCTTCAACGCGTCTGGTGATTGTACTCGCCGACAGACTTACGGCATTAAATGCATCTTTCTTCTCGGGACACACCTCCTCCGCGACAGCATCCATACATTTCTTAACAAACTCTCCGTCAGTGAAAGGCTTACCGCTTCTTGCTATCAGTTTAGCAACCCGAAAGCTGGCCCGAACGGATGCCTGGTTCAGCTGAGCTTGGCGTACAAATGTATTCTGCTGAGATAGTAGTCCACTTTTTAGCTTTGAGAGTTTGTCTGCTCGTATTTGGCCTTGCAAGCTATCGTACTTGTCTTTGTGACGGGATTCATAGTGTCGGCGAAGATTGTATTCCGCCACCGTCTCTTGACAGATGAGACAAACAGCATTTTCTTTGCATTGAACAAAAAAAAAATTGTTTGTCCACTGCAGGTTAAATACCCTGCATTCTGAATCAATTTTTCTCTTACCTAACCTTTTCGCCATTATTCCGTTCTCTCTTTGACAGGGCCGGGCCTAGGATTTTTTTTCTGGAGGCCAAATAGGAAAAAAATTCGATAGCGTCTCTGGTATTGTTCAGAGGGCCGGGCCAAATGTGCTGACGGGCCGTAGTTTGGTGACCACTGGTTTAGAGGATACTTGCTTGAATCAGGCCTTTGTGGTCAAATTGCTGCAAATAAACCACTACTAAAGGACATCAATAAGAACAGATTTGCATGGGCCAAGAAACACGAGCAATGGACATTAGACCGGTGGAAATCTGTCTTTTGGTCTGATGAGTCCAAATTTGAGATTTTTGCTTTCAACCGCCGTGTCTTTGTGTGATGCAGAATAGGTGAACGGATGATCTCTGCATATGTGGTTCCCACCATGAAGCTTGGAGGAGGAGGTGTGATGGTGTCGGGGTGCTTTGCTGGTGACACTGTCAGTGATTTTATTTAGAATTCAAGGCACAAATAACCAGCGTGACTACCACAGCATTCTGCAGTGATACGCCATACCATCTGGTTTGAGCTTAATATCACGTTTCAGGTAACACCCAAATGCAGGCTGTGTTGAAGTAACAATGTTTATTACAGCAACAGGGACAGGCAAATGACAGGCAGGCAGGGGTCGATAATCCAGAGTAGTGGCAAAGGCACAGGACTGCAGGCAGGCTCAGGGTCAGGTCAGGCAGAGGTCGGTAATCCAGAGTAGTGGCAAAGGCACAGGACGGGAGGCAGGCTCAGGGTCAGGTCAAGCAGAGGTCGGTAATCCAGAGTAGTGGCAAAGGCACAGGACGGCAGGCAGGCTCGGGGTCAGGTCAAGCAGAGGTCGGTAATCCAGAGTAGGGGCAAAGGCACAGGATGAAAACCAGGAGAACGAGGGAAAAAAAGAGCTGAGACAAAACGCTGATTGACTTGACAAACAAGATGAACTGGCAAAGACAGACAGAAAACACAGTTAGTGGATATGTGGAGAAGAGGGTGACACCTGGAGGGGGTGGAGACCAGCACAAGGACATGTGAAACAGATCAGGGTGTGACATTAATGGGACTATCATTTGTTTTTCAACAGGACAATGACCCAACACACCTCCAGGCAGTGTAAGGGCTATTTTACCAAGGAGAGTGATTGAGTCCTCCATCAAATGACCTGGCCTCCACAATCACCCGACCTCAACCCAATTGAGATGGTTTGGGATGAGTTGGACCGCAGAGTGAAGGAAAAGCAGCCAACAAGTGCTCAGCATATGTGGGAACTCCTTCAAGACTGTTGGAAAAGCATTCCAGGTGAAGCTGGTTGAGAGAATGCCAAGAGTGTGCAAAGCTGTCATCAAGGCAAAGGGAGGCTACTTTGAAGAATCTAAAACTTAAAATATATTTTCATTTGTTTACCACCTTTTTTGGTTACTACATGATTCCATATGTGTTATTTCATAGTTTTGATGTCTTCACTATTCTACAATGTGGATAATAATAATAATAATAATAAATAAAAACCCTTGAATGAGTAGGTGTGTCCACACTTTTGACTGGTACTGTACTTATAGATCACATTTTGATTACTGTTACAGCGCTATTTGGGTTGTTCATTGGATTCGTCACGACGTTCTTAATTACATTTTTTTTCTTCTTTTTTTACATTTTAATTATTTGTGTACTTGTTTGTCATTTTACTGCGTTGTTTGAAGCTAATAACATAAGCATTTCACTGCACCTGTTATAACATCTGATAAACTGTGTACGTGACTAATAAACTTAGATTTGATTTAGATTATATATTTTTTTATTAGGCCATTTTAAGGCTTACAGTGGACGGTAGTGAGAGTTGGCTTGTCGGTCACCCTGTTGGCATCTTTCTCCTTCTCATTTAAGTTCAACTTAAAGCTCTGTATAGATCTGAAAGGATTAGATAGGTGTACAGTGCGTTCGGAAAGTATTCAGACCCCTTCCCCTTTTCCACATTTTGTTATGTTACAGCCTTATTCTAAAACTGATTCAATGAAAATGTTCCCTCATCAATCTACAAACTGCCCCATAATGACAAAGAGAAAACAGGTTTTTAGAAATGTTAGCAAATGTAAAAGAAAAAAATATTTAAACTTATTTACATAAGTTTAAATATTATGTGGGGCGGCAGGGTAGCCTAGTGGCCTAGTGGTAGTAGCCTAGTGGTTAGAGCATTGGACTAGTAACCGGAAGGTTGCAAATTCAAACCCCCAAGCTGACAAGGGACAAATCTGTCGTTCTGCCCCTGAACAGGCAGTTAACCCACTGTTCCTAGGCCGTCATTGTAAGTAAGAATTTGTTCTTAACTGACTTGTCTAGTCAAATAAAGATTAAATAAAATAAACATAACTATTCAGACCGTTTGCTATGAGCTCAGGTGCATCCTGTTTCCATTGATAATCATTGAGAGTTTTCTACACCTTGATTAGACCACCTGTGAAATATTCAATTGATTAGACATGTCTATATAAGGTCCCCCAGTTGACAGTGATGTCAGAGCAAAAATCAAGCCATGAGGTTGAAGGAATTGCCCAAAGAGCTTTGAGACAGGATTGTGTCGAGACACAGATCTGGGGAAGGGTACCAAAAAATGTCTGCAGCACTGAAGGTCCCCAAGAACACAGTGACCTCCATGATTCTTAAATAGAATAAGTTTGGAACCAACAAGACTCTTCCTAATTGGGGGAGAAGGGCCTTGGTAAGGGAGGTGACCAAGAACCCGATGGTCACCCTGACAGAGCTCAAAAGTTCCTCTGTGGAGATGGGAGAACCTTCCAGAAGGACAACCATCTCTGCAGCACTCCACCAATCAGACCTTTATGGTAGAGTGGCCAGACAGAAGTCACTCCTCAGTAAAAGGCACATTACAGCCTGCTTGGAGTTTGCCAAAAGGCACCTAAAGACTCTCAGACTATGAGAAACAAGATTATCTGGTCTGATGAAATCAAGATTGAACACTTTGGCCTGAATGCCAAGCGTCACTTCTGGATGAAACCTGACACCATCCCTATGGCGAAGCGTGGTGGTGGTGGCTGAATATTTGTTCAGAGGCCGTTACTGGAAGACTAGTCAGGATCGAGGGAAAGATGAACGGAGCAAAGTAAAAAGTAAACAGGACATCGACCCTAAGCACACAGCCGAGACAACGGAGGAGTGGCTTCGGGACAAGTCTCTGAATGTCCTTGAGTGGCCCAGCCAGAGCCCGGACTTGGACCCGATCTAGCATCTTTGACGAGATCTGAAAATAGCTGTGCAGCGACTCTCCCAATCCAACCTGACAGAGCTTGAGAGGATCTGCAGAGAAGAATGGGAGAACCTCCCCAAATACAGGCGTGCCAAGCTTGTAGCGTCATACCCAAGAAGACTCGAGGCTGTAATCGCTGCCAAAGGTGCTTCAACAAAGTACTGAGTAAAGAGTCTGAATACTTATGTAAATGTGATATTTCAGTTTGTTATTTCAAATAAATTTGCAAAAATGAATACATGTCTGGTTTTGCTTTGTCATTGTGGGGAATTGTGTCGCTCTGGATAAGAGCGTCTGCTAAATGACTTAAATGTAAATGTAAAAATGTGTGTAGATTAATGAGAAAAAAAACATTTAAATCAATTTTAAGAATAAGGCTGTAACGTAACAGAATGTGGAAAAAGTCAAGGGGTCTGAATACATCCCGAATGCACTGTAAATATCTTCTGATCAGGAATTTGGGCCATATTACTTATATCTACCTAATGCTTTCAGCTCTACACTAGTATCCTAGCCTGTTTGGGCTAGGGGGCAGCATTTTCACTTTTGAATGAAAAGTGTGCCCAGAGTAAACTGCCTCCTACTCAGTCCCAGATGCTAATATATGCATATTATTAGTAGTATTGAATAGAAAACACTCTGAAGTTTCTAAAACTGTTTGAATGATGTCTGTGAGTATAACAACTCATATGGCAGGCAAAAACCTGAAAATCCAGACGGAGTGGGAAATCTGAGGCTTGTAGTTTTTCAACTCATCCCCTATTGAAGATATACCCTACAGTGGGATATTGGTCATCTTGCACTTCCTAAGGCTTCCACTCGATGTCAACAGTCTTTAGAACATTGTTTGATGCTTCTACTATGAAGGGGGGCTGAATGAGAGGGGAATGAGTCAGAGGTCTGGCAGAGAGCCACGGGCTCGTGACACATGGTCATGAGAGAGTTACCTCTCGTTCCATTGCTTTTCTACAGACAATGGTATTCTCTGGTTGGGACATTATTGAACATTTATGATAAAAACATCCTAAAGATTGATTCTATACATCGTTTGATATGTTTCTACGACCAGTAATATAACTTTTTGGAATTTTCGTCCGACATTTCCGCTGGAATTGCCTGCGCCTCGTGAGTTTCGAGTTGTTTACTAAACTCGCAAACAAAAGGAGGCGTTTGGACATAAATGATGAACTTTATCGAACAAATAAAACATTTATTGTGGAATTGGGATTCCTGGGAGTGCATTCTGATGAAGATCTGTCTAATGTTGACTCAACATGGCGGACATCTGTTTGGCTTGATTTGTCGTCTGAGTGCCGTACTCAGATTATGCTTTTTCCGTAAAGTTTTTTTGAAATCTGACACAGCGGTTGCATTAAGGAGAAGTTTATCTAAAGTTCCATGTATAATAGTTTTATCTTGCATTAACCTCTCTCGGATATGTGGGACGCTAGCGTCATGTCAGATTTCAAAAAGTATTTTCGGTGAAAGCAAACGATGCTATTATCTGAGGATTGCACCTCCTTAAACAAAGAGAAAACCCATATTTCAACCCAGCAGGCGCAACACAAAATGCAGAAATAAAAATATAATTCATGCCTTACCTTTGACGAGCTTATTTTGTTGGCACTCCAATATGTCCCATAAACATCACAAATGGTCCTTTTTGTTCAATTAATTCTGTCAATATATATCCAAAATGTCCATTTATTTGTCGTGTTTGATCCAGAAAAACACCGGTTCCAACTTGTGCAACGTGACTACAAAATATCTTAAAGGTTACCTGTACAATTTGCCAAAACATTTCAACTACTTTTGTATTACAACTTTAGGTATTTTTTTAACGTAAATAATAGATCAAATTGAAGATGGGATGATCTGTGTTCAATACCGGAGGAAAACAAACTGTAGCATGCTTTCTGGTCACGCGCCTCTATCTAACAGTACACTTCAAGTGACCCTCGTTCAAGATGGCCGTACTTCTTCATTATACAAAGGACTAACCTCAACCAATTTCTAAAGACTGTTGACATCCAGTGGAAGCGATTGGAACTGCAAGAAGGTCCCTTAGAAATCTGGATTCCCAATGAAAACCCATTGAACAGAAGGTGGACCTCAAAACAAAAAAAAATCTGAATGGTTTGTCCTCGGGTTCTGTTATACTCACAGCCATGATTCAAACAGTTTTAAATCAAAATCAAATTTATTTATATAGCCCTTCGTATATCAGCTGATATCTCAAAGTGCTGTACAGAAACCCAGCCTAAAACCCCAAACAGCAAGCAATGCAGGTGTAGAAGCACGGTTTAGAAGCTTCATAGTGTTTTCTATCCACATCTACTAATAATGTCCATATCTTATCTTCTGGGGATGAGTAGCAGGCAGTTGAATTTGGGCATGCATTTCATCCGGATGTGAAAATACTGCCACCTGTCACCAAGAAGTTAAGGAGAAGTTTATCTAAAGTTCCATATATAGTAGTTGTATCTATTATCAATGTTTATTATGAGTATTTCTGTGAATTGGTGTGGCTTTCAGCAAAATCACCACATATTTTGGAACTACTGAGCATAACACGCCAATGTAAAATGAGATTTTTGGATATAAATATTCACTTCATTGAACAAAACATACATGTATTGTGTAACATGAAGTCCTATGAGTGTCCTATGATGAACATCATCAAAGGTTAGTGATTAATTTGATCTATATTTCTGCTTTTTGTGACAACTCTTTGGCTGGAAAAATGGCTGTGTTTTTCTGTGGCTTGGTGGTGACCTAACAATCGTTTGTGGAGCTTTCGCTGTAAAGCCTTTTTGAAATCAGACACTGTGGCTGGATTAATGAGAATTTTATCTTTAAATTGGTCCCTAATACTTGTATGTTTGAGAAATTTGATTTATGAGATTTCTGTTGATTTGAATTTGGCGCCCTGCAATTTCATTGGCTGTTGGTGAGGGGTTCCGAACCCCGTTCCCAGACAGGCTGGGAACAGGCTAGCAGTTAGGGTGTCGTGGTAGGAAGTGTGTTGATTTGGGAACTGGGCCCTCCTCAGTTCTACTATCCTATATATATGCCACTCCAATCTATCTCTCCCCTGTACATTTTAAATTGACAGGCCACTATTACCACTGTCGTGTCTTTGGCTATGCCGGATTAAGTGATATGACATGCTATTCTATAAAATAATTTCTCCGTAATTAATATTACCTGATTGAGCTAATCATGTAAATGTAATTAACTAGAGAGTCGGGCACCACAAAATAATATTTATAGAGCTGTTATCTTCCGAATAAACTCTTAAAGACCTAGTAATATTTTACATCAATAGCAGTCAATATTAATCGTCATCTTAATTCAGTCTCATCTGAAAGCTATAAATTCTTGGTTATCTGCACGAACCCTGGCTAACAAGTTGAAACAGCAATACAAAATTGGGTTTAATTATTTATTTACTAAATACCTAACTTATCACACAGAATTACACATATACATAATTAAATCATAACTTGATTACAAATTACGTCATAAAGGAAAACGTCCCTTGCGGGCGGAAAAGATATGACACCTTGTTACACAAAAGAAAAGGGGCTGGGTTTGAGTGAAAGAGCGGGAAGACTGAGGAACAAAGGGCGAAGCTGTGCTATCGTAAATACAGTATCTCATTCTAAATTACTGCCCATTTGGAGAAGGGAAATGTAATAAATATTTACTCTGAGCTGCACTTCGGTAGGTTGGTGGTAGATGGAAGGCAGTGTTGCCCAACCGAGCCCTTTGTTCTTTTGAAGAATGTCTCTGCTGGTAAATTGAATACGTTGTAGTAACGTCGTTGTGTGGTAGACGGGATACTCTGTCTGTTCCTTCCAAACCCTCGTTTGCAGCGGCTGTTGCTAACTCAACGGCTAGGAGGTATCACTTCTGTAGTGAATAAGAGTTCAAAGTTCATACCATTCGCAACCAAAGCTCACGCTGATGTTGGCTTCGTTCTGTAGTTATTATCTGAACCATTCTGACATCGGACCGTCGTCCTCACGTCCTCGGAACAGGAGGTTATATTGTCGTCAAGGGCTTATATAGGAAGGGAGAGGAGGGCGTGTTTGAAAAGTTTTATAGCCCATGTCCCTTCACAGGGGCGGGCCACTGATTGAGCAGAGCCCTACCTTATGAAAACCCAAATCTCACATTTTAGAAGCTAAAATCACATTTCATCCCATCACAAACATTTAAATTGAACAACAATTCCATGTGAATCCGATAACTGTGATGTGTAGACTTTCCACTGTAGAGTTTGTCATCTTATCATTGATGAGAATGTCTCAGATGACAACCGAACTGACATCATATTCATTAAGTACCACCGCATATGTTCAATTGGTTAGATTACCAGAATGTTGTTCATTTCCCCCCACCTTCTGATGTTCCCAGAAACTCTATGTTAACCAAGGGTTTTGCAAATGTAACATCAGTAGGGTAGAGAGAGGAAAAAGGGGGAAAGAGGTATTTATGACTGTCATAAACCTACCCCCAGGCCAACGTCATGACACCACATATGAGTTAAATTGGGACAGCATTCACACTAACGGGTGCAACAAGTATAGCCTCTTAAAAGGCACGCCTCAAAATATGTTAATTAGGTTTTGGCTCTCCAAAAATACAGTACGGTACTGTATTCTGTGGGATGGAATTACAGCAACATTTGAAATACAGCAATTTCCCTGCCCACAATATTTCCCCACAATGAAACATGATTTACATTATGCTACAGCATAATGCTTGTATTTTACTGTAGATAATACCCCAAATTAACCCCTAAGTGACACTCTGGCCCCTTTTGGTCTCAGTTCACCCAGCCCCAGCAGGCACTGACCCCCACCCCGCCCCTACTCCTCCCTCCATCCGTCCTTCCCTCTCCTCCTTCTGCCCTCAGTTGTCCTCTGTCTCCCCCTGGTCTATCTCTCTACTCTCCTCTCTTTTATTCTCTCTGTCCTTCATTCAAGGCCTCATCCAATCTCTCCCCCCCTTATCTCGCTGATGAGATAAGGGACTCACTTCCATCTGCTTTCATTCCTCCTCTTCTTCTTCTCTCTTCCCCCTTTCCCCAGGCCCCTTCTCCTCCACTCTATCCTCCTCCTGTACTTCCCTCCCCGTCCCTCTGTTTTACAATACTACTACTACTACGACTACTACTACTATTACTATTACTACTATTATTACTATTACTATTACTACTATTATTACTATTACTACTACTACTACTACTACTACTACTACTATTACTATTACTACTACTACTACTACTACTACTACTACTACTACTACTACTACTACTACTACTATTACTAATACTAATACTAATACTAATACTAATACTAATACTAATACTAATACTAATACTAATACTAATACTAATACTAATACTATTATTACTACCACTATTAATACTCGTACTATTACTACTGTTACTAGTACTATTACTACTGTTACTATTACTATTACTACTGTTACTATTACTACGGGTACTATTACTACTACTACTAGTTCTATTATTACTACTACTAGTACTATTATTACTACTACTAGTACTATTACTCGTCATAAATCTGTAGTACCAGCTGCTTTAGTGTTGTCGTCTCTCACCTAGCGACTAGAGAAACAACCCACGAGTTGAATCACCTTTCAACTTTTGTGCATGTCTACACTGTAGCTTAACGGGAATGGCAGGTTCATCCGTTCGTCGACCTTGTTGCCTTTGACTCCGCGCCATGCATCCATAAACCTCTTTTCCCGGTGCATTAGTGCCTGTTTGGGCAGCGGATGGGCTGAGTGTCTGGTGTAAGTGGATCCACAAGCTGGTGAGATCTAGAGGGGTTGGGGCCAAATTACCCTTGAAGGACACTTTAATGAAGTCCAGTTGGACAGGACGGGAGAGGGAGTCACAGGGTGCCATTTTGGACACAACCATCTCCTATATAGTGCACTACTTTTGACCAGGGTCCATAATAGGGTGCAATTTGGGACACACCCACACTGTGTGATTTAGACAGAGCACAGGTAGGTAGACAGCACTGTGTGTGTGTGTGTGTGTGTGTGTGTGTGTTCTCCACCTCTTTCCTCCAGTACAGTAAGACAGGTTATATATAACCAGTGCTATAGGTTCCTGGTTCTAGAAGAGCTGTAATCCCCAGGGAGAGGGCTGTCCTCTGAACGCGTCCCCACTGGCTGTGGCTGCGTTCCAAGTAGCATCTGGTCAATAGGAGTGCCCTATATAGGGAATATAGGATGCCATTTAGGATGTATCCACTGTCTGTCTGATCCTCCTCTAGGCCTTAGAGAGGAGTTAACATCAACAACCTCCAACCTCCAACACACACTGTTGAACTGCCTTGTAAGGCCAGTTGTGTTAAAGCTCCAGGTTGAGGAGCTCAGTGCAGCCAGGGTGCGTGTGTGTGTGTGTGTGTGTGCGCGTGTGCGTGCGTGCTCTGCCTGCCAGGCACCACAAGTCTCAGCCACAGCAGTGACACAGTGCAGGCCATCAGAGCCCCCCCCCACATCATCTCAGCCTTTCACACAGGAAGTAGGTGTGACACTCATAGCTATACTGAGGATGGTGGATTAGCGCGGGGGGTACAATATCTCTCTCTCTCTCTCTCTCTCTCTCGCTCGTGCTCTGAAGAACCCTTCACACAAACTCTTTACAAAAGGTTAATTGTAGGGCAGGGATATCAGACACATGGTGCCACAGTACTAAGGGACTTGTGTGGGTGTGTTAAAAGGCAGCTCAAGAGAGTGTATGTGTATGTGAGGAGGGTGAGGTCATAGTGATTCCCTGTTGTGTTGTGACCTCAGTAACACGTGTCCCCTGTGGAGACATTCGTTCCCTCCACTCTTTCATCCCAGAAGCTCCTGACACCATCCCTTCTCTCCTCCCTCCCTCTCTCCCTCCATCCTTCCTCTCCTCCCTCCCTTCCCCCCTCTCCTCCCTCCATCTCTCCTCTCTCCCTCCCTCCATCCCTCCTCTCCTCTCTCCATCCCTCCTCTCCTCTCTCCCTTCCTCCTCTCCCCATCCATCCCTCCTCTCCTCCCTCCTCCCTCCTCTCTCCCTTCCTCTCTACCCTCGTTCCCTCCACTCCTTTGCTCCTGACACCATCCCTCCATCCTTCCCTCCCTTTCCCCCATCCCTCCCCTCTATCTTACGTCATTAACGCTGTAGCTTTCTGTCAAAGGGCTAACAAACAGGCTGCAACAACAACACATCAGGAGAGTAATGCAACAGCAGAAGCTCTCTTCTGTCTGCAGCAAGGCCACAACAGCAGTTTAGGAATTCATAGGACCTCCCGGTTTCCTTCTATGCAGGTCACTAGTTCTAGCTAGGAGCAGGAGTTTCTAGCCAGCAGTAGTTATAACTCCTGTAGGTCCCAGTTTTTCCTTGTCAGGTCCCAGAGTCGAATACACCCGTCGTATACAGACCACGTTTCTAGCAGCACAAGGGAATATAGGAATATAGTCATATGATTTGTCGTCCATCAAATCAGTCCAGTCTGACATACAGTCTTTAAGAGTCAGGGAGAGGAGATCTGTGTTCTGCTCGTGTCCTGTGAAATCTGTGTTTAGATAGGGACAGAAATTAGGGCCATTTCATCCCACAGGCCTAGCGTGTCCTTCACCTGGGGATGCTATGGCAGCAGGGATTTTCCTCCCCGGCTTGGCCAATGGCAGCAGGGATTTTCCTCCCCGGCTTGGCCAATGGCAGCAGGGATTTTCCTCCCCGGCTTGGCCAATGGCAGCAGGGATTCTCCCTCCCCGGCTTGGCCAATGGCAGCAGTTGTATACAGAAACAGCGGAGCAGCCGACTGTTTTACTTCTTTGAAATGTCACATTCACACAGACATTCACATCGGCCGGGGTTTCATTGCGTAACTGTTACTTTTTGCTGCTCGTCCAGCGGAGATATCCTCAGGGATGAGACCTTTCTCCTGTTTTTACATTCATTATCTAATACAATGGTTCCCAACCTATTTTGGTTACTGTACCACCAACTATATTTTGTTCTGCCTGGAGTACCCCTGAAGTATCCCCTCATGTGCATTTTACCAGTAGGCATATCTCATGAGTCTTCTCAAGTGCCCCTATGGATAGACCAAGTACCCCCAGGGTCCTAGTACCCCCTATGGATAGACCAAGTACCCCCAGGGTCCTAGTACCCCCTATGGATAGACCAAGTACCCCCAGGGTCCTAGTACCCCCTATGAATAGACCAAATACCCCCAGGGTCCTAGTACCCCCTATGAATAGACCAAGTACCCCCGGGGTCCTAGTACCCCTGATTGGGAACCACACACCTAAGATACGAACACTTACAATCACCTTTGTTTCATATGAGCTGTGACAAGACTGCTGGTACACAGAGAACTTTCCTCATCTTCTGTTATTCTAACCTCCTCCCCTTCCTTTTCTATCTTCCTTTACTTCCCACACTGAAAACAGGAATAGATCACTCAAATGTCGCCACCAAATTCTAGAGGAAAGGAAGGCAGGCTTGATTCAGACAGATCAGGCTCTGGATCTTGGCTAGAGCTTTGCTCTGTGGGACTGACTGACTCCCTGACCTCCTTCTGTCTGTCTCTAACACACATCTGTATGTGTAGTGGGACACCGAGCCAGGACACAAATGTGTGCACACACACAGATGTGAGAGAGAGAGAGATTCATCCCAAATGGAAACCTATTCCCTGTTCAGTGCACTACTTTTGACCATGGCAAATAGGGCTCTGCTACAAAGTAGTGCACTGTATAGTAAACAGGGTGCCTTTTGGAACGTAGGCCAGAGAGGCTTCAAGGAGTAGGAACAGCAGCAGCCAGAGTCTTTAAAACACATTATGTCATACGAATCCCCTTGACTTCTAAGTGTGTCATTGGATAAGAGCTTCCTGGAGGGGGGCTGAAAGGGAGTCTAGAACACTCCCCACGGACCCTCCTCCTCTGGTTCCTCTAATGTTGGAGAGAGAGAGAGGGGAGAGGGTAGGGGAGAGAGAGAGAGAGAGAAGTAGGAGGGTGGAAAGAGAGAGGGGAGGGAAGAGAGAGAGAGAAAGGAAGTGAAGACAAGCTTACACAAGGCTAGATGGTAGGGGTAAAGAGGGAGGAGAGTAGAGAGGTTTAGGAGAGGGGGGAGAGAGAAAGGAGAGGGAGAGAAAGGGAGTGAAGACAAGCTTACACAAGGCTAGATGGTAGGGGTAAAGAGGGACGAGAGTAGAGAGGTTAAGGAGAGGGGGAGAGAGAGAAAGGAGAGGGAGAGAAAGGGAGTGAAAACAAGCTTACACAAGGCCAGATGGTAGGGGTAAAGAGGGAGGGTAAGGAGAGATGGGAGAGAGTAGGGGAGGAGACTAAAGGGAGTGAAGACAAGCTTTTACCACTTGGCAGTAGAGATGTGGCGGTGATGTGTAACAGAGAGATAAACAGAGGTGACACAAGAAGAGATGAAGGGAGAGAGAGATAGAGGAGGAAGGAGAGAGGGAAGAGAAACAGGTCAGAAGGAGGGGAGGAGGGAGAAGAGCAAGGATTGGTGATATGTAGGGGATGAAAAGAGAGGGAAGAGGGCATATGGGAGGACGGGAGATAAGAAAATATATGTCAGAGGAGATGGGGAATAGGGCATAGGGGGAGAAGGAGATATGGAGAGGAGGAGGGAGATGGGGAATAGGGCATAGGGGGAGAAGGAGATATGGAGAGGAGGAGGGAGATGGGGAATAGGGCATAGGGGGAGAAGGAGATATGGGGAATAGGGCATAGGGGAGAAGGAGATATGGAGAGGAGGAGGGAGATGGGGAATAGGGCATAGGGGGAGAAGGAGATATGGAGAGGAGGAGGGAGATGGGGAATAGGGCATAGGGGGAGAAGGAGATATGGAGAGGAGGAGGGAGATGGGGAATAGGGCATAGGGGGAGAAGGAGATATGGAGAGGAGGAGGGAGATGGGGAATAGGGCATAGGGGGAGAAGGAGATATGGAGAGGAGGAGGGAGATGGGGAATAGGGCATAGGGGGAGAAGGAGATTTGGGGAATAGGGCATAGGGGGAGAAGGAGATATGGAGAGGAGGAGGGAGATGGGGAATAGGGCATAGGGGGAGAAGGAGATATGGAGAGGAGGAGGGAGATGGGGAATAGGGCATAGGGGGAGAAGGAGATATGGAGAGGAGGAGGGAGATGGGGAATAGGGCATAGGGGAGAAGGAGATATGGAGAGGAGGAGGGAGATGGGGAATAGGGCATAGGGGGAGAAGGAGATATGGAGGGAGATGGGGAATAGGGCATAGGGGGAGGAGGAGGAGGGAGATGGGGAATAGGGCATAGGGGGAGAAGGAGATATGGAGAGGAGGAGGGAGATGGGGAATAGGGCATAGGGGGAGAAGGAGATATGGAGAGGAGGAGGGAGATGGCAGCAAGAGAGAGGGTTGGGGAGTTGGAGGGTAGGTTTTGAGGGTATTAGAGGAGGTTGATGTCTCACTGTTGGGTGATTGAAAGGACATGAGGATAGGGTGGTTGACAGGACATGAGGATAGGGTGGTTGACAGGACATGAGGGTAGGGTGGTTGACAGGTATTGAGCATAGGGGTTGTTGACAGGACATGAGGATAGGGTTGTTGACAGGACATGAGGATAGGGTTGTTGACAGGACATGAGGATAGGGTTGTTGACAGGACATGAGGATAGGGTTGTTGACAGGACATGAGGATAGGGTTGTTGACAGGACATGAGGATAGGGTTGTTGACAGGTATTGAGCATAGGGGTTGTTGACAGGACATGAGGATAGGGTTGTTGACAGGACATGAGGATAGGGTTGTTGACAGGACATGAGGATAGGGTTGTTGACAGGACATGAGGATAGGGTTGTTGACAGGACATGAGGATAGGGTTGTTGACAGGACATGAGGATAGGGTTGTTGACAGGTATTGAGGGTAGTGTGGTTGACAGATATTGAGGATAGGGTGGTTGACAGGTATTGAGGGTAGTGTGGTTGACAGATATTGAGGATAGGGTGGTTGACAGGTATTGAGGGTAGGGTGGTTGACAGGTATTGAGGATAGGGTGGTTGACAGGTATTGAGGATAGGGTGGTTGACAGGTATTGAGGATAGGGTGGTTGACAGGTATTGAGGGTAGGGTGGTTGACAGGTATTGAGGGTAGGGTGGTTGACAGGTATTGAGGATAGGGTGGTTGACAGATTGAGGATAGGGTGGTTGACAGGTATTGAGGATAGGGTGGTTGACAGGTATTGAGGGTAGTGTGGTTGACAGATATTGAGGATAGGGTGGTTGACAGGTATTGAGGGTAGGGTGGTTGACAGGTATTGAGGATAGGGTGGTTGACAGGTATTGAGGATAGGGTGGTTGACAGGTATTGAGGATAGGGTGGTTGACAGGTATTGAGGGTAGGGTGGTTGACAGGTATTGAGGGTAGGGTGGTTGACAGGTATTGAGGATAGGGTGGTTGACAGATATTGAGGATAGGGTGGTTGACAGGTATTGAGGATAGGGTGGTTAACAGGTATTGAGGATAGGGTGGTTGACAGGTATTGAGGGTAGGGTGGTTGACAGGACATGAGGATAGGGTGGTTGACAGGTATTGAGGGTAGGGTGGTTGACAGGTATTGAGGATAGGGTGGCTGACAGGTATTGAGGATAGGGTGGCTGACAGGTATTGAGGATAGGGTGGTTGACAGGTATTGAGGATAGGGTGGTTGACAGGTATTGAGGGTAGGGTGGTTGACAGGTATTGAGGATAGGGTGGTTGACAGGTATGGGGGGTAGTGTGGTTGACATGACATAAGGATCGGGTGTCTGACAGGTATTGAGGATCGGATAGGGGTGGCTGACAGGACATGAGGATAGGGTGGTTGACAGGTATTGAGGATAGGGTGGCTGACAGGTATTGAGGGTAGGGTGGTTGACAGGTATTGAGGGTAGGGTGGCTGATAGATATTGAGGGTAGGGTGGTTGACAGGTATTGAGGGTAGGGTGGTTGACAGGTATTGAGGATAGGGTGGCTGATAGATATTGAGGGTAGGGTGGTTGACAGGTATTGAGGATAGGGTGGCTGACAGATATTGAGGATAGGGTGGTTGACAGATATTGAGGATAGGGTGGTTGACAGGTATTGAGGGTAGGGTGGTTGACAGGTATTGAGGGTAGGGTGGTTGACAGGTATTGAGGATAGGGTGGTTGACAGGTATTGAGGATAGGGTGGTTGACAGGTATTGAGGATAGGGTGGCTGATGGATATTGAGGATAGGGTGGCTGATAGATATTGAGGATAGGGTGGCTGATAGATATTGAGGATAGGGTGGCTGATAGATATTGAGGATAGGGTGGCTGATAGATATTGAGGATAGGGTGGCTGATAGATATTGAGGATAGAGTGGCTGATAGGTATTGAGGATGGGGTGGTTGATAGATATTGAGGATAGGGTGGTTGATAGATATTGAGGATAGGGTGGCTGATAGATATTGAGGATAGGGTGGTTGATAGATACTGAGGATAGGGTGGCTGACAGATATTGAGGATAGGGTGGTTGACAGATATTGAGGATAGGGTGGCTGAACACTGAAGTGGGAGTATATTATGTACAAAGCAGACCTAGATTGTATCCACTGATAATTACATGTATATATATTTTCAATTGAACCTTTATTTAACTAAGCAAGTCAGTTAAGAACAAATTCTTCTTTACAATGACGGCCTACCGGGGAACAGTGGGTTAACTGCCTTGTTCACAGGCAGAACGACTTATTTTTACCTTGTGAGCTCAGGGATTCGATCCAGCAACCTTTTGGTTACTTGCTCAACGCTCTAACCACTAGGCTACCTGCCACCTTGATAAGAGCTTGTGTATGTAGGATAAAACTAACCTGTCCTGATATGTCTGGATAGAGACATGGAGGCAGATAAACTGTGTGTTTGTGTGTTGTGGAGAAAATCAGGCAGCAGTGAACTGCCCACAACAGCTCAGCAGATACAGTATAGTCTCTCAACCCCCCCCCCCCCCGTAAATATTACACTCACACGAATTCCAAAAGAATAATGACATTTCTTTGTGGGTCTGTGTAATCTGAGGGGAATATGTTTCTCTAATATAGTCATACATTTGGCAGGAGGTTAGGAAGTGCAGCTCAGTTTCCACCTCATTTTGTGGGCAGTGTGCACATAGCCTGTCTTCTCTTGAGAGCCATGTCTGCCTACGGCGGCCTTTCTCAATAGCAAGGCTATGCTCACTGAGTCTGTACATAGTCAAAGCTTTCCTTAGGTTTGGGTCAGTCATAGTGGTCAGGTATTCTGCCACTGTGTACTCTGCATGCAGAGTCAATTTGGTGTTTGTCACATTTAGTGAATTCTTGGTTGGTGAGCGAACCCAATACCTCACAACCATAAAGGGCAATGGGCTCTATGACTAATTCAAGTATTTTTTAACCAGATCCTAATTGGTATGTCACATTTTATGTTATTTTTGATGGTGTCGAAGACCCTTCTTGCCTTGTTTCTCAGATCGTTCACAGATTTGTGGAAGTTACCTGTGGTGCTGATGTTTAGGCCGAGGTTTGTGTGCTCTATGGCAACAGTGTCTTATTGAGATTTACTGTCAGGGCCCAGGTCTGACAGAATCTGTGCAGAAGATGTAGGTGCTCTGTAGGCCCTCCTTGGTTGGTGACAGAAGCACCAGATCATCAGCAAACATTTGACTTCAAATTCTTTCTCTATCTCTGTCTGTCTCTCTCTGTCTCTGAGGTTATTCAGACTAGCTACTGGGTGATAGATAGTTTTGAGAGTGGTGTCTCAGTGGGCAGAGCAGTCAGGGTGGGCACATTGCAAACAGACAGCCCTGTGGAGAAAATAGCTCTGATTGTGACCCAGCAATCACTATGAGTGGCCCTGCAGCTCTACTGCAATCACACTGAGCAGCCAGGGGGACTGACTCACACTGATTAGATTTTCCACTGATTAGGCCTACACATAGATAGGAGATGGCTGACCAATGGCTCATCTGTGTGTATGTGTTTGTTCTCCAACTCTTTTCCCATTAAGTCTGGTGATAAACAGTGTGTGTGGAAGTTAGCATGAGGTAGACCCATTTTATTTTACCTTTATTTTACTAGGCAAGTCAGTTAAGAACACGTTTTTATTTACAATGACGGCCTAGGAACAGTGGGTTAACTGCCTTGTTCAGGGACAGAATGACAGATGTTTACCTTGTCAGCTCGGGGATTTGATCGAGCAAACCTTTCGGTTACTGGCCCAACGCTCTAGCCACTAGGCTGCCTGCCGCCACATAGGCTAAAGGGAAGTGTCTTTCATTTTAATGTGTATTTTGTTGTCGGAGGTAAGCTAGTTTAAATTGTTTTAAATTGTTTTTAATCATAGCTAAAGTTTGTATTGACACGGATTCCACGACACGGTCAGCCTTTACAGCTGGGACCACAAGTTTGTGTCCCAGATTCCAGTTAAGTAGCAGTTAGCTGCTAGCCATCATGAAAACAGAGCAGGCTAACTCTAGCAGTGCTAGCCCACTGGTGTTTTTGTCCACAAATGTGTCCGGTGTGAGATGTTTTTGACACAATCACAAGATAAGGTGGAACTGGAAAATGGACAGGGATTTACATAGCTCATCTGTAAATAGCCAATCTACCTCATCCCAGCCATCCAATCTACCTCATCCCAGCCATCCAATCTACCTCATCTCAGCCATCCAATCTACCTCATCCCAGCCATCCAATCTACCTCATCTCAGCCATCCAATCTACCTCATCTCAGCCATCCAATCTACCTCATCTCAGCCATCCAATCTACCTCATCTCAGCCATCCAATCTACCTCATCCCAGCCATCCAATCTACCTCATCCCAGCCATCCAATCTACCTCATCCCAGCCATCCAATCTACCTAATCTCAGCCATCCAATCTACCTCATCCCAACCATCCAATCTACCTCATCCCAGCCATCCAATCTACCTCATCCCCATACTGTATGTATTTATTTATTTATCTTGCTCCTTTGCACCCCAGTATCTCACATTAATCTTCTGCACATCTACCATTCCAGTGTTTAATTGCTATATTGTAATTCATTTGCCACCATAGCCTATTTATTGCCTTACCTCTCTTATCCTACCTCATTTGCACATGCTGTATATATATTTTTCTACTGTATTATTGATTGTATGTTTGTTTTACTCCATGCGTAACTCTGTGTTGTTGTATGTGTCGAACTGCTTTGCTTTATCTTGGCCAGGTCGCAGTTGTAAATGAGAACTTGTTCTCAACTAGCCTACCTGGTTAAATAAAGGTGCAATAAATCAAATTAAAATAAATGTATCTAAATGCACCACCATCAAGCTGCTTAGGGAAGAGATCTTCCGGCTGTTCGGGTGAGAGAAAAGGATAGCCTGCTGTCGAAGTACACCAACCTTGCTGTAACCGAGGCAACCCATATCTCCTATAGCAAAGCTGTTGATAAATCGGGCCGCGTTGATCTGTCCCAATCGAACGGACAGAAGTTAAGCTCAACTTCGCGGCCATTGGGAGACTGGACACTCACAAGGCCTAGAAGGCCAGCATCCCGGAGTCGCCTCTTCACTGTTGACTTTGAGACTGGTGTTTTGCGTATACTATTTAATGAAGCTTCCAGTTGAGGACTTGTGAGGCGTCTGTTTATGTATAGAAATACATAGAGGCTCTCTGCTCAGTACTGTATAGAAATACATAGAGGCTCTCTGCTCAGTACTGTAAATAAATACATAGAGGCTCTCTGCTCAGTACTGTATAGAAATACATAGAGGCTCTCTGCTCAGTACTGTATAGAAATACATAGAGGCTCTCTGCTCAGTACTGTATATAAATACATAGAGGCTCTCTGCTCAGTACTGTATATAAATACATAGAGGCTCTCTGCTCAGTACTGTATATAAATACATAGAGGCTCTCTGCTCAGTACTGTATATAAATACATAGAGGCTCTCTGCTCAGTACTGTATAGAAATACATAGAGGCTCTCTGCTCAGTACTGTATAGAAATACATAGAGGCTCTCTGCTCAGTACTGTATAGAAATACATAGAGGCTCTCTGCTCAGTACTGTATAGAAATACATAGAGGCTCTCTGCTCAGTACTGTATAGAAATACATAGAGGCTCTCTGCTCAGTACTGTATAGAAATACATAGAGGCTCTCTGCTCAGTACTGTATAGAAATACATAGAGGCTCTCTGCTCAGTACTGCATAGAAATACATAGAGGCTCTCTGCTCAGTACTGTATATAAATACATAGAGGCTCTCTGCTCAGTACTGTATAGAAATACATAGAGGCTCTCTGCTCAGTACTGTAAATAAATACATAGAGGCTCTCTGCTCAGTACTGTATAGAAATACATAGAGGCTCTCTGCTCAGTACTGCATAGAAATACATTGAGGCTCTCTGCTCAGTACTGTATAGAAATACATAGAGGCTCTCTGCTCAGTACTGTACTCCCCATAATCATTATGTTTGTTTACAGATTAGCACAATGACAGCAGACCACATCAGATCTGATCAGCCTCATATTCCACAGTCTAATGTTATGTCTAAACCAGCCTGACAGGCTGACCTGGGGAAGTCACTGTGCTGCTCTACTACTCTCTAATCCCATGTTCTACCAGCCTCAGAGAGAGAGACAGAGAGAGAGAAAGATAGAAAAGGAGAGTGAGAGACGAGAGAGAAGGAGACGAGAGAAGAAGAGAGGTTATTTAACTATAGAGGCGCCATCTTTCATTCCCTAAGGGGTTGTGTGTGTGTGTGCGTGCGTGCGCAGTACCTTAATCTACTTTGGCTCTACTGCTGGCTGGGTGGGGATCATTAGCCAGATCATAGGCCACAGTTTCGGCAATGGGTGGATGGATGGAGGGGTAGAGGGATAATGAGGTGGATTAACAGTAGCCCCAGTTGTTGTTTTGGGATGGAGAGGAGGGGTGGATGTGTGGGAGCTTAGTGTGTGGATTTGTTTTTGATTTGATTTTGTTATTAAAGGGTGGATAAGTGGTTTAATGCATTAGCTGATGGATGGAACCACCAATGCACATGGATGGGTGTGGGCGGGGAGTATAGGGAATTAGTTAGTGGTATGTTTGTGACACGTGGCTTATTTAGCTCCTCAGGCCAATCACAGTTCACTAGTAATCTATACACTATACATCAGACTACTGATGACATTACATTGCATCAGGACTGTTCTAACCTAGGGCGGGGCAGTATACCGTATTTTACGATATACCAGTATTGATACACTGACCGGTTTGGGTTTTTACTGTACATTCTAAAACAGTATTTGAGTGTTTGGTTTGTTAAATGTGATACTGCGTGTGTAAAGTACATTTTCATCATTTACTTCGCTACTTGAGTCCTCTCTCTCTCTGCTCTCTCTCCTCTCTCTCCGCTCTCGCTCTCTCTCGCTCTCTCTCCGCTCTCGCTCTCTCTCGCTCTCTCTCCGCTCTCGCTCTCTCTCCGCTCTCTCTCCGCTCTCTCTCCACTCTCTCTCCGCTCTCTCTCTCTTTCCACTCTCTCTCCGCTCTCTCTCCGCTCTCGCTCTCTCTCCGCTCTCGCTCTCTCTCTCTCTCTCTCTCCGCTCTCTCCGCTCTCTCTCTCTCTCCGCTCTCTCCGCTCTCTCTCTCTCTCTGCTCTCTCTCTCTGCTCTCTCCGCTCTCTGCTCTCTCTCCGCTCTCTCTCCGCTCTCTCTCCGCTCTCGCTCTCTCTCTGCTCTCGCTCTCTCTCCGTGCTGCTTTCCACACAGACTTAGCCCAGCCCCGTGTCACTTAAGGAGCGCATTTGTTGTTCTCTGACCACAAGACACTTGCGTCCAGTCTTTACATGGGCGATACAGCACATTTATTATTATTATTATATATATTTTTAAACCTTTATTTAACTAGGCAAGTCAGTTAAAGAACAAATTCTTATTTACTATGACGGCCTACAAAAAGTCAAAAGACCTCCTGTGGGGACGGGGGCTGGGATTAAATATAAACAAATAAAATATAAATATAGGACAAAACACACATCAACCTAAGACAACAACATAGCAAGGAAGCAACACATGACAACACAGCATGGTAGCAACACAACATAACAACAACATGGTAGCAACACAACATAACAACAACATGGTAGCATCACAACATATGGTACTAACATGATTGGGCACAGACAACAGCACAAAGGGCAAGAAGGTAGAGACAACAATACATCACACAAAGCAGCCTCAACTGTCAATAAGAGTGTCCATGATTGAGTCTTTGAATGATCTACACATGAAACAATGTTGATGACAGCAATGCTGTTTTCTCTTTGCTTCTTAATATAAATCCACTAGCGTTCTATAGTGACACTATTAGTTTCTGTTTCTTACATCAGCAAACAGCTAGTTTGTCTTTTCTTAGTAATTTGTGCCTAAATCTTGTTAGCATTAATGCTAATGCTAATTGCTAGCTAGCTAATACATGTACTGAGTCAGAGCAAACATAACTAGCTATACAGCCTGATAATACCAGTGATGGTGTAGACCTACACCTGCATGTTTTTTGTGCAACAGTATCTTCTAAATCAAAGAGGAATAAGCGAAGCCGTATGTGACAGTGTGGAAATGATCTCAAGTGAGTGCAGGAAATGCAGAAATTGATGAAAATGCTGAAAAAGTTTAATTGAACACTATAAAACAATCAGAATGGAGGAAGCCCCATTGAAATAACTTGTAGAATGTATGTGTTGCCACCCTAGGATCATATACAACTCATAAAGCACATTTACAACTTTTATTATTCAAAAACATCAAATACGGTCAAATGCCGTGATAACGTCCCATTTAAAAAAAAAATACTGTGATATAATATTTTGGCCGTTTCGTCCAGCCCTATTCTAACCCTAAAGGGCCAGAGATCGTATCGACCAGCCCTATTCTAACCCTAAAGCGCCAGAGACCGTATCGTCCAGCCCTATTCTAACCCTAAAGCGTCAGAGACCGTATCGACCAGCCCTATTCTAACCCTAAAGCGCCAGAGACCGTATCGACCAGCCCTATTCTAACCCTAAAGCGCCAGAGACCGTATCGACCAGCCCTATTCTAACCCTAAAGGGCCAGAGACCGTATCGACCAGCCCTATTCTAACCCTAAAGGGCCAGAGATCGTATCGACCAGCCCTATTCTAACCCTAAAGCGCCAGAGACCGTATCGACCAGCCCTATTCTAACCCTAAAGGGCCAGAGATCGTATCGACCAGCCCTATTCTAACCCTAAAGCGCCAGAGACCGTATCGACCAGCCCTATTCTAACCCTAAAGGGCCAGAGACCGTATCGACCAGCCCTATTCTAACCCTAAAGCGCCAGAGACTGTATCGACCAGCCCTATTCTAACCCTAAAGGGCCAGAGACCGTATCGACCAGCCCTATTCTAACCCTAAAGGGCCAGAGACTGTATCGACCAGCCCTATTCTAACCCTAAAGCGTCAGAGACCGTATCGACCAGCCCTATTCTAACCCTAAAGGGCCAGAGACTGTATCGACCAGCCCTATTCTAACCCTAAAGCGCCAGAGACTGTATCGACCAGCCCTATTCTAACCCTAAAGCGCCAGAGACCGTATCGACCAGCCCTATTCTAACCCTAAAGCGCCAGAGACCGTATCGACCAGCCCTATTCTAACCCTAAAGCGCCAGAGATCGTATCGACCAGCCCTATTCTAACCCTAAAGCGTCAGAGACCGTATCGACCAGCCCTATTCTAACCCTAAAGCGCCAGAGACCGTATCGACCAGCCCTATTCTAACCCTAAAGGGCCAGAGATCGTATCGACCAGCCCTATTCTAACCCTAAAGCGCCAGAGACCGTATCGACCAGCCCTATTCTAACCCTAAAGGGCCAGAGACCGTATCGACCAGCCCTATTCTAACCCTAAAGCGCCAGAGACTGTATCGACCAGCCCTATTCTAACCCTAAAGGGCCAGAGACCGTATCGACCAGCCCTATTCTAACCCTAAAGGGCCAGAGACTGTATCGACCAGCCCTATTTTAACCCTAAAGCGTCAGAGACCGTATCGACCAGCCCTATTCTAACCCTAAAGGGCCAGAGACTGTATCGACCAGCCCTATTCTAACCCTAAAGCGCCAGAGACTGTATCGACCAGCCCTATTCTAACCCTAAAGCGCCAGAGACCGTATCGACCAGCCCTATTCTAACCCTAAAGGGCCAGAGACCGTATCGAACAGCCCTATTCTAACCCTAAAGCGCCAGACTGTATCGACCAGCCCTATTCTAACCCTAAAGCGCCAGAGACCGTATCGACCAGCCCTATTCTAACCCTAAAGGGCCAGAGACCGTATCGACCAGCCCTATTCTAACCCTAAAGGGCCAGAGACCGTATCGACCAGCCCTATTCTAACCCTAAAGCGCCAGAGACCGTATCGACCAGCCCTATTCTAACCCTAAAGGGCCAGAGACTGTATCGACCAGCCCTATTCTAACCCTAAAGGGCCAGAGACCGTATCGACCAGCCCTATTCTAACCCTAAAGCGTCAGAGACCGTATCGACCAGCCCTATTCTAACCCTAAAGCGTCAGAGACCGTATCGACCAGCCCTATTCTAACCCTAAAGGGCCAGAGACCGTATCGACCAGCCCTATTCTGACCCTAAAGCGCCAGAGACCGTATCGACCAGCCCTATTCTAACCCTAAAGCGTCAGAGACCGTATCGACCAGCCCTATTCTAACCCTAAAGCGTCAGAGACCGTATCGACCAGCCCTATTCTAACCCTAAAGCGTCAGAGGTCATCCTTAAATTCCATTCTGATTCAGATTTTTTATGGTGACATTGCTAGTCTGTCTATGAACTGAGGAACTCCGTCACAAGGGTCCAACTTTCCATTTCCTTTCTCACCTTCGCTCCATCTCCTTTTTCATTAGATCAATCTCCTGCCATTCTACTCCTTCTGTATCTCCATCTCACTCATAGATGCCTGTATTTAGAGCCACTTGGACATGTGTGGATCTCCCCTCCTCTCCTCTCCTCTCCTCCTCTCTTCTCTCCTCCTCTCCTCTCCTCTCATCCTCCCCTCCTCTCCTCCTCTTCTCATCTCCTCTCCTCCTCTCCTCTCACCCTCTCCTCCCCTCCTCTTCTCCAGTCCTCACCTACTCCCCTTCTCCCCTATCATCCTACACTCCTCCCCTCCTCTTCTCTTCTCTCCTCCTCTTCTCCCCTACCGGTATAGAGTTAATGTGGAGGCTATATACAGGGGGTACCGGAACAGAGTTAATGTGGAGACTATATACAGGGGATACCGGAACAGAGTTAATGTGGAGACTATATACAGGGGGTACCGGTACAGAGTTAATGTGGAGGCTATATACAGGGGGTACCGGTACAGAGTCAATGTGGAGGCTATATACAGGGGGTACTGGTACAGAGTCAATGTGGAGACTATATACAGGGGGTACTGGTACAGAGTTAATGTGGGGGCTATATACAGGGGGTACCGGTACAGAGTTAATGTGGAGGCTATATACAGGGGGTACTGGTACAGAGTTAATGTGGGGGCTATATACAGGGGTAACAGTACAGACTCAATGTGGAGGCTATATACAGGGGGTACTGGTACAGAGTTAATGTGGAGGCTATATACAGGGGTACTGGTACAGAGTTAATGTGGGGGCTATATACAGGGGTACCGGTACAGAGTTAATGTGGAGGCTATATACAGGGGGTACTGGTACAGAGTCAATGTGGAGGCTATATACAGGGGGTACCGGTACAGAGTTAATGTGGAGGCTATATACAGGGGGTACCGGTACAGAGTTAATGTGGAGGCTATATACAGGGGTACCGGTACAGAGTTAATGTGGAGGCTATATACAGGGGTACCGGTACAGAGTTAATGTGGAGGCTATATACAGGGGTACCGGTACAGAGTTAATGTGGAGGCTATATACAGGGGGTACCGGTACAGAGTTAATGTGGAGGCTATATACAGGGGTACCGGTACAGAGTTAATGTGGAGGCTATATACAGGGGGTACTGGTACAGAGTTAATGTGGGGGCTATATACAGGGGGTACCGGTACAGAGTTAATGTGGAGGCTATATACAGGGGGTACCGGTACAGAGTCAATGTGCGGGGCACCGGTATTGAGGTAATATTTACATGTAGGTAGAGTTAAAGTGACTATGCATAGATTATAAACAGAGAGTAGCAGCAGTGTGAAAGAGCACTTTGACTAGATGTTCAGGAGTCTTATGGCTTCGAGGTAGAAGCTGTTTAGAAGCCTCTTGGACCTAGACTTGGCACTCCGGTACCGCTTGCCATGCGGTAGCAGAGATAAGTCTATGATTAGGGTGGCTGGAGTCTTGGACAATTTTTAGGGCCTTCCTCTGACACTGCTTGGTATACAGAGGTCCTACTAGGTATACAGAGGTCCTACTAGGTCCTCTACTCTCGCCTTCCTCTCTCCATCCTCTACTCTCTCCGTCCTCTACTCTCTCTGTTATCTACTCTCTCCTTCCTCTCCCCATCCTCTACTCTCTCTGTCCTCTACTCTCTCCTTCCTCTCCCCATCCTCTACTCTCTCCTTCCTCTCTCCATCCTCTACTCTCTCCGTCCTCTACTCTCTCCATCCTCTACTCTCTCCATCCTCTACTCTCTCCTTCCTCTACTCTCTCCATCCTCTACTCTCCCCGTCCTCTACTCTCCCCATCCTCTACTCTCTCCTTCCTCTACTCTCTCCATCTCTCCTTCCTCTACTCTCTCCATCCTCTACTCTCTCTGTCCTCTACTCTCTCCTTCTTCTACTCTCTCCTCTATTCTCTCCTTCCTCTATTCTCTCCTTGCTCTACTCTCTCCGTCCTCTACTCTCTCCGTCCTCTACTCTCTCCGTCCTCTCCCCGTCCTCTACTCTCTCTGTCCACTACTCTCTCCATCCTCTCCCCATCCTCTACTCTCTCCTTCCTCTACTCTCTCCATCTCTCCTTCCTCTACTCTCTCCTTCCTCTTCTCTCTCCAGCTTCTACTCTCTCCGTCCTCTACTCTGTCTGTCCTCTACTCTCTCCATCCTCTGCTCTCTCCTTCCTCTCCCCATCCTCTACTCTCTCCTTCCTCTACTCTCTCCATCCTCTACTCTCTCCATCCTCTACTCTCTCTGTCCTCTACTCTCTCCTTCCTCTACTCTCTCTGTTATCTACTCTCTCCATCCTCTACTCTCTCTGTCCTCTACTCTCTCCGTCCTCTACTCTCTCCGTCCTCAACTCTCTCCATCCTCTGCTCTCTCCTTCCTCTCCCCATCCTCTACTCTCTCCTTCCTCTACTCTCTCTGTTATCTACTCTCTCCATCCTCTAATCTGTCCATCCTCTGCTGTCTCCATCCTCTACTCTCTCTGTCCTCTACTCTCTCCGTCCTCTACTCTCTCCATCCTCTACTCTCCTCTTCCTCACCTCTACTATCTTCTCCTCTCTCCTCTCATTCCTCTCCACTACTCTCCATCATCTCCTCTACTTTCTTTCATCTCTCGCTCCTCTCATTCAACTTCCTCTCCTTCTTCTCTGTGATTTTCCTCTGCCCTCACTCTCTTATCCTTTCTAGAATTGACTCTGTTCTCCTTTCACCCCCCCCTCGCCACTTCTCTCTTTGCCCTCACTTTCTTGTTTTCCCTGGCCCCACTATCTATGTTTCCATCTTATGTTTCCTCCATCTCTCCATCTATGCTCCATTCTGGCCGAAGCTCAATAATGTAGAGGAAAAACAACTAAAACAAAGAGAGAGTGCTTAGGGTTGGGGGATTAACACTAGGTGATATATGCTCTTTTAGGCTGAACCGTGGTGCATTAAAAGCTTTACGGCCTGTTGTCATGGTTTCCAGGAGGACATAATACAGTATGTCACCACGGCAGGAGGGTTGACCTGTTTTCCCGTGCCCTCTGGGGGAACTAATGCCATATACTGTGACACAGGGCCCGCTGTTCCTGTTAAAGCTGTGCCCTGGACAGTCCCGCCCTGTCCTGCCTTGTCCTGCCCCGTCCACCTAAATACCCGCTGACCTGGTTCATACTAAGCCTGGCTGTCTGTCCGCTGTCTGTCCGCTGTCTGTCCGCACATTGTCAAAGCGTCCATCTTAAAAAACGATTTTGTTGAACAGAATTGGAGACAGTAGATCCAATTTTGATAAACTCCCATATCTACTGGGTGAAATATCACAGTGTGCCATTACAGCAGCAAGATGTGTGACCTGTTGCCACAAGAAAAGGGCAACCAGTGAAGAACAAACACCATTGTAAATACAACCCATATTTATTATGCTTATTTATTTTCCCTTGTGTACTTTAACCATTTGTACATTTTTACAACATTGTATATATATATATATATATATATATATAATAATATGACATTTGTAATGTCTTTATTGTTTTGAAACTTCTATATGTATAATGTTTACTATTAATTTTTATTGTTTATTTCACTTTTGCATATTATCTACCTCACTTGCTTTGGCAATGTTAACACATCTTTCCCATGCCAATAAAGCCCCTTGAATTGAATTGAATTGACAGTAGATACTAGGTCAAACTCTCTCATGATGTGGGAAAATGTTGAATATTGGTATCATGACTTGTGCCACGAATGCTAAAATGTTAGGATGTGGAAGCCGTGCCAGGGACACTACGCTAAAGCCTGTGTGTCTGCTTACAGGGGCAGGAAACCAATATGTAATTTTGTTATTTGGTTGAACTATCCCTTTAAGCTGGGGTCACAGTCTGGTCTTAGTTGAGTGGTGAAAGTATAATTGACATGGGAGTATAGCCTGACCGATGTTCCAGAGGGTTCTGTCCAGGTTTGAGCTCTCAGCTAGTCGTGGCTCTGGTCCTCTGTAGAATAAGATGTATGAGAACATTCTCCTCAGGTCTGGGCTGCTGCTGCATGTCCCTCTGTCTGGGTCTCTGTTAGGGAAGGATGAGAACATTCTCCTCAGGTCTGGGCTGCTGTGGCATGTCCCTCTGTCTGGGTCTCTGTTAGGGAAGGATGAGGACATTCTCCTCAGGTCTGGGCTGCTGTGGCATGTCCCTCTGTCTGGGTCTCTGTTAGGGAAGAAGGATGAGGACATTCTCCTCAGGTCTGGGCTGCTGTGGCATGTCCCTCTGTCTGGGTCTCTGTTAGGGAAGAAGGATGAGAACATTCTCCTCAGGTCTGGGCTGCTGAGGCATGTCCCTCTGTCTGGGTCTCTGTTAGGGAAGGATGAGAACATTCTCCTCAGGTCTGGGCTGCTGAGGCATGTCCCTCTGTCTGGGTCTCTGTTAGGGAAGGATGAGAACATTCTCCTCAGGTCTGGGCTACTGTGGCATGTCCCTCTGTCTGGGTCTCTGTTAGGGAAGGATGAGAACATTCTCCTCAGGTCTGGGCTACTGTGACATGTCCCTCTGTCTGGGTCTCTGTTAGGGAAGGATGAGAACATTCTCCTCAGGTCTGGGCTGCTGTGGCATGTCCCTCTGTCTGGGTCTCTGTTAGGGAAGGATGAGAACATTCTCCTCAGGTCTGGGCTGCTGTGGCATGTCCCTCTGTCTGGGTCTCTGTTAGGGAAGAAGGATGAGGACATTCTCCTCAGGTCTGGGCTGCTGTGGCATGTCCCTCTGTCTGGGTCTCTGTTAGGGAAGGATGAGAACATTCTCCTCAGGTCTGGGCTGCTGTGGCATGTCCCTCTGTCTGGGTCTCTGTTAGGGAAGAAGGATGAGGACATTCTCCTCAGGTCTGGGCTGCTGTGACATGTCCCTCTGTCTGGGTCTCTGTTAGGGAAGGATGAGAACATTCTCCTCAGGTCTGGGCTACTGTGGCATGTCCCTCTGTCTGGGTCTCTGTTAGGGAAGAAGGATGAGGACATTCTCCTCAGGTCTGGGCTGCTGTGACATGTCTCTCTGTCTGGGTCTCTGTTAGGGAAGAAGGATGAGGACATTCTCCTCAGGTCTGGGCTGCTGTGGCATGTCCCTCTGTCTGGGTCTCTGTTAGGGAAGGATGAGAACATTCTCCTCAGGTCTGGGCTGCTGTGGCATGTCCCTCTGTCTGGGTCTCTGTTAGGGAAGAAGGATGAGGACATTCTCCTCAGATCTGGGCTGCTGTGGCATGTCCCTCTGTCTGGGTCTCTGTTAGGGAAGAAGGATGAGAACATTCTCCTCAGGTCTGGGCTGCTGTGGCATGTCTCTCTGTCTGGGTCTCTGTTAGGGAAGAAGGATGAGGACATTCTCCTCAGGTCTGGGCTGCTGTGGCATGTCCCCCTGTCTGGGTCTCTGTTAGGGAAGAAGGATGAGGACATTCTCCTCAGGTCTGGGCTGCTGTGACATGTCCCTCTGTCTGGGTCTCTGTTAGGGAAGAAGGATGAGGACATTCTCCTCAGGTCTGGGCTGCTGTGGCATGTCCCTCTGTCTGGGTCTCTGTTAGGGAAGGATGAGAACATTCTCCTCAGGTCTGGGCTGCTGAGGCATGTCCCTCTGTCTGGGTCTCTGTTAGGGAAGGATGAGAACATTCTCCTCAGGTCTGGGCTGCTGTGGCATGTCCCTCTGTCTGGGTCTCTGTTAGGGAAGAAGGATGAGGACATTCTCCTCAGGTCTGGGCTGCTGTGACATGTCCCTCTGTCTGGGTCTCTGTTAGGGAAGGATGAGAACATTCTCCTCAGGTCTGGGCTGCTGTGGCATGTCCCCCTGTCTGGGTCTCTGTTAGGGAAGAAGGATGAGGACATTCTCCTCAGGTCTGGGCTGCTGTGACATGTCTCTCTGTCTGGGTCTCTGTTAGGGAAGAAGGATGAGGACATTCTCCTCAGGTCTGGGCTGCTGTGGCATGTCCCTCTGTCTGGGTCTCTGTTAGGGAAGAAGGATGAGGACATTCTCCTCAGATCTGGGCTGCTGTGGCATGTCCCTCTGTCTGGGTCTCTGTTAGGGAAGAAGGATGAGAACATTCTCCTCAGGTCTGGGCTGCTGTGGCATGTCCCTCTGTCTGGGTCTCTGTTAGGGAAGAAGGATGAGGACATTCTCCTCAGGTCTGGGCTGCTGTGGCATGTCTCTCTGTCTGGGTCTCTGTTAGGGAAGAAGGATGAGGACATTCTCCTCAGGTCTGGGCTGCTGTGGCATGTCCCCCTGTCTGGGTCTCTGTTAGGGAAGAAGGATGAGGACATTCTCCTCAGGTCTGGGCTGCTGTGGCATGTCCCCCTGTCTGGGTCTCTCTTAGGGAAGAAGGATGAGGACATTCTCCTCAGGTCCGGGCTGCTGAGGCATGTCCCTCTGTCTGGGTCTCTGTTAGGGAAGGATGAGGACATTCTCCTCAGGTCTGGGCTGCTGAGGCATGTCCCTCTGTCTGGGTCTCTGTTAGGGAAGGATGAGGACATTCTCCTCAGGTCTGGGCTGCTGAGGCATGTCCCTCTGTCTGGGTCTCTGTTAGGGAAGGAGCCCTGTCTCTCTGTTAGGGAAGGGAAGAATCTGCAGCTCAGGTTTCTCTACTGTGTATTATTGGCCAGGCAATAGATGTCAAGTTACACACACACACACACACACACACACACACACACACACACACACACACACACAGCGCGGTCACGCGCACGCATGCAGACACATACACTTCCCTGTGTGGTTCGGTGTGTGTGGGTAGTCAAATCTATTTTTATTAGCAGATGTTAATGCGAGTGTAGCAAAATGCTTGTGCTTCTAGTTCCGGCAATGCAGTAATAACCAACGAGTAATCTAACCTAACAATTCCACAACTACAACCTTATACATGCAAGTATAAAGGAATAGTCAAAAGCTGTACTCTTAAGTCCAACTCCATACTAGGAGGTAGAGGGAAAAACTCCCATTGTTAAAACCACTTTAGTGCAGGGTACAGCAGTAGATGATGTCATAGTGGTTGTTGTCGTCCTGGTCCTATTAGTAGGCCAGAGGGGGGCCTACGAAGCAAGCTAGATCCATCTACTCAGGGTTTTCTAAAGCTAACCAGCTTCAGTTAGCGTCAAATCAAATCAAATCAAATGTATTTATATAGCCCTTCGTACATCAGCTGATATCTCAAAGTGCTGTACAGAAACATAGCCTAAAACCCCAAACAGCAAGCAATGCAGGTGTAGAAGCACGGTGGCTAGGAAAAACTCCCTAGAAAGGCCAAAACCTAGGAAGAAACCTAGAGAGGAACCAGGCTATGTGGGGTGGCCTTCTCTTCTGGCTGTGCCGGGTGGAGATTATAACAGAACATTTATGTTCATAAATGACCAGCATGGTCGAATAATAATAAGGCAGAACAGTTGAAACTGGAGCAGCAGCACAGTCAGGTGGAAGTTGAAACTGGAGCAGCAGCATGGCCAGGTGGACTGGGGACAGCAAGGAGTCATCATGTCAGGTAGTCCTGGGGCATGGTCCTAGGGCTCAGGTCAGTTGAAACTGGAACAGCAGCATGGCCAGGTGGACTGGGGACAGCAAGGAGTCATCATGTCAGGTAGTCCTGGGGCATGGTCCTAGGGCTCATGTCCTCCGAGAGAGAGAAAGAAAGAGAGAAGGAGAGAATTAGAGAACGCACACTTAGATTCACACAGGACACCGAATAGGACAGGAGAAGTACTCCAGATATAACAAACTGACCCCAGCCCCCCGACACATAAACTACTGCAGCATAAATACTGGAGGCTGAGACAGGAGGGGTCTTCACATTCCAGCTCAGGCTTCATCCGTACTACGATGGTGGATAATGCTGGTCCGCCTGCCGCTAACTGTAGCAGGCTTGTGACGGCGCATCCTAGTCCAACGCCCAACTCTTCATTGAGACAGTGCTGAAACATCAATCCATGGACGAGTTAGTGCCAAATGTTCATTTGTGCCGAAATAAGAAAAGTTATCTTGCAAATTCAGCAGGCTGTGGTGTGACAGGCTGTTAGAAGTGCCATCTTTATTTGAGTGCTTATCGTTACTGCCATATTTGGTGTGCTTACCAATACACAAGCACCTTTTCCCCCACTCCTATCAATATTTATTCATCTATTGGGTCTTTATCAGGCTCCTGAGTGGCACAGCGGTCTATAGCACTGCATCTCAGTGCAAGAGGTTCAAATCCAGGCTGTATCACATCCGGGCGTGATCGGGAGTCCCATAAGGCAGTGCACAATTGTCCCAGCGTCGTCCGGGTTTGGCCGGGGTAGGCTGTCATTGTAAATAAGAATTTGCCTCGTTAAATAAAGGTCAAATAAACAAAATATATTTACTTTTGTAACAAAAAAAAAGCATCTCCAACTCCCGCATCACTCTGGTCACATGGCCTCAAACTGCACTATTTAGTTTCTTTCCACCGCCCACACACTTAACATTTAGATAATAAAGTGTTTGACCTTTCCATTGTGTTAATGATGGAGGATTGGTTCACTTCCAGTTTTAAAGTATATGTTTTTTCAAGATGATTGAGGAGAAAAGTATCGTCCAACCCATCTTGTATCTCACTGCACCCTCATATGTCTCATCTTGGAATATGCAGACAGACGTGTTAGAAGTACATTTACATTGTAATACTTCTGACAGACAACTTTCTATCTCCGTCCATAACTTTTGGACATCATAGCATCCCCAGGAGGCAGGTATTGTTGAGTCATTTAAGCAATAAGGCCCGAGGGGGTGTGGTATATGGCCAATATACCACGGCTAAGGGATGTTCTTACTCACAACACAACGTGGAGTGCTTGGACACAGCCCTTAGCTGTGGTATATTGGCCATACACCACATACCCCCGAGGTGCCTTATTGCTGTTATAAACTGGTTACCAACATAATTAGAGCAGTAAAAATACATGTTTTGTCATACCTGTGATATACGGTCTGATATATTATGGCTGTCCGCCAATCAGAATTCAGGGCACGAAGAACCACCCAGTGTATAATGTTAGTTCTACACATAAGGTGAGCCACTTTCGTATGAGCTTATTGGTCAATTGCACACAAGGTCCAACTGAAATTTGACTTCCGCTTTTATCCCAACTCCTCTGAAAGACAATGGTTTTGGAGAGGTGCGGGGGGCTGCCACACTGTTGTGGGGAGTTAAGTGCCTTGCTCAAGGGCACAACGGTAGGCAATGGTATCTAGGATTTAATAGTGATGGCTTTCATAGCTACCTCAATAGGTACAAATGATTTATCCTCCACACTCCACGTCCACATAATCCTCTACTTCTTTTTAAATGTCAGTTGCTGTGATATACCTGCCTGTAATGTATGTTTAGTAGATTCTAAACATAACCTGCAGAAATCATAAGTACACTTGTCTGCCTGTCTCACACTCTGCTCTTCTCTGTGTTTTTACCCAGGATCCTTCAGTGCACAAGGTGGCCGGCGGGCGCAAGAAGACTGTGTCCTTCAGTAGCATCCCCTCAGAGAAGAAGGTTTGTTTTTAGTTTCTCTTTTTTTTTTAAATGAAGCAGTTTTAGATCTCTGTCTGTAAATAAAAATGAAATGGGGAACACTTTATTTGAAGGGTACCTAAATAGTATATACAGTATATAAGCATTTCATAACACATTCATAACACACTCATAAGCAGTATATAAGCATTTCATAAAGGCCTTCCTCTTCCGTCGCCTCCAGGTGAGCAGCGCTGCCGACTGCCTGGCCTTCATGCAGGGGGGCTGTGAGCTGAAGAAGGTGCGTCCCAACTCCCGGGTCTACAGTCGTTTCTACACCCTGGACCAGGACCTCAGTTGCCTGCGCTGGGAGCCCTCTAAGAAGGATGGGGAGCGCGCCCGCCTGGACATGGCCACTATCAGGGAGGTTAGGACGGGGAAGAGCACTGAGACCTTCCTGCATAACGGACCTGCTGCAGAACATCTGGCTGAGGAGGCAGCGTTCTCTATCATCCACGGGGATGACTACCAGGTAAGAGGTAGCGTTCTCTATCATCCACGGGGATGACTACCAGGTAAGAGTTAGCTTTCTCTATCATCCACAGGGATGACTACCAGGTAAGAGGTAGCGTTCTCTATCATCCACGGGGATGACTACCAGGTAAGAGGTAGCGTTCTCTATCATCCACAGGGATGACTACCAGGTAAGAGGCAGCGTTCTCTATCATCCACGGGGATGACTACCAGGTAAGAGGTAGCCAGTTCAGTTTAGGCTGCCTTGCCAACTTCTTTTGGAATTGTCATGCCAAGGAGTTGGCAATGGAGCAGAAACAGACTGGCACTCAGGCAAAGGCAAATACAGTGTATTCAGACCCCTTTTCCCACATTTTCAGACCCCTTTTTCCACATTTTGTTACGTTACAGCCTTATTCTAAAATTAATTTTTTATTTTTTTATCTCATCAATCTACACACAATACCACATGATGACAAAGTGAAAACAGGTTTGTAGAATATTTTTCAAATGTATTAAAAATAATAAACAGATACCTTATTTACATAAGTATTCAGAATCTTTGCTATGAGACTCAAAGTTGAGCTCAGGTGCATCCTGTTTCCATTGATCATCCTTGAGATGTTTCTACAACTTGATTTGAGTCCACCTGAGGTAAATTAAATTGATTGGACATTTGGAAAGCCACACACCTGTCTATATAAGGTCCCACAGTTGATGGAGCATGTCAGAGCAAAAACCAAGCCATGAGGTTGAAAGAATTGTTCGTAGAGACAAGATTGTGTCGAGGCACAGATCTGGGGAAGGGTACCAAAACATTTCTGCAGCATTGAAGGTCCCCAAGAATAACCGTTGCCTCCATCATTCTTAAATGGAAGCGGTTTGGAACCACAAAGACTTTTCCTAGAGCTGGGTGCATGACCAAACTGAGCAATCGGGGGAGAAGGGCCTTGGTCAGGGAGTTGACCAAGAACCCGATGGTCACTCTGACAAAGTTCCCCTGTGGAGATGGGAGAACCTTCCAGAAGGACAACCATCTCTGCAGCAGGCCTTTATGGCCAGACGGAAGCCACTCCTCAGTAAATACTGCACGTCCAACCTAGCAGAGCTTGAGAGGATCTGCAGAGAAGAATGGGAGAAACTCCCCAAATACAGGTGTGCCAAGCTTGTAGCATCATACCCAAGAAGACTTGAGGGTACAATCGCTGCCAAAGGTGCTTCAACAAAGTCCTGAGTAAAGTGTCTGAATACTTACACTGAAACATGCATGAGAGCTCCAGCTGTACCGGGAGACGGTGTGATCACGCTCTCCACAGCCGATGTGAGGAAGACCTTTAGACAGGTCAACATTCACTGGGCGACTGGCCCAGTACATCACTGGGGCCAAGCTTCCTGCCATCCAGGACCTCTATACCAAATTGTCAGACTCCAGCCACCCTAGTCAGACTGTTCTCTCTGCTACCGCACGGCAAGTGGTACTGGAGCGCCAAGTCTAGGTCCAAGAGGCTTCTGAACAGCTTCTACCCCAAGCCATAAGACTCCTGAACATCTAGTCAAATGGCTACCCAGACTATTCGTATTGCCCCCCCCCCCCTGACTCTGTACCGGCCCCCCTGTATGTATTGTTATTTTTTACTGCTGCTCTTTAATTACTTGTTACTTTTATCTCTTATTCTTATCCATATTTTTTGAAACTGCACTGTCGGTTAGGGGCTCGTAAGCAAACATTTCACTGTTGTATTTGACGCATGTGAGAAATACAATTTGATTTGATTTAAAAACCTGTTTTTACTTTTTCATTATAGAGCATTGTGTGTAGATTGATGATGGGGGGTAAAACGATGTAATCAACTTTAGAATAAGGCTGTAACGTAACAAGATGTGGTAAAGGTGATTTACTTTTGACTTGTTTTACTGGGGGAAAAAATGTGTTTAATTTAATGTGATTTGTATTTCCTAGTCTCTGGACCTGGTGGCTCTCTCCCCTGACGTGGCCAACATCTGGGTAACGGGGCTGCGCTACCTGGTGTCCCACCCCTCTGTCATCGGGCATGGAGGGGGGGCAGGCGGGGGAGGAGGTCTGGGAGAGGGGAGCATCATAGGGGAGGGTAGCCTCGGCAGTAAAATGAGGAGGGATTGGCTGGCCGCAGAGTTTGCCGAGGTGGATGAAGATGGATACGGGGTCGTCTCAGAGGATACGGCCGTGGCAACCATCTGCAAGCTGTATCCTGGGATCAAGGAAGCTAAGGTGTGTGTCTGTGTGAGGGGACGGGACTACAGTTAAACTAGAGGGGGGATTGTCTTCATAGCGGTCTTACCATCTGTCCCGGCATCAAGGAAACTTAAATAAGAGGACTGGGGTAGACTTAGAAGAAAGACTAATACTGTATATATGTTAATGGTAGACTGGAGTAAAACTAGACAGAGTAGAAAAGGTTTAAAGATTATTAGAGTTGAGGTCAATTCCGTTATCAATTCAATCAATTGTGGCCCGGTTTCTTTTATTAAATTGTCTGTGATACTTATGATAGCAATAGTTACTATAACAGCTTGAATTATAAAAATGATTGTCTTCATAGCTGGATATCTAATGTAAATATGGAACATGCTCTAGGTGGATATCCAACCTAGTTATGTAAGTTTACTTATACTTAGTAGCATGGTGGGTGTACAGATGGAGTCTGCATATAATATACACATACAGATACAGTACCAGTCAAAGGTTTGGACACACCTTCTCATTCCAGGGTTGTTCTTATTTTTGACTATTTTCTACATTGTATAATAATAGTGAAGACATCAAAACTATGAAATAACTCATATGGAATCATGTAGTAACCATAAAAATGACCCATGCTATGTTAATATATTTTATATTTGAGATTCTTCAAAGTAGCCAATCTTTGCCTTGATGATAGCTTTCCACGCTCTTGGCATTCTCTCAACCAGCTTCATGAGTTGGTCACCTGGAATGTATTTCAATTAACAGGTGTGCCTTCTTAAAAGTTCATTTGTGGAATTTCTTTCCTTCTTAATGTGTTTGAGCCAACACATTAAGGGTTAGTACAGCATACAGGAGATGGCCCTATTTGGTAAAATACCAAGTCCATATTATGGCAAGAACAGCTCAAATAAGCAAAGAGAAACGGAAATGTAGAAAATAGTAAAAATAAATCAAAACCGTTGAATGAGTAGATGTGTCCGAACGTTTGACTGGTACTGTATACACTATCGTTCAGAAGTTTGGGGTCACTTAGAAATGTTCTTGTTTTTGAAAGAAAAGCAAAAAAAATGTTTCCATTTATAATAACGTGAAATTGATCAGAAATACAGTGTAGACATTGTTAATGTTGTAAATTACTATTGTAGCTGGAAACGGCAGATAAAAAAAAGAAAAAGAAATTGAATATCTACAGAGGCCCATTATCAGCAACCTTCACTCCTGTGTTCCAATGGCACGTTGTGTTAGCTAATCCAAGTTTATCATTTCAAAAAGGATAATTGATCATTAGGAAAACCCTTTTGCAGTTGTGTTAGTACAGCTGAAAACTGTTGTACTGATTAAAGAAGCAATAAAACTGTCCTTCTTTAGACTAGTTGATTATCTAGAGCATCGGCATTAGTGGGTTCGATTAAAGGCTCAAAATGGCCCCGGTGCACAACTGAGCAAGAGGACAAGTACATTAGTGTCTAGTCTAGATGCCTCACAAGTCCTCAACTGGCAGCTTCATTAAATAGTACCCGCAAAACACCAGTCTCAACAGTGAAGAGGTGACTCCGGGATGCTGGCCTTTTAGGTAAAGTTGCAAAGAAAAAGCCAGATCTCAGACTGGCCAATAAAAATTAAAGATTTAGATCCCAGACACTGGACAGAGGAAGATTGGAAAAAAGTGTTATAGACAGACGAATCTAAGTTTGAGGTGTTTGGCTCACAAAGAAGAACATTCGTGAGACGCAGAAAATGTAAAAGATGCTGGAGGAGTGCTTGACGCCAACTGTCAAGCATGGTGGAGGCAATGTGATGGTCTGGGGTTGCTTTGGTGGTGGTAAAGTGGGAGATTTGTACAGGGTAAAAGGGATCTTGGAAGAAGGAAGGCTATCGCTCCATTTTGCAACGTCATGCCATACCCTGTGGATGGCGCTTAATTGGAGCCAATTTCCTCCTACAACAGTACAATGACCCAAAGCACAGCTCTAAACTAGGTAATAACTATTTAGGGAAGAAGCAGTCAGCTGGTATTTTGTCTATAATGGAGTGACCAGCACAGTTATCTGATCTCAACCCTGTTGAGCTGTTGTGGGAGCAGCTTGACCGTGTGGTATGTAAGAAGTGCCCATCAAGCCAATCCAATTTGTGGGAGGTGCTTCAGGAAGCATGGGGTGAAATCTCTTCAGATTACCTCAACAAATTGACAACTAGAATGACAAAGGTCTGCAAGGCTGTAATTGCTGCAAATGAACAAAAGCGGAGTTTGAAGGACACAATTATTATTTCAATTAAAAATCATTATTTATAACCTTGTCAACGTCTTGACTATTTCATGTCTTGAACTCATGTCATGTATGTTTTCATGGAAAACAAGGACATTTCTAAGTGGCCCCAAACTTTTGTGCGTGTGTGTGTGGTGTGTGTGTGTGTGTGTGTGGTGTGTGTAGTGTGTGTGTGTGTGTGTGTGTGTGGTGTGTGTGTGTGTGTGTGTGTGCGCGACATACATACAGTTGAAATCGGAAGTTTACATACATACACATAGCCAAATATATTTAAACTCAGTTTTTCACAATTCCTGACATTTAATCCTAGTAAAAATTCCCTGTTTTAGGTAAGTTAGGATCACCACTTTATTTTAAGAATGTGAAATATCAGAATGATAGTAGAGCGAATTATTTATTTCAGCTTTTATTTCTTTCATCACATTCTCAGTGGATCAGAAGTTTACCTCCCCTCAATTAGTTTTTGGTAGAATTGACTTTGGTAGAATTGTTTAACTTGGGTCAATCGTTTCGGGTAGCCTTCCACAAGCTTCCCACAATAAGTTGGGTGAATTTTGGCCCATTCCTCCTGACAGAGCTGGTGTAACTGAGTCAGGTTTGCAGGCCTCCTTTCTGTAGGATTGAGGTCAGGGCTTTGTGATGGCCACTCCAATACTTTGAATGTGTTGTCCTTAAGCCATTTTGCCACAACTTTGGAAGTATGCTTGGGGTCATTGTCCATTTGGAAGACCCATTTGCGACCAAGCTTTAACTTCATGACTGATGTCTTGAGATGTTGCTTCAATATATTAAATATAATATATATAATTTTACTTTCTCCTGATGCCATCTATTTTGTGAAGTGCTATTTTTATTTCATCAGACCAGAGGACAATTCTCCAAAAAGTACGATCTTTGTCCTCATGTGCAGTTGCAAACCGGAGTCTGGCTTTTTTTTATGGCGGTTTTGGAGCAGTGGCTTCTTCCTTGCTGAGCGGCCTTTCAGGTTGTGTCGATATAGGACTCGTTTTACTGTGGATATAGATACTTTTGTACCTATTTCCTCCAGCATCTTCAAAAGGTCCTTTGCTGTTGTTCTGTTATTGATTTGCACTTTTCACACCAAAGTACGTTCATCTCTAGGAGACAGAACACGTCTCTTTCCTGAGCGGTATGACGGCTGCGTGGTCCCATGTTGATTATACTTGTGTACTATTGTTTGTACAGATGAACGTGGTACCTTCAGGCATTTGGATCTTGCTCCCAAGGATGAGCCAGACTTGTGGAGGTCTACAATTTGTTTTCTGAGGTCTTGGCTGATTTCTTATAATTTTCCCATGATGTCAAACAAAGAGGCACTGAGTTTGAAGGTAGACCTTGAAATACAGCCATAGGTACACCTCCAATTGACTCAAATAATGTCAATTAGCCTATCAGAAGCTTCTAAAGCCATGACATAATTTTCTGGTATTTTCCAAGCTGTTGAAAGGCACAGTCAACTTAGTGTATGTGAACTTCTGACCCACTGGAATTGTGATACAGTGAATTTTAAATGTCATAATCTGTCTGTAAACAATTGCTGGAAAATGACTTGTGTCATGCACAAAGTAGATATCCTAACCGACTTGATAAAACTATAGTTTGTTAACAATACATTTGTGGAGTGGTTGAAAACCTAACCTAAGCATATGTAAACTTCAGAATTCAATTGTGTATATATACATACTGAGTAGGGGAAAAAACATTAAGAACACCTGCTCTTTCCATGACATAGACAGACCAGGTAAATCCAGGTGAAAGCTATGATTCCTTATTCATAGGTCACTTGTTACATCCACTTTAATCAATGTAGATGAAGGGGAGGAGACAAGTTAAAGAATTATTTTTTTAGCCTTGAGACAATTGAAACATGGATTGTGTATGTATGCCATTCAGAGGGTGAATGAACCACACAAACAATTTAAGTGCCTTTGAACAGGGTATGGTAGTAGATGCCAGGCGTACCGGTTTGTGTCACGAACTGCAATGCTGCTGGGTTTTTCACGCTCAACAGTTTCCTGTGTGTATGAAGAATGGTCCACCACCCAAAGGACATCCAGACAACGTGACACAACTGGGAAGCATTGGAGTCAACATGGGCCAGCATCCTTGTGGAATGCGTTCGACACCTTGTAGAGTCAACATGGGCCAGCATCCTTGTGGAATGCTTTCGACACATTGTAGAGTCAACATGGGCCAGCATCCTTGTGGAACGCTTTCGACACATTGTAGAGTCAACATGGGCCAGCATCCTTGTGGAACGCTTTCGACACCTTGTAGAGTCAACATGGGCCAGCATCCTTGTGGAACGCTTTCGACACATTGTAGAATCCATAGCCCGACGAATTAGAGGATATTCTGAGGGCAAAAGGGGGAGCAACTCAATATTAGGAGGGTGTTCTTAATGTTGATTGATTGATTTAATTTATTTGTAATTTATTTGTCAAATCCATTCATAATAGTCCTCCAGCTGGTGACGCCTCCACATACAAATCATCAAGGATAACACAATAAACATTAACAGCTTATTTCCATTGCGGTCCTTGTTTGATGTACTCAGTGTTCATAATGTATACAGACAGGAAATATCAGGGACTGCTGACGACCTAACAGTACAGAACGTCAGAGCAATATTATAGTCAACTGAATCACGCCGCAGGACATTTTTACAAGGATGAAGATATTCTGGGATAAACAGTAGGAAACCAGATAGCAGCTGGAGATACACAGGCCTAAATACAGCCAATCAGAGGTGTTTGTGTGAGAGGGTGTGTGTGTGAGAGAGCATGTAGGTGTGTGTGTGTTCATGCTGGACTGCAGCTCCATAGCTACTCTGTCTGAATCAACGCTGTGACATCAGTACAGATGCCCATGTGTGTGCAAGTCTCTCCTGTAGACCATTTATTATTATATGATTTATTTCACCTTTATTTAACCAGGTAGGCTAGTTGAGAACAAGTTCTCATTTACAACTGCGACCTGGCCAAGATAAAGCAAAGCAGTGTGAACAGACAACACAGAGTTACACATGGAGTAAACACTAAACAAGTCAATAACAAGAGAAGAAGAAGAGGTGAAAGAGAAGAAGAGTCTATATACATTGTGTGCAAAAGGCATGAGGAGGTAGGCGAATAATTACAATTTAGCAGATTAACACTGGAGTGATAAATTATCAGATGGTCATGTGCAGGTAGAGATACTGGTGTGCAAAAGAGCAGAAAAATAAATAAATAAAAACAGTATGGGGATGAGGTAGGTAAATTGGGTGGGCTATTTGGCATGGAAGGATAGCCCAGGGGCACTAGTCAGGGGGCTAGTAGCATGGAAAGGTAAGCCAGGGGCACAAGTCAGGGGGCTAGTAGCATGGAAGGGTAGGCCCGGGGCTCTAGTCAGGGGGCTAGTAGCATGGAAGGGTAGGCCCGGGGCACTAGTCAGGGGGCTAGTAGCATGGAAGGGTAGGCCAGGGGCTCTAGTCAGGGGGCTAGTAGCATGGAAGGGTAGGCCAGGGACTCTAGTCAGGAAGCTAGTAGCATGGAAGGGTAGGCCAGGGGCTCTAGTCAGGGGGCTAGTAGCATGGAAGGGTAGGCCAGGGGCTCTAGTCAGGGGGCTAGTAGCATGGAAGGGTAGGCCCGGGGCACTAGTCAGGGGGCTAGTAGCATGGAAGGGTAGGCCAGGGGCTCTAGTCAGGGGGCTAATAGCATGGAAGGGTAGGTAGATTTCTTTCATATCCGTTCTCGTAAGGAAATAAACCGAAATTAAGTTAATTTCATTGTAGAATAATGGGCACCCTATAATTTAGCTCAATAATTCCTACACTCTGTGGAATATTTACATTTCACTGCCCTTTCTAAACCTGCTCTTCTCATCTCTCTGCACTTCCTCTTTCTCTCATCATTCATCCTTCTCTCTTCCTCTGTCTCATCCCTTCTTCCCTTTTCCCGCTCCTTCCTTCCAAATCCCCCCCCCTCCAGGTGCGCCTGAGGTTCAAGGAGATTCAGAGGAGCAAGGAGAAGCTGACGTCTCACGTGACGCGCGAGGAGTTCCAGGAGGCCTTCTGTGAGCTATGCACTCGGCCAGACGTCTACTTCCTGTTGGTCCAACTCTCCAAGGACCGCGAGTGTCTGGACGCCCAGGACCTCCGTCTCTTCCTGGAGACGGAGCAAGGCCTGTCTCTGGCCACGGCCGAGGGCTGTCTGGAACTGGTCCGACGCTTCGAGCCCTCCGGTCCTGGGAAAGAGAGAGGTCTATTGGCTCTGGATGGATTCTCCCGCTACCTGCAGTCCCCAGAGTGCCAGCTGTTTGACGTGGAACACCAGGCAGTGTGTCAGGATATGAGCCTGCCCCTGTCCCACTACTACATCAGTACCTCCTATCGGTCCTATCTCCTGGATGACCAGGTCCATGGGAGGGCTGATCTAGGGGGCCTGACCAGGGCTCTCCAGGCCGGGTGTCGGTGCCTAGAGCTGGGGGTGACAGACGGCCCAGAGGGGGAGCCGCTCCTGGGGGTGGACTATGGTCCTGATGCCCACCACCACCACCATCACCACCATCACCACGCCCCTGTCACCATCCGCAGTGCCCTGGAGGTGGTCAATAAGTACGCCTTCCTGACCTCGCCCTATCCGCTTCTGCTCTACCTGTGCCAGCGCTGTTCTCCCTCCCAGCAGCGTACCTTGGCCCAGCACCTGAGGAAAGTGTTCTCTACACGTCTCTACACCCCTGAGGCCCTGCCGGTCAGCCTGGGGGGGCGAGCCACCACCCTACCCTCCCCAGAGCAGCTGAAGGGCCGAGTGCTGCTGGTGGGGAAGAAGCTACCGCCCGAAGAGGAGGGGTCTGAGGGAGAGGTGTCAGAGGAGGACGAGGAGATAGGGGGAGGCGGGCCCTTGGCTGGTCGGAAAATGACCATACCCGGGGAGGAGGAACTGGGTGCGGTTTTAGTGGTGCCCCCGCCCCCTCAGCCCAGGAGGCTCCGCCTTCGACATGAGCTATCAGATCTAGTGGGCGTGGCTAGAACCGGAAGCCGTAGTTTCTACAACCACCGAGAAACAAGGAAACAAGGACAGCAGCACTCCCCGCCCAGCACCCCCTCCACCCCGGGCACGCCCTTTCCCCCTGAGTCGCCCTATTGGACACTGTGCTCCCTGGGAGAGGGAGAAGCGGGACGGCTGGCCAGTGAGAGCCCAGAGGAATTAGTAAGCTTCACTAAGCGGACCCTGAGCCGTGTTCGGCCAAGCTCCGTCCGCCTGGACTCCTCCAACCCCAACCCCCAGGGCTACTGGAAGGGCGGGGTCCAGCTAGTGGCCCTCAACCAGCAGACCCCCGGGGCCATGCTGGACCTCCACAGAGGCCGGTTCACCCAGAACGGGGGCTGTGGCTTCGTGCTGCGACCAGGGGTCATGAGAGATGAGGTGTCCTACTTCAGTGCTGTGACCCAGGGCTGTGTGCCTGGCGTTCCCCCTCAGACCCTCAGGGTGAAGGTGATCAGCGCTCACAGCCTGCCCAAGCCGCAGGGCGCCGGGGCTAAAGGAGAGGTTATAGATCCCTACGTGGTTCTGGAGCTGCATGGGGTACCGGCGGACTGCGCTGAGCAACGGACCAGGACTGCAGCACAGAACCAGGATGACCCACTGTTTGATGAGACTTTTGAGTTTCAGGTGAGAGATCAGTAATGTAGACCACATACACCTGAGATTTCACCAACATATCCTCAGACTAAGAGCACGGTCCACACACACAACCTGAGTGTTCTTACACTAACATCTAATGCACTCCCAGTGGACAGTGAAATGATGTCATTACAAACACAAACTGACAGTCATTTCAACTAGTTTTGCCTGCTAAATCTGGACAGATTATGTGTTTGTCCCTGATAATAATGACAACACATAACGCAAACGTCCATTTCATAAGGATACACAACAATACGTTTGGGATACACAACAATACGTTTTCCCATAGCGACAGACAGCTCTCAATCCATTCCCATAGCGACAGACCGACAAAGCCATTCCATTCCCATAGCGACAGACAGAGCCATTCCATTCCCATAGCGACAGACAGGCAGAGCTCTCATTCCATTCCCATAGCGACTGACAGACCGAGCCATTCCATTCCCATAGCGACAGACAGACAGAGCTCTCATTCCATTCCCATAGCAACAGACAGAGCTCTCATTCCGTTCCCATAGCAACAGACAGAGCTCTCATTCCATTCCCATAGCGACAGACAGACAGAGCTCTCATTCCATTCCCATAGCGACAGACAGACAGAGCTCTCATTCCATTCCCATAGCGACAGACAGACAGAGCTCTCATTCCATTCCCATAGCGACAGACAGACAGAGCTCTCATTCCATTCCCATAGCAACAGACAGAGCTCTCATTCCGTTCCCATAGCAACAGACAGAGCTCTCATTCCGTTCCCATAGCGACAGACAGACAGAGCTCTCATTCCATTCCCATAGCGACAGACAGACAGAGCTCTCATTCCATTCCCATAGCGACAGACAGACAGAGCTCTCATTCCATTCCCATAGCGACAGACAGACAGAGCTCTCATTCCATTCCCATAGCGACAGACAGACAGAGCCATTGTGATTCCCCTGAGCCCTTGTGGGAGATTTAGTTATGAAGACAGATGGTCAGGGATTATACAACACTACCCATGTCGTCATGATGGCAAATGTGGGAATGGAGAGAGAACAGTTGGAGAGTAGGTCTACGGTAGTATTGACCAATGGTGTGGGAATGGAGAGAGAACAGTTGGAGAGTAGGTCTACGGTAGCATTGACCAATGGTGTGGGAATGGAGAGAACAGTTGGAGATTAGGTCTACGGTAGCACTGACCAATGGTGTGGGAATGGAGAGAGAACAGTTGGAGAGTAGGTCTACGGTAGCATTGACCAATAGCATTGACCAATGGTGTGGGAATGGAGAGAGAACAGTTGGAGAGTAGGTCTACGGTAGCATTGTCCAATGGTGTGGGAATGGAGAGAGAACAGTTGGAGAGTAGGTCCACGGTAGCATTGACCAATGGTGTGGGAATGGAGAGAGAACAGTTGGAGAGTAGGTCTACGGTAGTATTGACCAATGGTGTGGGAATGGAGAGAGAACAGTTGGAGAGTAGGTCTACGGTAGCATTGACCAATGGTGTGGGAATGGAGAGAGAACAGTTGGAGAGTAGGTCTACGGTAGCATTGACCAATGGTGTGGGAATGGAGAGAGAACAGTTGGAGAGTAGGTCTACGGTAGCATTGACCAATGGTGTGGGAATGGAGAGAGAACAGTTGGAGAGTAGGTCTACGGTAGTATTGACCAATGGTGTGGGAATGGAGAGAACAGTTGGAGAGTAGGTCTACGGTAGTATTGACCAATGGTGTGGGAATGGAGAGAACAGTTGGAGAGTAGGTCTACGGTAGTATTGACCAATGGTGTGGGAATGGAGAGCGAACAGTTGGAGAGTAGGTCTACGGTAGCATTGACCAATGGTGTGGGAATGGAGAGAACAGTTGGAGAGTAGGTCTACGGTAGCATTGACCAATGGTGTGGGAATGGAGAGAGAACAGTTGGAGAGTAGGTCTACGATAGCACTGACCAATGGTGTGGGAATGGAGAGGAGAGAGAACAGTTGGAGAGTAGGTCTACGGTAGTATTGACCAATGGTGTGGGAATGGAGAGAGAACAGTTGGAGAGTAGGTCTACGGTAGTATTGACCAATGGTGTGGGAATGGAGAGAACAGTTGGAGAGTAGGTCTACGGTAGCATTGACCAATGGTGTGGGAATGGAGAGAGAACAGTTGGAGAGTAGGTCTACGGTAGCATTGACCAATGGTGTGGGAATGGAGAGAGAACAGTTGGAGAGTAGGTCTATGATAGCACTGACCAATGGTGTGGGAATGGAGAGGAGAGAGAACAGTTGGAGAGTAGGTCTACGGTAGTATTGACCAATGGTGTGGGAATGGAGAGAGAACAGTTGGAGAGTAGGTCTACGGTAGTATTGACCAATGGTGTGGGAATGGAGAGAACAGTTGGAGAGTAGGTCTACGGTAGTATTGACCAATGGTGTGGGAATGGAGAGAGAACAGTTGGAGAGTAGGTCTACGGTAGCATTGACCAATGGTGTGGGAATGGAGAGAACAGTTGGAGATTAGGTCTACGGTAGCACTGACCAATGGTGTGGGAATGGAGAGAGAACAGTTGGAGAGTAGGTCTACGGTAGCATTGACCAATGGTGTGGGAATGGAGAGAGAACAGTTGGAGAGTAGGTCTACGGTAGCATTGACCAATGGTGTGGGAATGGAGAGAGAACAGTTGGAGAGTAGGTCTACGGTAGTATTGACCAATGGTGTGGGAATGGAGAGAACAGTTGGAGAGTAGGTCTACGGTAGTATTGACCAATGGTGTGGGAATGGAGAGAACAGTTGGAGAGTAGGTCTACGGTAGTATTGACCAATGGTGTGGGAATGGAGAGAGAACAGTTGGAGAGTAGGTCTACGGTAGCATTGACCAATGGTGTGGGAATGGAGAGAGAACAGTTGGAGAGTAGGTCTACGGTAGTATTGACCAATGGTGTGGGAATGGAGAGAGAACAGTTGGAGAGTAGGTCTACGGTAGCATTGACCAATGGTGTGGGAATGGAGAGAGAACAGTTGGAGAGTAGGTCTACGGTAGTATTGACCAATGGTGTGGGGATGGAGAGAGAACAGTTGGAGAGTAGGTCTACGGTAGCATTGACCAATGGTGTGGGAATGGAGAGAGAACAGTTGGAGAGTAGGTCTACGGTAGCATTGACCAATGGTGTGGGAATGGAGAGAGAACAGTTGGAGAGTAGGTCTACGGTAGCATTGACCAATGGTGTGGGAATGGAGAGAGAACAGTTGGAGAGTAGGTCTACGGTAGTATTGACCAATGGTGTGGGAATGGAGAGAACAGTTGGAGAGTAGGTCTACGGTAGTATTGACCAATGGTGTGGGAATGGAGAGAACAGTTGGAGAGTAGGTCTACGGTAGTATTGACCAATGGTGTGGGAATGGAGAGAACAGTTGGAGAGTAGGTCTACGGTAGTATTGACCAATGGTGTGGGAATGGAGAGAGAACAGTTGGAGAGTAGGTCTACGGTAGCATTGACCAATGGTGTGGGAATGGAGAGAGAACAGTTGGAGAGTAGGTCTACGGTAGTATTGACCAATGGTGTGGGAATGGAGAGAGAACAGTTGGAGAGTAGGTCTACGGTAGACATTGACCAATGGTGTGGGAATGGAGAGAACAGTTGGAGAGTAGGTCTACGGTAGTATTGACCAATGGTGTGGGAATGGAGAGAACAGTTGGAGAGTAGGTCTACGGTAGCATTGACCAATGGTGTGGGAATGGAGAGAACAGTTGGAGAGTAGGTCTACGGTAGCATTGACCAATGGTGTGGGAATGGAGAGAGAACAGTTGGAGAGTAGGTCTACGGTAGCATTGACCAATGGTGTGGGAATGGAGAGAGAACAGTTGGAGAGTAGGTCTACGGTAGCATTGACCAATGGTGTGGGAATGGAGAGAGAACAGTTGGAGAGTAGGTCTACGGTAGCATTGACCAATGGTGTGGGAATGGAGAGAGAACAGTTGGAGAGTAGGTCTACGGAAGTATTGACCAATGGTGTGGGAATGGAGAGAACAGTTGGAGAGTAGGTCTAGGTAGTATTGACCAATGGTGTGGGAATGGAGAGAACAGTTGGAGAGTAGGTCTACGGTAGCATTGACCAATGGTGTGGGAATGGAGAGAATAGTTGGAGAGTAGGTCTACGGTAGTATTGACCAATGGTGTGGGAATGGAGAGAACAGTTGGAGAGTAGGTCTACGGTAGCATTGACCAATGGTGTGGGAATGGAGAGAACAGTTGGAGAGTAGGTCTACGGTAGTATTGACCAATGGTGTGGGAATGGAGAGAACAGTTGGAGAGTAGGTCTACGGTAGCATTGACCAATGGTGTGGGAATGGAGAGAACAGTTGGAGAGTAGGTCTACGGTAGCATTGACCAATGGTGTGGGAATGGAGAGAGAACAGTTGGAGAGTAGGTCTACGGTAGTATTGACCAATGGTGTGGGAATGGAGAGAACAGTTGGAGAGTAGGTCTACGGTAGCATTGACCAATGGTGTGGGAATGGAGAGAACAGTTGGAGAGTAGGTCTACGGTAGCATTGACCAATGGTGTGGGAATGGAGAGAACAGTTGGAGAGTAGGTCTACAATTGACCAATGGTGTGGGAATGGAGAGAACAGTTGGAGAGTAGGTCTACGGTAGCATTGACCAATGGTGTGGGAATGGAGAGAACAGTTGGAGAGTAGGTCTACGGTAGCATTGACCAATGGTGTGGGAATGGAGAGAGAACAGTTGGAGAGTAGGTCTACGGTAGTATTGACCAATGGTGTGGCACGCTAATCTAGTTGTATTGCAGATAATAACAATATGTTAAGAACAATGGTCTTATGTTATGAGAAACAAAACATGAACTACAAAGTATTGTAAAAACTTTAACAACTAAGAAAGAAACCAAAGCCAGTGGTTAAGCTCTGTTTAGCTCATTATCCCTGTGGCCAGTAACCTAAGGCTTGGTGGGCGACTAGAAGGTAATGTGGCGTGACTCTACAGACACACACTCACGAGGCAGAGACACATGGGTCCTCTCTGGGAACACACACACACAGAGAGAGGGGGATGCTGTTTAGACTCCCCTCTTCATGCCTCTTTTAAACCTCAAATACACTACACTTTTGTAAATGTCCTGGAAATGTATCCTGCAACAGGGTGATCAAATGAAGATCCTACATCTGTACATCCCTATTAGATTGATGGAGCTCCATGCTAAAACGTTAAAATCTACACTAGCACAGAATGAGCTGTATAAACTATTGGAACCAAACTTAAAAAGAACTGATGTTGGGACAAGATGGAGGAAAATTTTGGAATATAACTTAAGAAATTACAGTTAACGAACATGTACGCTTCATCCACAATAAATGAATGTATACAATTTATTATACAAGAGACAAAATTCACAAATTCTACACTTAACGAAAATGTACACTTAATCCAGAATAAATTAATGTATAGAATTTATTAAACACGAGACAAAATTCACAAATTCTACAGCGCATTGGCAGAGTCATGTCATAAGTGTTTAACCTAACAATGACTCACCAATCCCTGCCTCCTGGGGATGCTATGATGTCCAAAAGTTATGGACGGAGATAGAAAGTTGTCTGTCAGAAGTATTACGATGTAAACTTACTTTTAACACGTCTGTCTGCATATTCCAAGACGAGGCATATGGGGGTGTAGTGAGATACACAATGGCCTGGACGATTCTCTTCTCATCTTGAAAAATGTACACTGAAAACATGGAAATCAATCAATACACCATCATTTAACACAATGGAAAATCAAATGATTTATTATTGAAAAATTGAAATAGCATGGGTGACCAGGAAAACAAATGGATACAATTTAAGGCCATGTGACGAACAGTAATACAGGAACTAGGAATGGAGGTGTTAGCAGGCAGGTCTGGGTAGAGGACATGTAGTCGTTGTGTGTCGAAACACATTCATCACACTGAGAGCCCAGAAACCAATGGCGGACCAGTAAGTGTGTGTGGGTTTCTGTGTGTGTGGGTTTCTGTGTGTGTGGGTTTCTGTGTGTGTGGGTTTCTGTGTGTGTGGGTTTCTGTGTGTGCGTGTGTTTCTGTGTGTGCGTGTGTTTCTGTGTGTGCGTGTGTTTTGTGTGTGTGTGTGTTTCTGTGTGTGTTTCTGTGTGTGTGTGTGTTTCTGTGTGTGTTTCTGTGTGTGTGTGTGTGTGTGTTTCTGTGTGTGTGTGTTTCTGTGTGTGTGTGGGTTTCTGTGTGTGTGTGTTTCTGTGTGTGTGTGTTTCTGTGTGTGTGTGTTTCTGTGTGTGTGTGTGTGTGTTTTTCTGTGTGTGGGTGTGTTTTATTGGATGTTTATGCGTCATAATGATCTGCTGTCTGTGTCTCCTCTCACAATGAATATGTATAGCCACACTAACACAGCCATAAGTCCTGCTACTGCCAGTGGGTGTTCTAGTTAATATATTCCTCACCATGTTCATGGTGGTTTTATTCCAATGTATTTCATTTGTCTGATTAATACTGTTTGTACTGATGCCACCCAGGTTAATAATGTGTGAGCGTGAGTACATGTGCATACCTGAATATGTACCTATGTGTGATATTGAATGTACAAATATACTGAATGTCGATGTCATGGATAATATAATGTGGCCCGGGGGAATGAAGAGACATCACCATCCAACAGTATTGGGTAACAATCCTGGAAATGTGTCTGTTGCTGCACCTGTGCTCATGATTGGTTGCCATCTGTCCTTCCCAGGTGAACATGCCGGAGTTGGCGCTCCTCCGCTTCGTGGTATTGGACGATGACTACATCGGAGACGACTTCATTGGCCAGTACAGCGTGGCCTTCGAGTGCCTTCAGCCAGGCTACCGCAACGTGCCCCTGCTGGGTCTGGTGGGAGACCCCTTGCCCCACGCCAGCCTATTTGTCCATGTGGCCGTGACCAATCGGCGAGGGGGGGGCAAGGCCCAGAGGAGGGGTCTGTCTGTGCGGAGAGGGGTGCGGCGGGGGCGAGAGTACGTGACCCTACGGAACACGGGTATTAAAGCTCTGGATGATACGTTCCGTCCCGCTAGCGCCCCTCTCAAGGAGGCCACGGACCTGCGGGAGGATGCACAGGTGAGAGGGGTCAAAGGTTAATTCTATTTCTCAAACACTTGCTGCGTTGCGAAGAAGTCCCTCTCTTCCATGTAGTATGGACTGGCTCACTTCCCTTCATGGATTTCCAGTCATCTGATTGGTGTAATGTGGGGCTAGAGGGAGTTTCCACAATTTTTTATTTATTTTATTTCACCTTTATTTAACCAGGTAGGCCAGTTGAGAACAAGTTCTCATTTACAACTGCGACCTGGCCAAGATAAAGCAAAGCAGTGCGTCACAAACAACAACACAGAGTTACACATGGAATAAACAAACATACAGTCAATAACACAATAGAAAAAAAATCAAGTGTGTGCAAATGAGATAAGGGAGGTAAGGCAATAAATAGGCCATAGTGGCGAAATAATTACAGTATAGCAATTAAACACTGGAGTGATAGATGTGCAGAAGATGAATGTGCAAGACAAGACACTGGGGTGCAAAGGAGCAAAAATAAATAACAGTATGGGGATAGTTTGATGGGCTATGTACAGATGGGCTATGTACAGGTGCAGTGATCTGTGAGCTGCTCTGACAGCTGGTGCTTAAAGTTAGTGAGGGAGATATGAGTCACCAGCTTCAGTGACTTTTGCAGTTCGTTCCAGTCATCAATCTATCAATTGTCTGTTCCTTTTTAACAATGGACATCTAATTAGCATAATACTCAAAAGTCCCACCAACATCCGTCAGTTTAAGATATGAAACTTGTTAGTTTATTGAATCCACTGCATCCTCCAATGTCGTCCTTCTGCATCTGTGGTGAAAGGTGGCAGAGCTAGAGAGGTGTTTGACAGACCATAAGGCATCTGTGGTGAAAGGTGGCAGAGCTAGAGAGGTGTTTGTCAGACCATAAGACATCTGTGGTGAAAGGTGGCAGAGCTAGAGAGATGTTTGACAGACCATAAGGCATCTGTGGTGAAAGGTGGCAGAGCTAGAGAGGTGTTTGTCAGACCATAAGACATCTGTGGTGAAAGGTGGCAGAGCTAGAGAGGTGTTTGTCAGACCATAAGACATCCCAAATATCGGTCTTCTGTAGCATCTGAACGGTTTGACCTACAAACTATTATGACCCCTCTGACTCATACAAAACACGATGGTGTTCTTCGTTTTGTTCTACGAACCCCACAAGCCTCACGGGACTCTTCTGAAGTCGGTACAATCTGCCAACGTCTGTCTGTAGCGTCTGAACAGTTTGGGCTACACACTGATATGACCCCTCTGTGGAAAGGTGAGACTCTCACAAATACGTTCATCAGTTGTTTTTCTCCAGGATGCCCACAAGCCTCACAAGCCAAATTTTAAAAAAAAAAATATATATATATATATATATTTTTTACCCCTTTTTCTCCCCAATTTCGTGGTATCCAATTGTTAGTAGCTACTATCTTGTCTCATCGCTACAACTCCCGTACGGGCTCAGGAGAGACGAAGATCGAAAGTCATGCATCCTCCGATACACAACCCAACCAAGCCGCACTGCTTCTTTTAACACAGCGCGCATCCACCCCGGAAGCCAGCCGCTCGGAGGAAACACCGTGCACCTGGCAACCTTGGTTAGCGCGCACTGCGCCCGGCCCACCACAGGAGTCGCTGGTGCGCGATGAGACAAGGATATCCCTACCGGCTAAACCCTCCCTAACCCGGACGACGCTAGGCCAATTGTGCGTAGCCCCACGGACCTCCCGGTTACGACAGAGCCTGGGCTCGAACCCAGAGTCTCTGGTGGCACAGCTAGCACTGAGATGCAGTGCCCTAGACCACTGCCAAATTAATTGTTTAATCAAATATGTTTTGTATATGTATTTTTAAACCTTAAAGGGCCCTAAAAATCAAATAGCTAAATGATCCATGGTATGACTATCATGAAACAATTCCACATGTTAACTTAGTAGAACCCCCCAACCCCCGCTTAGACTCTAGAGGGCTAATTTAGATAACCAAATGCATTTAACTTAATATTGAAATGAACAAATACATTTGAATACATTTTCCTGCCCAAACAGATGGTGCCGATGTGCTGTTGTGTTCTAGTTAGTCAGTGGTGAATTATACACTAGTCTATAAATACCATAGATCTGATCTGGATCCACTTATCTCTATTATACACAATCACTCTCTCTGTCTCTCACACACACACACACACACACACACACACACACACACTAGGGCTGCACGATTATGGGCAAAAAATGCAATTACATTTTTTGCTCAAAATATTGAGATTATAATCCAATTTTATTTGTCACATACATGAGTTTTGCAGATGTTATTGCTGTGTTTATGCAATAACATCTAAATGCTTGTGTTTCTAGCTCCAACAGTGCAGTAATATCTGACAAGTAATATCTATCAATACACACAATCTAAAGTAAAGGAATATATACATATTTGGATGAGCAGTGTCAGAGTGGCATAGACAGTAGATGAGTAATCCAAATATCAACATATTATTAAATTGACTAGTGTTCCATCTATTAAAGTGACTTGCGATATAGATCAAAACACTTGGATGAACTGTTGGAATCATAGAAATAACATGATTTATATTAAGAAGCAAAGTGGAAAGCAGCATTGTTCTTGTTTGGAACAATGTGTTGACAGCATTTGACCTAACAGAACCTCATGCAAAGGTTAGAGTGAATCTAAGGAGGAACTGTGCAGGTTGAGTGACAGGGTTTGGGTTGTGTATGGGAGGACGCATGACTTTCTCCCGAGCCCGTACGGGAGTTGTAGCGATGAGACGAGATAGTAACTGCTAACAATTGGATACCACGAAAAGGGGGTAAAAAATATTGCGTGCATCTGTGATATGGATATTACACATGTCAATATTGTGATTTCCATGTGAATTCCATTAATTGTGCAGCACTAACACACCCACCCACACAGTCGAACACACATGTCCACATACTTCAATCTGTCCTTTCTCTCTGTCTCTTTCTTTCTTTCTTTCTTTCTCTCTCTCTCGCTCTGTCTCTCTCTCTCTCTCTCGCTCGTCTCTCTCTCTCTCTGTCTCTCTCTCGCTCTCTCTCTCTCTCTCGCTCTCTCTCTCTCTCTCTCTCTCTCTCTCCATCTCTGTCTCTCTCTCTCTCTCCTCCATCTCTGTCTCTCTCTCTCTCTCTCCATCTCTGTCTCTCTCTCTCTCTCTCCATCTCTGTCTCTCTCTCTCTCTCTCCATCTCTGTCTCTCTCTCTCTCCATCTCTGTCTCTCTCTCTCTCTCTCTCTCTCATCTCTGTCCATCTCTCTCTCTCTCTCTCTCTCCATCTCTGTCTCTCTCTCTGTCTCTCTCTCTCTCTCTTTCTGCCTCTCTGTCTGTCTGTCTGTCTGTCTGTCTGTCTGTCTCTTTCTGCCATCTACCACAGTCTGTTATTAATCATAATGTGTGCCCCCGCCCACACACAAACACTCACAACCAACCCACTCTGATCTCAGGTGGGCTGTGGTAACCACTAATGGGAGTGCTGGTCCAGTTGTTTTGGCAGTGTGTCTGATCTCCCAGTGTTTTGGCAGTGTGTCTGATCTCCCAGTGTTTTGGCAGTGTGTCTGATCTCCCAGTGTTTTGGCAGTGTGTCTGATCTCCCAGTGTTTTGGCAGTGTGTCTGATCTCCCAGTGTTTTGGCAGTGTGTCTGATCTCCCAGTGTTTTGGCAGTGTGTCTGATCTCCCAGTGTTTTGGCAGTGTGTCTGATCTCCCAGTGTTTTGGCAGTGTGTCTGATCTCCCAGTGTTTTGGCAGGGTGTCTGATCTCCCAGTGTTTTGGCAGGGTGTCTGATCTCCCAGTGTTTTGGCAGGGTGTCTGATCTCCCAGTGTTTTGGCAGGGTGTCTGATCTCCCAGTGTTTTGGCAGTGTGTCTGATCTCCCAGTGTTTTTTGGCAGTGTGTCTGATCTCCCAGTGTTTTTTGGCAGTGTGTCTGATCTCCCAGTGTTTTTTGGCAGTGTGTCTGATCTCCCAGTGTTTTGGCAGTGTGTCTGATCTCCCAGTGTTTTGGCAGTGTGTCTGATCTCCCAGTGTTTTGGCAGTGTGTCTGATCTCCCAGTGTTTTGGCAGGGTGTCTGATCTCCCAGTGTTTTGGCAGTGTGTCTGATCTCCCGGTGTTTTGGCAGTGTGTCTGATCTCCCGGTGTTTTGGCAGTGTGTCTGATCTCCCGGTGTTTTGGCAATGTGTCTGATCTCCCGGTGTTTTGGCAGTGTGTCTGATCTCCCGGTGTTTTGGCAGTGTGTCTGATCTCCCGGTGTTTTGGCAGTGTGTCTGATCTCCCGGTGTTTTGGCAGTGTGTCTGATCTCCCAGTGTTTTGGCAGTGTGTCTGATCTCCCAGTGTTTTGGCAGTGTGTCTGATCTCCCGGTGTTTTGGCAGTGTGTCTGATCTCCTAGTGTTTTTTGGCAGTGTGTCTGATCTCTCAGTAGAGACTTCTGAGAGACCCAGTAAGTTCCCTCCCTTCCTCTCCCTTCCAAACACATTAGCTAGTACAGTAAATGTTTAGCATGGATGCCTTCATGTCTACTCTCCTCGGTGACCCTAGCCTAGGTATTAAGGGGCTCACCCAAGTGCCTCGTTACCTGACTTAGAATGACCTGAACCTGACCAGAGATTGGCCTGACATTCTCGCAGACAATAAGAGGTGTTTTATGTGTTATAGTCTGTGCTTGACTTGATGTATACTGTATGTGTGGTCTGAGTTTACACCTTATCTGATGCTGTGATTTCCTATCCTCTCTTAGTCTGGACTTTTTCAGGTCACATGGATAGAAAAAAACACCTCACCGTATATACCTATAATACCCTGCATCTGACCTCCTCTGTCTCTCTGTCTCTGTCCCCCCCCCAGAGGGCCAGTATGACTTTCAAGGAGCATTGTGGGCTCCCCCCAGTGGCCAAGCTGAAGCAGTGCATCCAGACCCTGGCCACGCGGCTTCAGACCCCAGAGGGCCCTCCGGGGGCCAGCATGACCCTGAAGGACGGCTACCCCCACTTGGAGGCCCTGGGCAGCATCACTGACACCACACGCAAACTATTGAGCCACTATGATATGGTAGGGACCGCATGGGGAGAGAGTGGTGTCAATCCCACATCCTCCTCTCCAGCTGTGTTTCCTCACATAACTGGAGAGATGACTAGGAGAGAGATATATAATTGAGACAGAGGACAGAGAGAGGGTGAGAGGACAGAGAGAGGGTGAGAGGACAGAGAGAGGGTGAGAGGACAGAGAGAGGGCGAGAGGACAGAGAGAGGGCGAGAGGACAGAGAGAGGGCGAGAGGACAGAGAGAGGGCGAGAGGACAGAGAGAGGGCGAGAGGACAGAGAGAGGGCGAGAGGACAGAGAGGCGAGAGGACAGAGAGAGGGCGAGAGGACAGAGAGGACAGAGAGAGGACAGAGAGGACAGAGAGAGGGCAGAGAGGACAGAGAGAGGACAGAGAGAGGACAGAGAGAGGACAGAGAGAGGACAGAGAGAGGACAGAGAGAGGACAGAGAGAGGACAGAGAGGACAGAGAGGACAGAGAGGGCAGAGAGACAGAGAGGGACAGAGAGAGAGGGCGAGAGGACAGAGAGAGGGCGAGAGGAGAGAGAGAGGGCAGAGAGAGAGGGCGAGGGGACAGAGAGAGGGCGAGGGGACAGAGAGAGGGCGAGGGGACAGAGAGAGGGCGAGGGGACAGAGAGGGGGCGAGGGGACAGAGAGGGGGCGAGGGGACAGAGAGAGGGCGAGAGGACCTATAGGCTACCTGGTCTGCACACACAGTAGTAGACCTATAGGCTACCTGGTCTGCACACATAGTAGTAGACCTATAAGCCTACCTGGTCTGCACACATAGTAGTAGACCTATAAGCCTACCTGGTCTGCACACATAGTAGTAGACCTATAGACTACCTGGTCTGCACGCAAATGTAGGTATAGAAATGTGCCCATTTGAGGATCTGATACTATTTCTGATTGGCTTAACGCACCACCACTAAAGAGCTGTGGAGCTTCTCAAAGTAATGTTTTCTTCACCTCAAACAGCAAGCAAACGATTTACATCTATTGAGAATGAAATTAGTTACTCAATGTATTTGTCTGTCTGACCAGAGGCTCATCTGGTCTGTCTGCTTACCTGCCTGTCTGTCTGTCCGTCCAGAGGCTCATCTTGTCTGTCTGCTTACCTGCCTGTCTGTCTGTCCGTTCAGAGGCTCATCTTGTCTGTCTGCCTGTCTGTCTGTCCAGACGCTCATCCAGTGTCTGTCTCTCTGTCCCTTCCAGATGATCTCAGCCCAGAAGCAGCTGATTGAGAAGGCAGACGCTGTGCAGGAGAGGATTGCACAGGTTCAGAGAGCGGGTGAGAGGAGGGATGGATGGACAGATGGAGGAATATAAAATGAATGTCTAACCAGCCACAGTAATAACAAACCCTGGATCCTATCTTCAGGAATCTAGCAGTGTGATAATAATAACTAACTTGTAACTTCTAATAACTTAAGTGTTCTACTGAAGTGTGATTGAAGAGGTCCATCTTTTATATTGTATTGTGTACCCCTGTCAGAAGAGATATGCTGGCTCAAGTGCATTGCCCTATATGGGAGAAATGTAGAGAGGAAAGTAAATAGCTGGTTTTGATTTACCATACTAATGAACGTATATCTACCCCAGATGTCGGTCTAGATCATGAGCCTTAAAAGGAGAGAAACTACTCACATAAGAGCTTGAGACAAAAGGATAGTAATGGAAAAAGTGCATTTATTTTTATCCTCTGCTCAAGTGTGACATTTAATTGAGCTAAATTATATAATACATTTTTTTCAAATTGAATGATATGGATTGTCTTTCTGTTACTTATCGCTAGCCTCAGCTCTCACTGACTCTTAATTTTGTCTCTGTCTCGTTCACCTGTCCCTGTCTCGTCTCAGGAATGGAGTTTCACGAGGAGCTGCCCAGGCTGGGAGAGAAGGAGGGGCTGAAGGGGCGCAAGCATAGTAAAGCCCTGGAGAGTTTCACCTGGAACATCACTGTCCTCAAGGTACTCATGGAGGCACAATACACTTTGTCACCAAGGGGAAAATGTCTTGGACACATTTACGCTGCTGTATATTATATAAACACCCACCCTCTCTCTCGCTCTCTCTCTTGCTCTCTTTTACTTTCTCTCCCCTCTCTATCTCCCCCTCTCTCTCTCCTTCCCTCCCTCCCTCCCTCCTTCCCTCCAACTCCCTCCCTCTCTCTCCCTCCCTCTCTCTCTCTCTCTCTCTCTCTCTCTCTCTCTCTCTCTCTCTCTCTCCCTTCCCTCCCTCCCTACCTCCCTCTCTCTCTCTCCTTCCCTCCCTCCCTACCTCCCTCCCTCTCTCTCCTTCCCTCCCTCCCTACCTCCCTCCCTCCATCGCTCCCTCTACAGGGTCAGTGTGATCTCCTGCATGGTGCCAAGGCTGACTCTCTGGATGCTCTAAGACAGTTGGCCCTGGCCTGTGAAGCCTGTGGCTTGACCTCTACCACCTCCTGCGGTCCCTCTGACCTCCTCTACACCCCTCATGGCAGGAGGGGCAGCACCCATGGCAATGGACGAATCTGACACACCCAACCTACCAGAGAGAGGGAGGGAGGGGGAGGGATGGAGTGGAAGAGATGGTGACACCCCCCAAAGTCCCAAACTACGGGGAGGGAGGGAGGGGGTGGGGACAGAGAGAGAGTGGAATGGTATAGAATAGAGGCCAGAGCCTATCCCTTTATCTAGAATAAAGTAGCAAGACTACTGAAGAATCGTTGCAGTAATTTGACACCCTCACTTTGTGTTCTTCAGTCCTGAGGCTTTTTAACAAAACATGAATGTTCTTATGTTACGTAAAAAACACTTGTGCTTATTTAACAATGTGAACTTGACCTTAATATAACTTTCTCAGTTTCTTTCTGATGGAAAACACGGACTAAATGACAACATTTTCTCAATGTTTTTTTTCTTTCTCCCTAAAAGGGAATTGTGATTGTGAACACAAAACATTGTTCTGCTGTGAGGAAGAGTGGTGGTGACCTTTATTTTTATTTGATTTATTTGACCTTTATTTAACTAGGCAAGTCAGTTAGGAACAAATTCTTATTTTCAATGACAGCCTAGGAACAGTTTGTTAACTGCCTGTTCAGGGGCAGAATGACAGATTTGTACCTTGTCAGCTCGGGGGTTTGAACTTGCAATCTTCCGGTTACTAGTCCAACGCTCTAACCACTAGGCTACCCTATGTTAAAGTTCTTTTCTCTATGGACCCTGTATGCTGAACCTAATGTTTGGATTTTGCTCAACTCACCATTTCTGAGCACAGTGGTTTCAAGAACCTGTTTAAGTTCTCCTTCCTAACATTTGAAGCCCAGAGAGTCAATGGAGGAGTCAATGACATTTTCCAGGAATTCACAAGCACACCTCAAGCGCCTGTTATACTCTGTTAGCCGGGGTTGTCTGCCCGCCTGAAGACTCTCCAGGTAGCCTAGTGGTCAGAGCGTTGGGCCAGTAACTGAAAGGTTGCTGTATCGAATCCCCGAGCTGACAAGGTAAAAATCTGTCCTTCTGCCCCTGAGCAAGGCAGTTAAGCCTCTGGGCGCCGAAGACCTGGATGTCGATTAAGGTAGACCCCCGCACCTCTCTGATTGAGGGGTTGGGTTAAATGCGGAAGACACATTTCAGTTGAAGGCTTTCAGTTGTACAACTGACTAGTTATCCCCCTTCGACACATGCATCCACCTAATTTATCCCTCAGAGGAACTGATGTAACGCTGTTGATGAGAGCCCTTCTCGTAGTGGATACAACGGGGGGCTTTCATTCAGGGATGGACTGAAGGGTGACCCCCATGTCCAAGAGGACATGCTGAGGGACAATTGATTGATTCATTGTTTGTGTTAAAAAGGCTTGGTTGATTGATAGATGTGTATTTCTCTACTAGAGGACATTATTGGCATGGCTGTGTTACTATGAGGGACGTATAGGGGCCCCTTTCTCTATGAGTTGACTGAAAGTATGTGCTGGGTTTGTCCCAGCTTAAAAAACTCACTCAGCTAAACACTGATGTACTCTGACAAAGAACTACAAAAATGGCGCCACTAGGTGCGACTACTAACCTCAGTGTGTTTTTATGCTTGCCCACTTCTGATGGAGTGTGGGACATTAAATGGGGTCTCCTGTGGCTCACAGGTAAACATTCCGTTCTAGCCTGGGGTAGGAGGTGATGTACCGTCCCTACAGTGATGGATAATAGAATGCTGAAAGGCTATTAGCTAAATAAAACTCATGCCCTTATCATAGAACAGGTGCTAGTTCTAAAGCCTCGGCCTCTGCGTTAACCCTTTGTGTGCATTTATGAACAAAACAACATTTTATGTAGAAATTGTGCACCAATATTGAATCTGAAAAGTCTGTTATATTAAATAAAGTGCCCTTTTAATATAGACCACATGGAGAATTCAATATCTTTATAAGAAATAACGTGCCAAAGTGCCAAAATTCAGTGTTTTGACATTCGTCTTCGTGCACCCTCAGTTACTGCTAGGAAGATTTGAACCCACTTAAACCCAACATTTCTCCCAAGTTTTCAACATCATTGTTGAAGTCCTAGTTATTTTGTTGCTTTGACAAAGTCGATTCTGAAGATTATTATTGATTTAATGTGACTTCATTTACGTCCATCCCTCATTTTAAGGTCAACCCTGTTACCTGAACTGAACTCGGGTTTTCAAAATGGTGAAACTATTCCTTTAAAAAAGAAACATTGAACATCTTATAGTCAAATCATAGTGTGAAAGCAGGTGAGCTGGTTCTACTCTTTTTGGACATTTTCTAGTGTTTTGTGGTGGGAAACTGAGCGGGTGGAGGATTTCGCGTCAACCCTTTTACCCACAGAAAGCCCTGGTTAGAAAGGTTTTAACAATTTAAAGCTGGCGTTCACACGCCCCTCACAACAATCTTCCATTCCCCCTGTCACATGGGGATTCGTGACTGATTTAAGATGAAATCATCAACCCTGATACTTTATTTGGCACATAATAGGTACTTACTATAGTAATGTTTTTATTTAAAATCTCTTGAGATGGAACGACCCAGATACAGAATGCAAAGATTCCTGTCTAGCCTAATCTGCTCGACTGGTGTGTTGATGTTTTTTGCTGTGTTGAGACGCTACAAATCTTAAATAAAACCTCTGATCGAACAACACTCTGGTCCAACGCCATAGTTCTTTACTTTACTATAGTAACTCTCTGTAAACCTTAAAGACCATTTAGCAAGTTACATTTGGTTACATTTTTCTAATAAAAATAGAATAACCCCCCCATGGTGTGACTTATGCTGCGTTCAAAACAATGGCTGCGTTCAAGACAACTGGGAACTCAGGGGGAAAAAACAGCTCCGACTAGGATTTTTTGTATTTTTATGGTATCCAACTCAAAATTTCAAGTTGGACACACTGGCATCTTTCTAGAGTGCCGACTTTCCGACCTGAAGATCACTAACGTCGTGATTTGACCTCGTTTGACCTCGAGTTCCCGGTTGCCTTGATAGCCCCATTATACCGTCCCTTATAGTTCCCGGTTGCCTTGATCCAAATGCCCCATTATTACAACCTATGTCTGTCTGTGTCTGCTATCTCCTCTGACCGAGCATCCAAATGGGTACTGTATTCCCTACGTAGTGCAGTCTGTCTGTGTATCTCCTCTGAACATCCAAATGGGTACTGTCTGTCATTACAACCTATGTCTGTCTGTGTCTGCTATCTCCTCTGATCCGAGCATCCAAATGGGTACTGTATGTCTGTCTGTCTGCTATCTCCTCTGACCCTCTGACGAGCATCCAAATGGGTACTGTATCCAAATGTCTGTCTGTGTACTGTATTCTGTATTCCTACGTAGTGCATTACAACCTATGTCTGTCTGTGTCTGCTATCTCCTCTGACCGAGCATCCAAATGGGTACTGTATTCCCTACGTAGTGCATTACAACCTATGTCTGTCTGTGTCTGCTATCTCCTCTGACCGAGCATCCAAATGGGTACTGTATTCCCTACGTAGTGCATTACAACCTATGTCTGTCTGTGTCTGCTATCTCCTCTGACCGAGCATCCAAACACATGTCTGTTTCGTCCCGTCGCCGTACACTCTTGTCACAGTATGTTGTCTTTGTAAAAAACAAATATAGAAGAGGATTTATTGAAGGGGATGACGAGTGTTTTAAAACAAATAAATATTATATTAAATGCCCCTAGCTTTAATTTTGAAAAGCTAGTTTTTTTGATTACCAATGTCACAGTTGTACCCTGACTAAATAAAACAATATTTTACTGACCATTAAATCGCCTAGTTTTCTTTCTGGTCTTCATCTAATCATTATGGAATCATCCCATTCGTTCTCTCTAAAACTTTTTCTTAGAAAAGGAGGGAAAGAAAGATTAATTTTGAAGGTAATGGGTCTGAGCCTTGGTTTTGATGGCCTGTAGTAGTTAGGAATAATAGAGGTGTAGTTTGCGAGAACAGCCAGTAAGTGGAGGTGTTTATCAAGAGAACGAGGAATAATCCCTAGTAGGCTACTGCACTGAGCCCTTTCCTCAGGGTCACTGCTATCCCGAGTACTTTGGGAGTCCCTACTTTAAACCCTAACCTTAACCCCTACCCAAACCTTAACCATAACCATTACCCTTACCTAACCTTAACCATAACCCTTACCTAACCTTAACCCTTACCTAACCTTAACCATAACCCCTACCCTAACCACAACCCTTACCTTAACCCCTACCCTAAGCTTAACCCTAACCCCTACCCAAACCTTAACCATAACCATTACCCTTACCTAAACCCTAACCATAACCCTTACCTAACCTTAACCATAACCCCTACCCTAACCACAACCCTTACCTTAACCCCTACCCTAAGCTTAACCATAACCCTACCTAACCCTAACCCCTACCCTAATCTTAACCCCTACCTTAACCATTTTACAAGTCTACTCCAATGGGGGTAGGGACGTCCCAAGGATACCAGATAGCACAGGCCTTTTCCACAGTAAATAAGGCTAAATAAATGTCAATATTTCCTAAATGTTATTGAATGTTCAATACTCAACCTTGGCTGCTAAGTATGCTGATTTATTTTCATATCAAGCTTATAAAGAGTGATGGTAATTACATTTTAGGCTTCACTTCAAAAGTACACTAATATGTTTTAGTCCTACAACAAGAATCAACACTGGCACGGGCCTGATGTCATAGAACTGAAAGAAAACATCACTTCTCTATCTCTCTCTTTCTCTCCCGCCCTCCCTCCTTCTCTCGTGGTCCTGTACACTGGACGATGTCTCAGGGGATTGTATGCAGCAGATGGGAGGTGATGGAACTCTGTGGTAGTGGAGGAGGAGACATGACAGGCCTGTCAGCTCCTAATGCAGGGGGAACATCTGGCTGCTGCTCGCCCTATCACCACCCTTACACACACACACCTTCACTACCATCACCACAGGGTCCCCGGCAGGGCCCTTTAGCCTGGGGCCACTAGGGGCTACACAGGGCCATGCTGGGGCTGGGGCCTCAGAGACACACAGCACAGGAGACGCCCCCTTATATTTTAAAAGTGAAGGAATAGTGAAGTATAACGTGCTGAATTATTTCACAGCTTTGAGGCCTAGTGTTAACTCCTGAGTTGGTCTATGTGCTAATAGTCAATCCTATATATGACGAGGTTGTGAGATAGGGAATGACAGAATCTGAATGTTGGTGCAAAGGAACTACTGAATGTTGGTGCAAAGGAACTACTGAATGTTGGTGCAAAGGAACTACTGAATGTTGGTGCAAAGGAACTACTGAATGTTGGTGCAAAGGAACTACTGAATGTTGGTGCAAAGGAACTACTGAATGTTGGTGCAAAGGAACTACTGAATGTTGGTGCAAAGGAACTACTGAATGTTGGTGCAAAGGAACTACTGAATGTTCAACTGTCAACGTGGAAATGTGGGTAATATTTGTTTGAGACGTTGATCAGCGAGATGTTGGCCTTTATTCACCCACTCAAAAATCACAACAGTAAGTGTGTTGAATTCCCAATGTGTTATCACTGTGCTTTCAACCATCTAAAAGCACAACAGTGTTGAATTCCCGATGTGTTGTCACTGTGCTTTCAACCATCTAAAAGCACAACAGTGTTGAATTCCCGATGTGTTATCACTGTGCTTTCAACCATCTAAAAGCACAACAGTGTTGAATTCCCGATGTGTTATCACTGTGCTTTCAACCATCTAAAAGCACAACAGTGTTGAATTCCCGATGTGTTATCACTGTGCTTTCAACCATCTAAAAGCACAACAGTGTTGAATTCCCGATGTGTTGTCACTGCGCTTTCAACCATCTAAAAGCACAACAGTGTTGAATTCCCAATGTGTTATCACTGTGCTTTCAACCATCTAAAAGCACAACAGTGTTGAATTCCCGATGTGTTGTCACTGCGCTTTCAACCATCTAAAAGCACAACAGTGTTGAATTCCCAATGTGTTATCACTGTGCTTTCAACCATCTAAAAGCACAACAGTGTTGAATTCCCGATGTGTTATCACTGCGCTTTCAACCAACTAAAAGCACAACAGTGTTGAATTCCCAATGTGTTATCACTGCGCTTTCAACCATCTAAAAGCACAACAGTGTTGAATTCCCGATGTGTTATCACTGCGCTTTCAACCATCTAAAAGCACAACAGTGTTGAATTCCCGATGTGTTGTCACTGTGCTTTCAACCATCTAAAAGCACAACAGTGTTGAATTCCCGATGTGTTGTCACTGCGCTTTCAACCATCTAAAAGCACAACAGTGTTGAATTCCCGATGTGTTGTCACTGTGCTTTCAACCATCTAAAAGCACAACAGTGTTGAATTCCCGATGTGTTGTCACTGTGCTTTCAACCATCTAAAAGCACAACAGTGTTGAATTCCCGATGTGTTGTCACTGTGCTTTCAACCATCTAAAAGCACAACAGTGTTGAATTCCCGATGTGTTGTCACTGTGCTTTCAACCATCTAAAAGCACAACAGTGTTGAATTCCCAATGTGTTATCACTGCGCTTTCAACCATCTAAAAGCACAACAGTGTTGAATTCCCAATGTGTTGTCACTGTGCTTTCAACCATCTAAAAGCACAACAGTGTTGAATTCCCAATGTGTTATCACTGCGCTTTCAACCATCTAAAAGCACAACAGTGTTGAATTCCCAATGTGTTGTCACTGTGCTTTCAACCATCTAAAAGCACAACAGTGTTGAATTCCCGATGTGTTATCACTGTGCTTTCAACCATCTAAAAGCACAACAGTGTTGAATTCCCGATGTGTTATCACTGTGCTTTCAACCATCTAAAAGCACAACAGTGTTGAATTCCCGATGTGTTGTCACTGTGCTTTCAACCATCTAAAAGCACAACAGTGTTGAATTCCCGATGTGTTATCACTGTGCTTTCAACCATCTAAAAGCACAACAAAGTTCAAATGGTTAAATACAACGTCAGATGTTTTTTATTTCTTGTGTTCCACTGTGCTTCATCTAACAGCACAACCAAAGAGGGAAAACAACAAAGGATTGCAGTGGAGATGACATTTAAAGTACATAGTGCAAGTCATAAATGCTGTTTGCGATCCTGTGCAGATTCATATAGCCACTGTGAAGATTTCCACAGACCTGGCATGCTATCTTGAACATACACCTTTCTATAATTACATAAGAAGACATTTATAGGTATAGGAACCTGGAAGTGACCATGGATGTGTTACTCATTCTAAGGTTGAATAAGTACTGTTACATTAGTTTGTAGGATAGTCTTAAGTTTGGGCTGTTTATTGTATTTCAAAAGTAGTATTGAACTGTGTTTGGGTGACAACACAACCAAATATCAACATTTAAAAGAGATGCATCTAATGCTAGGATAGTTTCATCAGAGCCACTGGCTGAATCCTATAGCTTAAATGTAGACTGAGCGATGTGACCTAGATGCAGAAAGTAAACAGCACAGTAGTGGGTCAATTTCCGCAGCAATTAAGAGCGTTGACTCGCAAGGCTCAACTTCTCCACTGTTTTGGTGACCTGGCTACCACACCATGAACAGCGTGAACAGCGTGAAGCGAAACCGTGCACATACGCAGATAGTGTGAGAGAGAAGTTGGTCTGCCTGTTGGTTGTGAACACAACCAAATATTAACATTTGAAGGAATTGTATCTCTGACTTTTTAATTCCAGTTTGACTACAAATGAATAATTTAATATGTTGGATTCAAGTCTCCATCTCAACCAAGAATATACGTTTAAGAATAGGATTAAATCAAATCAAACTTTGTTTAAAGTGCATTTAAAGTTTGAGTTGATTTAGTCTTATTCTTTAAGTTAGATGTTGGGTTGAGCTGGAGATGGGAATAAAACATATCAATGATTAGTTTGTAGACAAACTGGAATTTAAGCCAGACTAAGTCAGTGAACCAGATGGAACTATTTCCAACTTCCAGTTCCATCAATTAATAATAGATGTTAGACTGACATCTCCACCAAAAATACAAGTTAAGGAATAGGACTACATCAAATCCAATTTCATTTAAAGTGCATTTAAAGTTAGATTAGATTTAGTCCTATTCTTGAACTGATTTTTGAATATGGAGATGTGAATCCAACATATTATTACCTTCAACCAAACTTCAACCCAAATCCACCAAAGCTGTTAAACCCTAGGACTATATGTAGTGTTAAACCCTAGGCCTATATGTAGTGTTAAACCCTAGGACTATATGTAGTGTTAAACCCTAGGCCTATATGTAGTGTTAAACCCTAGGCCTATATGTAGTGTTAAACCCTAGGCCTATATGTAGTGTTAAACCCTAGGCCTATATGTAGTGTTAAACCCTAGGACTATATGTAGTGTTAAACCCTAGGACTATATGTAGTGTTAAACCCTAGGCCTATATGTAGTGTTAAACCCTATTCCTATATGTAGTGTTAAACCCTAGGCCTATATGTAGTGTTAAACCCTAGGCCTATATGTAGTGTTAAACCCTAGGCCTATATGTAGTGTTAAACCCTAGGCCTATATGTAGTGTTAAACCCTAGGCCTATATGTAGTGTTAAACCCTAGGACTATATGTAGTGTTAAACCCTAGGCCTATATGTAGTGTTAAACCCTATTCCTATATGTAGTGTTAAACCCTAGGCCTATATGTAGTGTTAAACCCTAGGCCTATATGTAGTGTTAAACCCTAGGCCTATATGTAGTGTTAAACCCTAGGCCTATATGTAGTGTTAAACCCTAGGCCTATATGTAGTGTTAAACCCTAGGCCTATATGTAGTGTTAAACCCTAGGCCTATATGTAGTGTTAAACCCTAGGCCTATATGTAGTGTTAAACCCTAGGCCTATATGTAGTGTTAAACCCTATTCCTATATGTAGTGTTAAACCCTAGGCCTATATGTAGTGTTAAACCCTAGGCCTATATGTAGTGTTAAACCCTAGGCCTATATGTAGTGTTAAACCCTAGGCCTATATGTAGTGTTAAACCCTATTCCTATATGTAGTGTTAAACCCTAGGCCTATATGTAGTGTTAAACCCTAGGCCTATATGTCGTGTTAAACCCTATTCCTATATGTAGTGTTAAACCCTAGGCCTATATGTAGTGTTAAACCCTAGGCCTATATGTAGTGTTAAACCCTAGGCCTATATGTAGTGTTAAACCCTAGGCCTATATGTAGTGTTAAACCCTAGGCCTATATGTAGTGTTAAACCCTAGGCCTATATGTAGTGTTAAACCCTATTCCTATATGTAGTGTTAAACCCTAGGCCTATATGTAGTGTTAAACCCTAGGCCTATATGTAGTGTTAAACCCTAGGCCTATATATAGTGTTAAACCCTAGGCCTATATGTAGTGTTAAACCCTATTCCTATATGTAGTGCTAAACCCTAGGCCTATATGTAGTGTTAAACCCTAGGCCTATATGTAGTGTTAAACCCTAGGCCTATATGTAGTGTTAAACCCTAGGCCTATATGTAGTGTTAAACCCTATTCCTATATGTAGTGTTAAACCCTAGGCCTATATGTAGTGTTAAACCCTAGGCCTATATGTAGTGTTAAACCCTAGGCCTATATGTAGTGTTAAACCCTAGGCCTATATGTAGTGTTAAACCCTAGGCCTATATGTAGTGTTAAACCCTAGGCCTATATGTAGTGTTAAACCCTAGGCCTATATGTAGTGTTAAACCCTAGGCCTATATGTAGTGTTAAACCTAGGCCTATATGTAGTGTTAAACCCTAGGCCTATATGTAGTGTTAAACCCTAGGCCTATATGTAGTGTTAAACCCTAGGCCTATATGTAGTGTTAAACCCTAGGCCTATATATAGTGTTAAACCCTAGGCCTATATGTAGTGTTAAACCCTAGGCCTATATGTAGTGTTAAACCCTATTCCTATATGTAGTGTTAAACCCTAGGCCTATATGTAGTGTTAAACCCTAGGCATATATGTCATGTTAAACCCTAGGCCTATATGTAGTGTTAAACCCTAGGCCTATATGTAGTGTTAAACCCTAGGCCTATATATAGTGTCCATTTTAGTTGAACCCTGGGTGGAATTTAAAACAATGGCTGTTGATGACTTTGCAAATGCTATCAAAGCTAAACTAGGCTGGGCTTGGTAAAAGTCCTGGATGGGAGAGCAAATGGATAGATGCAGATAGATTAACTCTCCAGGAGGTGCTCCTGAGCCTATAGTTTTTTTCTGATCACTGATATAATTTGAAGATCTGACATTGTTTCAATGGTGCAAATTAAACATATTTTATACAATATTTGTCTATGTTGAAAATTGTTTGAAAT